>NC_072435.2:50256465-50559741 GCF_028878055.3 Symphalangus syndactylus | reverse complement strand
TTTGAAGATATTCCTCTTTCCACTTTAGGCCTCATAGCTCTCCAAATGTCCACTAGCAGTTTGTACAGAAAGTGTGTTTCAAAACTCCTCAATCAAAAGTAAGTTTCAACTCTGTTAGTTGAATGCACAGAAAAGGAAGAAGTTTCACAGAATACTTCTGTGTAGTTTTTAGGGGAAGATATTTCTTTTTTCACCATAGGCCACAATGTTCTCCAAATGTCCACTTGCAGATTCTACAAATAGAGTGTTTCAAAATTCCTTTATCAAAAGTAAGTTTCAACTCTGTTAGTTGCATTCACAGATCAGAAAGAAGTTTCACAGAATGCTTCTGTGTAGTTTTTATTTGACAATATATATTTTGTCACGATAGGCCTCAAAGAGCTCCAAATGTCCACTTGCAGTTTATGCAGAAAGAGTGTTTCAAAACTCCTCAATCAAAAGTGAGGTTCAACTCTGTTAGTTGAAAGCACAGATCAGAAAGTAGTTTCACAGAATGGTTCTGTGTAGTTTTTATTTGAAGATATTCCTTTTGCCATGATAGGCTTCACTGCGCTCCAAATTTCCACTTGGAGTTTATACAGAAAGAATGTTTCAAAACTCCTCAATCAAAAGTAAGGTTCAACTCTGTTAGGTGAATGCACAGATCAGAAAGGAGTTTCACAGAATGCTTCCCTGTAGTTTTTATTTAAAGATATTCCTTTTTCCAAGATAGGACTCATAGCGCTCCAAAAGTCCACTTGTGGTTTATACATAAAGAGTGTTTGAAAACTCCCGAATGAAAAGTAAGGTTAAATTCTGTCAGTTGAATGCACATATCAGAAAGAAGTTTCACAGAATTCTTCTGTGTAGTTATTATTTGAAGATACTCCTTTTTCCACGATAGGTCTCATTAGGGCTCCAAATATCCACTTGCGGTTTATGCAGAAACAGTGTTTCTAAACGCCTCAATCAAAAGTAAGGTTAAACTCTGTTAGTTGAATGCACAGATCAGAAAAACGTTTCACAGAATGCTTATGTGTAGTTTTTATTAGAAGATATTCCTTTTCCCACAATAGGACCCATAGCGCTCCAAATGTACACTTGCAGTTTCTACAGAAAGAGTGTTTCAAAACTCCTCAAACAAAAGTAAGGGTCAACTCTGTTAGTTGAATGCACAGATCAGAAAGAAGTTTCAGAGAATGCTTCTGTGTAGTTTTTATTTGAAGATATTCTTTTTTCCACGATAGGCCTCATAGCGCTTTAAATGTCCACTTGCAGTTCATACAGAAAGACTGTTGCAAAACTCCTCCATCAAAACTAAGGTTCAACTCTGTTAGTTGAATGCTCAGATAAGAAAGTAGTTTCACAGAATGATTCTGTGTAGTTTTTATTTGAAGTTATTCCTTTTTAAAGGATAGGCCTCACAGTGCTCCTAATGTCCACTTACAGTTTAAACAGAAAGAGTGTTTCAAAATTCCTCAGTCAAAAATAAGTTTCAAATCTGTTAGTTGAATGCACAGATCAGAAAGTAGTTTCACAGAATGCCTCCGTGTAGTTTTTAGGGGAAGATATTTCCTTTTTCACCATAGGCCTCAATATTCTCCATGTGTCCACTTGCAGATTCAATAAATAGATTGTTTCAAAACTGCTCAATCAAAAGTAAGGTTCAACTCTGTTACTTGAATGCACAGATCACAAGGAAGTTTCACAGAATGCTTCTGTGTAGTTTTTATTTGAAGATATTCCTTTTTCAACGATAGGCCACATAGCGCTAATAATGTCCACTTGCAGTTAATACAGAAAGAGTGTTTCAAAACTCTTCAAACAAAAGTAAGGTTAAACTCTGTTAGTTGAATGTACAGATCATAAAGAAGTTTCACAGAATGGTTCTGTGTAGTTTTTATTTGAAGATATTCCCTTTGCCATGATAGGCCTCAATGCGCAGGAAAGGTCCACTTGCAGTTTATAAAGAAAGAGTGTTTCAAAACTCCACAATTAAAAGTAAGGTTAAACTCTGTTACTTCAATGCATAGATCAGAAAGAAGTTTCACTGAATGCTTATGTGTAGTTTTTATTTTAAGATATTCCTTTCTCAACGATAGGCCACATAGCGCTCCAAATGTCCACTTGCAGTTCATACAAAAAGAGTGTTTCAAAACTCTTCAATCAAAAGTAAGGTTAAACTCTGTTAGTTGAATATACAGATCAGAAAAAAGTTTCACAGAATGCTTCTGTGTAGTTTTTATTTGAAGATATACTTTTTGCCATGATAGGCCTCAATGCGCTCAAAATGCCCACTTGCAGTTAGTAAAGAAAGAGTGTTTCAAAACTCC
The DNA here is from genome assembly GCF_028878055.3 of Symphalangus syndactylus. Classification (NCBI taxonomy): domain Eukaryota; kingdom Metazoa; phylum Chordata; class Mammalia; order Primates; family Hylobatidae; genus Symphalangus; species Symphalangus syndactylus. Next base: position 50,557,429 of record NC_072435.2, on the reverse strand, counting down.
ACAATCAAAAGTAAGGTTAAACTCTGTTAGTTGAATGCACAGATCAGAAAGAAGTTTCACAGAATGCTTCTGTGTAGTTTTTATTTGAAGATATTCCTTTTGCCATGATAGTCCTCAATGCGCTCCAAATGCCCACTTGCAGTTCATAAAGAGTGTTTCAAAACTCCACAATCAAAAGTAAGGTTAAACTCTGTTATTTGAATGCACAGATCAGAGAGAAGTTTCACAGAATGCTTCTGTGCAGTTTTTATTTGAAGATATTCCTCTTTCCACGCTATGCCTCATTGCGCTCCAAATGTCCACTTGCAGTTTATACAGAAAGAGTGTGTCAAAACTGCTCAATCAAAAGTAAGGTTCAACTCTGTTAGTTGAAGGCACATATCAGAAAGAAGTTTCACAGAATGCTTCTGTGTAGTTTTTATTTGTAGATATTCCTTTTTCCACGGTAGGCCTCATAGCGCTCCAAATGTCCCCTTGCGATTTATGCAGAAAGAGTATTTCCAAACGCCTCAATCAAAAGTAAGGTTAACCTCTGTTATTTGAAAGCACAGATCAGAAAGAAGTTTCACAGAATGCTTCTGTGTAGTTTTTATTTGTAGATATTCTTTTTTCCACGATAGGCCTCATAGTGCTCCAAATTTCCACTTACAGTTTAAACAGAAAGAGTGTTTCAAAATTCCTCAGTCAAAAATAAGTTTCAACTGTGTTAGTTGAATGCACAGATCCAAAAGAAGTTTCACAGAATGCCTCCGTGTAGTTTTTAAGGGAAGATATTTCTTTTTTCATCGTAGGCCTCAATGTTCTCCAAGTGTCCACTTGCAGATTCTACAAATAGATTGTTGCAAAACTGCTCTATCAAAAGTAAGGTTAAACACTGTTAGTTGAATGCACAGATCAGAAACAAGTTTCACAGAATGCTTCTGTGTAGTTTTTATTTGTAGATATTCCTTTTTCCACGATACGCCTCATAGTGCTCCAAATTTCCAATTACAGTTTAAACAGAAAGAGTGTGTCAAAATTCCTCAGTCAAAAATAAATTTCAACTGTGTTAGTTGAATGCAGAGATCAGAAAGAAGTTTCACAGAATGCCTCCGTGTAGTTTTTAGGGGAAGATATTTCTCTTTTCACCATAGGCCTCTATGTCCTCCAAGGGTCCACTTGCAGATTCTACAAATAGATTGTTGCAAAACTGTTCAATCAAAAGTAAGGTTAAACACTGTTAGTTGAGTGCACAGATCAGAAACAAGTTTCACAGAATGGTTCTGTGTAGTTTTTATTTGAAGATATTCCTTTTTCTACAATAGGCCTCATAGCGCTCCAAATGTCCACTTGCAGTTCATACAGAAAGAGTGTTTCAAATCTCCTGAATCAAAAGTAAGGTTCAACTCTGTTAGTTGAATGCACAGATCAGAAAGTAGTTTCACAGAATGCTTCTGTGTAGTTTTTATTGGAAGTTATTCCTTTTTCTACGATAGATGCAATAGTGCTCCAAATTTCCACTTGCAGTTTATACAGAAAGAGTGTTTCAAAACTCCTCAATCAAAAATAAGGTTCAACTCTGTTAGTTGAATGCACAGATCAGAAAGAAGTCTTACAGAATGCTTCCGCGTTGTTCTTATTTAAAGTTATTCCTTTTTCCACGATAGGCCTCAAAGCGTTGTAAATGTCCGCTTGCAGATTCTACATATAGACTGTTCCAGCACTGCTTAATAAAAAGTAAGGTTAAACTCTGTTAGTTGAATGCATATATCAGAAAGAAGTTTCACAGAATGCTTCTGTGTAGTTTTTATTTGTACATATTCCTTTTTCCACGATAGGCCTCATAGCGTTCCAAATGTCCACTTGCAGTTTATACAGAAAGATTGTTTCAAAATTCCTCAATCAAAAGTAAGGTTCAACTCTGTTACTTCAATGCACAGATCAGAAAGGAGTTTCACAGAATGCTTCTGTGTAGTTTTTACTTTAAAATGTTCCTTTTTCAATGATAGGCTACATAGCGCTCCAAATGTCCACTTGCAGTTCATACAAAAAGAGTGTTTCAAAACTCTTCAATCAAAAGTAACAATAAACTCTGTTAGTTGAATGCACAGATCAGAAAGAAGTTTCACAGAATGCTTCTGTGTAGTTTTTATTTGAAGATATTCCTTTTGCCATGATAGGCCTCAATGCGCTCCAAATGCCCACTTGCAGTTCATGAAGAGTGTTTCAATACTCCACAACGAAAAGTAAGGTTAAACTCTGTTATTTGAATGCACAGATCAGAGAGAAGTTTCACAGAATGTTTCTGTGTAGTGTTTTATTTGAAGTTATTCCTTTTTCAACGATAGACGTCATTGCACTCCAAATTTCCACTTGCAGTTTATACAGAAAGAGTGTTTCAAAACTCCTCAATCAAAAATAAGGTTCAACTCTGTTAGTTGAAGGCACATATCAGAAAGAAGTTTCATAGAATGATTCTGTCTAGTTTTTATTTGTCGATATTCCTTTTTCCACGGTAGGCCTCATAATGCTCCAAATGTCCCCTTGCAGTTTATACAGAAAGACTCTTTCAAAACTCCTCAATCAAAGGTAAGGTTAAACTCTGTTAGGTGAATGCACATATCAGAAAGAAGTTTCACAGAATGTTTCTGTGTAGTTTTATATAAACATATTCCTTTTTCCACTATAGGCCTCATAGCACTCCAAATGTCCACCTGCAGTTTATACAGAAAGAGTGTTTAAAAACTCCTCAATCAAAAGTAAGGTTAAACTCCGATAATTGAATGCACCGATCGGAAAGAAGTTTCAGAGAATGCTTCTGTGTAGTTTTTATTTGAAGATATTCCTCTTTCCACTTTAGGCCTCATAGCTCTCCAAATGTCCACTAGCAGTTTGTACAGAAAGTGTGTTTCAAAACTCCTCAATCAAAAGTAAGTTTCAACTCTGTTAGTTGAATGCACAGAAAAGGAAGAAGTTTCACAGAATACTTCTGTGTAGTTTTTAGGGGAAGATATTTCTTTTTTCACCATAGGCCACAATGTTCTCCAAATGTCCACTTGCAGATTCTACAAATAGAGTGTTTCAAAATTCCTTTATCAAAAGTAAGTTTCAACTCTGTTAGTTGCATTCACAGATCAGAAAGAAGTTTCACAGAATGCTTCTGTGTAGTTTTTATTTGACAATATATATTTTGTCACGATAGGCCTCAAAGAGCTCCAAATGTCCACTTGCAGTTTATGCAGAAAGAGTGTTTCAAAACTCCTCAATCAAAAGTGAGGTTCAACTCTGTTAGTTGAAAGCACAGATCAGAAAGTAGTTTCACAGAATGGTTCTGTGTAGTTTTTATTTGAAGATATTCCTTTTGCCATGATAGGCTTCACTGCGCTCCAAATTTCCACTTGGAGTTTATACAGAAAGAATGTTTCAAAACTCCTCAATCAAAAGTAAGGTTCAACTCTGTTAGGTGAATGCACAGATCAGAAAGGAGTTTCACAGAATGCTTCCCTGTAGTTTTTATTTAAAGATATTCCTTTTTCCAAGATAGGACTCATAGCGCTCCAAAAGTCCACTTGTGGTTTATACATAAAGAGTGTTTGAAAACTCCCGAATGAAAAGTAAGGTTAAATTCTGTCAGTTGAATGCACATATCAGAAAGAAGTTTCACAGAATTCTTCTGTGTAGTTATTATTTGAAGATACTCCTTTTTCCACGATAGGTCTCATTAGGGCTCCAAATATCCACTTGCGGTTTATGCAGAAACAGTGTTTCTAAACGCCTCAATCAAAAGTAAGGTTAAACTCTGTTAGTTGAATGCACAGATCAGAAAAACGTTTCACAGAATGCTTATGTGTAGTTTTTATTAGAAGATATTCCTTTTCCCACAATAGGACCCATAGCGCTCCAAATGTACACTTGCAGTTTCTACAGAAAGAGTGTTTCAAAACTCCTCAAACAAAAGTAAGGGTCAACTCTGTTAGTTGAATGCACAGATCAGAAAGAAGTTTCAGAGAATGCTTCTGTGTAGTTTTTATTTGAAGATATTCTTTTTTCCACGATAAGCCTCATAGCGCTTTAAATGTCCACTTGCAGTTCATACAGAAAGACTGTTGCAAAACTCCTCCATCAAAACTAAGGTTCAACTCTGTTAGTTGAATGCTCAGATAAGAAAGTAGTTTCACAGAATGATTCTGTGTAGTTTTTATTTGAAGTTATTCCTTTTTAAAGGATAGGCCTCACAGTGCTCCTAATGTCCACTTACAGTTTAAACAGAAAGAGTGTTTCAAAATTCCTCAGTCAAAAATAAGTTTCAAATCTGTTAGTTGAATGCACAGATCAGAAAGTAGTTTCACAGAATGCCTCCGTGTAGTTTTTAGGGGAAGATATTTCCTTTTTCACCATAGGCCTCAATATTCTCCATGTGTCCACTTGCAGATTCAATAAATAGATTGTTTCAAAACTGCTCAATCAAAAGTAAGGTTCAACTCTGTTACTTGAATGCACAGATCACAAGGAAGTTTCACAGAATGCTTCTGTGTAGTTTTTATTTGAAGATATTCCTTTTTCAACGATAGGCCACATAGCGCTAATAATGTCCACTTGCAGTTAATACAGAAAGAGTGTTTCAAAACTCTTCAAACAAAAGTAAGGTTAAACTCTGTTAGTTGAATGTACAGATCATAAAGAAGTTTCACAGAATGGTTCTGTGTAGTTTTTATTTGAAGATATTCCCTTTGCCATGATAGGCCTCAATGCGCAGGAAAGGTCCACTTGCAGTTTATAAAGAAAGAGTGTTTCAAAACTCCACAATTAAAAGTAAGGTTAAACTCTGTTACTTCAATGCATAGATCAGAAAGAAGTTTCACTGAATGCTTATGTGTAGTTTTTATTTTAAGATATTCCTTTCTCAACGATAGGCCACATAGCGCTCCAAATGTCCACTTGCAGTTCATACAAAAAGAGTGTTTCAAAACTCTTCAATCAAAAGTAAGGTTAAACTCTGTTAGTTGAATATACAGATCAGAAAAAAGTTTCACAGAATGCTTCTGTGTAGTTTTTATTTGAAGATATACTTTTTGCCATGATAGGCCTCAATGCGCTCAAAATGCCCACTTGCAGTTAGTAAAGAAAGAGTGTTTCAAAACTCCACAATCAAAAGTAAGGTTAAACTCTGTTAGTTGAATGCACAGATCAGAAAGAAGTTTCACAGAATGCTTCTGTGTAGTTTTTATTTGAAGATATTCCTTTTGCCATGATAGTCCTCAATGCGCTCCAAATGCCCACTTGCAGTTCATAAAGAGTGTTTCAAAACTCCACAATCAAAAGTAAGGTTAAACTCTGTTATTTGAATGCACAGATCAGAGAGAAGTTTCACAGAATGCTTCTGTGCAGTTTTTATTTGAAGATATTCCTCTTTCCACGCTATGCCTCATTGCGCTCCAAATGTCCACTTGCAGTTTATACAGAAAGAGTGTGTCAAAACTGCTCAATCAAAAGTAAGGTTCAACTCTGTTAGTTGAAGGCACATATCAGAAAGAAGTTTCACAGAATGCTTCTGTGTAGTTTTTATTTGTAGATATTCCTTTTTCCACGGTAGGCCTCATAGCGCTCCAAATGTCCCCTTGCGATTTATGCAGAAAGAGTATTTCCAAACGCCTCAATCAAAAGTAAGGTTAACCTCTGTTATTTGAAAGCACAGATCAGAAAGAAGTTTCACAGAATGCTTCTGTGTAGTTTTTATTTGTAGATATTCTTTTTTCCACGATAGGCCTCATAGTGCTCCAAATTTCCACTTACAGTTTAAACAGAAAGAGTGTTTCAAAATTCCTCAGTCAAAAATAAGTTTCAACTGTGTTAGTTGAATGCACAGATCCAAAAGAAGTTTCACAGAATGCCTCCGTGTAGTTTTTAAGGGAAGATATTTCTTTTTTCATCGTAGGCCTCAATGTTCTCCAAGTGTCCACTTGCAGATTCTACAAATAGATTGTTGCAAAACTGCTCTATCAAAAGTAAGGTTAAACACTGTTAGTTGAATGCACAGATCAGAAACAAGTTTCACAGAATGCTTCTGTGTAGTTTTTATTTGTAGATATTCCTTTTTCCACGATACGCCTCATAGTGCTCCAAATTTCCAATTACAGTTTAAACAGAAAGAGTGTGTCAAAATTCCTCAGTCAAAAATAAATTTCAACTGTGTTAGTTGAATGCAGAGATCAGAAAGAAGTTTCACAGAATGCCTCCGTGTAGTTTTTAGGGGAAGATATTTCTCTTTTCACCATAGGCCTCTATGTCCTCCAAGGGTCCACTTGCAGATTCTACAAATAGATTGTTGCAAAACTGTTCAATCAAAAGTAAGGTTAAACACTGTTAGTTGAGTGCACAGATCAGAAACAAGTTTCACAGAATGGTTCTGTGTAGTTTTTATTTGAAGATATTCCTTTTTCTACAATAGGCCTCATAGCGCTCCAAATGTCCACTTGCAGTTCATACAGAAAGAGTGTTTCAAATCTCCTGAATCAAAAGTAAGGTTCAACTCTGTTAGTTGAATGCACAGATCAGAAAGTAGTTTCACAGAATGCTTCTGTGTAGTTTTTATTGGAAGTTATTCCTTTTTCTACGATAGATGCAATAGTGCTCCAAATTTCCACTTGCAGTTTATACAGAAAGAGTGTTTCAAAACTCCTCAATCAAAAATAAGGTTCAACTCTGTTAGTTGAATGCACAGATCAGAAAGAAGTCTTACAGAATGCTTCCGCGTTGTTCTTATTTAAAGTTATTCCTTTTTCCACGATAGGCCTCAAAGCGTTGTAAATGTCCGCTTGCAGATTCTACATATAGACTGTTCCAGCACTGCTTAATAAAAAGTAAGGTTAAACTCTGTTAGTTGAATGCATATATCAGAAAGAAGTTTCACAGAATGCTTCTGTGTAGTTTTTATTTGTACATATTCCTTTTTCCACGATAGGCCTCATAGCGTTCCAAATGTCCACTTGCAGTTTATACAGAAAGATTGTTTCAAAATTCCTCAATCAAAAGTAAGGTTCAACTCTGTTACTTCAATGCACAGATCAGAAAGGAGTTTCACAGAATGCTTCTGTGTAGTTTTTACTTTAAAATGTTCCTTTTTCAATGATAGGCTACATAGCGCTCCAAATGTCCACTTGCAGTTCATACAAAAAGAGTGTTTCAAAACTCTTCAATCAAAAGTAACAATAAACTCTGTTAGTTGAATGCACAGATCAGAAAGAAGTTTCACAGAATGCTTCTGTGTAGTTTTTATTTGAAGATATTCCTTTTGCCATGATAGGCCTCAATGCGCTCCAAATGCCCACTTGCAGTTCATGAAGAGTGTTTCAATACTCCACAACGAAAAGTAAGGTTAAACTCTGTTATTTGAATGCACAGATCAGAGAGAAGTTTCACAGAATGTTTCTGTGTAGTGTTTTATTTGAAGTTATTCCTTTTTCAACGATAGACGTCATTGCACTCCAAATTTCCACTTGCAGTTTATACAGAAAGAGTGTTTCAAAACTCCTCAATCAAAAATAAGGTTCAACTCTGTTAGTTGAAGGCACATATCAGAAAGAAGTTTCATAGAATGATTCTGTCTAGTTTTTATTTGTCGATATTCCTTTTTCCACGGTAGGCCTCATAATGCTCCAAATGTCCCCTTGCAGTTTATACAGAAAGACTCTTTCAAAACTCCTCAATCAAAGGTAAGGTTAAACTCTGTTAGGTGAATGCACATATCAGAAAGAAGTTTCACAGAATGTTTCTGTGTAGTTTTATATAAACATATTCCTTTTTCCACTATAGGCCTCATAGCACTCCAAATGTCCACCTGCAGTTTATACAGAAAGAGTGTTTAAAAACTCCTCAATCAAAAGTAAGGTTAAACTCCGATAATTGAATGCACCGATCGGAAAGAAGTTTCAGAGAATGCTTCTGTGTAGTTTTTATTTGAAGATATTCCTCTTTCCACTTTAGGCCTCATAGCTCTCCAAATGTCCACTAGCAGTTTGTACAGAAAGTGTGTTTCAAAACTCCTCAATCAAAAGTAAGTTTCAACTCTGTTAGTTGAATGCACAGAAAAGGAAGAAGTTTCACAGAATACTTCTGTGTAGTTTTTAGGGGAAGATATTTCTTTTTTCACCATAGGCCACAATGTTCTCCAAATGTCCACTTGCAGATTCTACAAATAGAGTGTTTCAAAATTCCTTTATCAAAAGTAAGTTTCAACTCTGTTAGTTGCATTCACAGATCAGAAAGAAGTTTCACAGAATGCTTCTGTGTAGTTTTTATTTGACAATATATATTTTGTCACGATAGGCCTCAAAGAGCTCCAAATGTCCACTTGCAGTTTATGCAGAAAGAGTGTTTCAAAACTCCTCAATCAAAAGTGAGGTTCAACTCTGTTAGTTGAAAGCACAGATCAGAAAGTAGTTTCACAGAATGGTTCTGTGTAGTTTTTATTTGAAGATATTCCTTTTGCCATGATAGGCTTCACTGCGCTCCAAATTTCCACTTGGAGTTTATACAGAAAGAATGTTTCAAAACTCCTCAATCAAAAGTAAGGTTCAACTCTGTTAGGTGAATGCACAGATCAGAAAGGAGTTTCACAGAATGCTTCCCTGTAGTTTTTATTTAAAGATATTCCTTTTTCCAAGATAGGACTCATAGCGCTCCAAAAGTCCACTTGTGGTTTATACATAAAGAGTGTTTGAAAACTCCCGAATGAAAAGTAAGGTTAAATTCTGTCAGTTGAATGCACATATCAGAAAGAAGTTTCACAGAATTCTTCTGTGTAGTTATTATTTGAAGATACTCCTTTTTCCACGATAGGTCTCATTAGGGCTCCAAATATCCACTTGCGGTTTATGCAGAAACAGTGTTTCTAAACGCCTCAATCAAAAGTAAGGTTAAACTCTGTTAGTTGAATGCACAGATCAGAAAAACGTTTCACAGAATGCTTATGTGTAGTTTTTATTAGAAGATATTCCTTTTCCCACAATAGGACCCATAGCGCTCCAAATGTACACTTGCAGTTTCTACAGAAAGAGTGTTTCAAAACTCCTCAAACAAAAGTAAGGGTCAACTCTGTTAGTTGAATGCACAGATCAGAAAGAAGTTTCAGAGAATGCTTCTGTGTAGTTTTTATTTGAAGATATTCTTTTTTCCACGATAGGCCTCATAGCGCTTTAAATGTCCACTTGCAGTTCATACAGAAAGACTGTTGCAAAACTCCTCCATCAAAACTAAGGTTCAACTCTGTTAGTTGAATGCTCAGATAAGAAAGTAGTTTCACAGAATGATTCTGTGTAGTTTTTATTTGAAGTTATTCCTTTTTAAAGGATAGGCCTCACAGTGCTCCTAATGTCCACTTACAGTTTAAACAGAAAGAGTGTTTCAAAATTCCTCAGTCAAAAATAAGTTTCAAATCTGTTAGTTGAATGCACAGATCAGAAAGTAGTTTCACAGAATGCCTCCGTGTAGTTTTTAGGGGAAGATATTTCCTTTTTCACCATAGGCCTCAATATTCTCCATGTGTCCACTTGCAGATTCAATAAATAGATTGTTTCAAAACTGCTCAATCAAAAGTAAGGTTCAACTCTGTTACTTGAATGCACAGATCACAAGGAAGTTTCACAGAATGCTTCTGTGTAGTTTTTATTTGAAGATATTCCTTTTTCAACGATAGGCCACATAGCGCTAATAATGTCCACTTGCAGTTAATACAGAAAGAGTGTTTCAAAACTCTTCAAACAAAAGTAAGGTTAAACTCTGTTAGTTGAATGTACAGATCGTAAAGAAGTTTCACAGAATGGTTCTGTGTAGTTTTTATTTGAAGATATTCCCTTTGCCATGATAGGCCTCAATGCGCAGGAAAGGTCCACTTGCAGTTTATAAAGAAAGAGTGTTTCAAAACTCCACAATTAAAAGTAAGGTTAAACTCTGTTACTTCAATGCATAGATCAGAAAGAAGTTTCACTGAATGCTTATGTGTAGTTTTTATTTTAAGATATTCCTTTCTCAACGATAGGCCACATAGCGCTCCAAATGTCCACTTGCAGTTCATACAAAAAGAGTGTTTCAAAACTCTTCAATCAAAAGTAAGGTTAAACTCTGTTAGTTGAATATACAGATCAGAAAAAAGTTTCACAGAATGCTTCTGTGTAGTTTTTATTTGAAGATATACTTTTTGCCATGATAGGCCTCAATGCGCTCAAAATGCCCACTTGCAGTTAGTAAAGAAAGAGTGTTTCAAAACTCCACAATCAAAAGTAAGGTTAAACTCTGTTAGTTGAATGCACAGATCAGAAAGAAGTTTCACAGAATGCTTCTGTGTAGTTTTTATTTGAAGATATTCCTTTTGCCATGATAGTCCTCAATGCGCTCCAAATGCCCACTTGCAGTTCATAAAGAGTGTTTCAAAACTCCACAATCAAAAGTAAGGTTAAACTCTGTTATTTGAATGCACAGATCAGAGAGAAGTTTCACAGAATGCTTCTGTGCAGTTTTTATTTGAAGATATTCCTCTTTCCACGCTATGCCTCATTGCGCTCCAAATGTCCACTTGCAGTTTATACAGAAAGAGTGTGTCAAAACTGCTCAATCAAAAGTAAGGTTCAACTCTGTTAGTTGAAGGCACATATCAGAAAGAAGTTTCACAGAATGCTTCTGTGTAGTTTTTATTTGTAGATATTCCTTTTTCCACGGTAGGCCTCATAGCGCTCCAAATGTCCCCTTGCGATTTATGCAGAAAGAGTATTTCCAAACGCCTCAATCAAAAGTAAGGTTAACCTCTGTTATTTGAAAGCACAGATCAGAAAGAAGTTTCACAGAATGCTTCTGTGTAGTTTTTATTTGTAGATATTCTTTTTTCCACGATAGGCCTCATAGTGCTCCAAATTTCCACTTACAGTTTAAACAGAAAGAGTGTTTCAAAATTCCTCAGTCAAAAATAAGTTTCAACTGTGTTAGTTGAATGCACAGATCCAAAAGAAGTTTCACAGAATGCCTCCGTGTAGTTTTTAAGGGAAGATATTTCTTTTTTCATCGTAGGCCTCAATGTTCTCCAAGTGTCCACTTGCAGATTCTACAAATAGATTGTTGCAAAACTGCTCTATCAAAAGTAAGGTTAAACACTGTTAGTTGAATGCACAGATCAGAAACAAGTTTCACAGAATGCTTCTGTGTAGTTTTTATTTGTAGATATTCCTTTTTCCACGATACGCCTCATAGTGCTCCAAATTTCCAATTACAGTTTAAACAGAAAGAGTGTGTCAAAATTCCTCAGTCAAAAATAAATTTCAACTGTGTTAGTTGAATGCAGAGATCAGAAAGAAGTTTCACAGAATGCCTCCGTGTAGTTTTTAGGGGAAGATATTTCTCTTTTCACCATAGGCCTCTATGTCCTCCAAGGGTCCACTTGCAGATTCTACAAATAGATTGTTGCAAAACTGTTCAATCAAAAGTAAGGTTAAACACTGTTAGTTGAGTGCACAGATCAGAAACAAGTTTCACAGAATGGTTCTGTGTAGTTTTTATTTGAAGATATTCCTTTTTCTACAATAGGCCTCATAGCGCTCCAAATGTCCACTTGCAGTTCATACAGAAAGAGTGTTTCAAATCTCCTGAATCAAAAGTAAGGTTCAACTCTGTTAGTTGAATGCACAGATCAGAAAGTAGTTTCACAGAATGCTTCTGTGTAGTTTTTATTGGAAGTTATTCCTTTTTCTACGATAGATGCAATAGTGCTCCAAATTTCCACTTGCAGTTTATACAGAAAGAGTGTTTCAAAACTCCTCAATCAAAAATAAGGTTCAACTCTGTTAGTTGAATGCACAGATCAGAAAGAAGTCTTACAGAATGCTTCCGCGTTGTTCTTATTTAAAGTTATTCCTTTTTCCACGATAGGCCTCAAAGCGTTGTAAATGTCCGCTTGCAGATTCTACATATAGACTGTTCCAGCACTGCTTAATAAAAAGTAAGGTTAAACTCTGTTAGTTGAATGCATATATCAGAAAGAAGTTTCACAGAATGCTTCTGTGTAGTTTTTATTTGTACATATTCCTTTTTCCACGATAGGCCTCATAGCGTTCCAAATGTCCACTTGCAGTTTATACAGAAAGATTGTTTCAAAATTCCTCAATCAAAAGTAAGGTTCAACTCTGTTACTTCAATGCACAGATCAGAAAGGAGTTTCACAGAATGCTTCTGTGTAGTTTTTACTTTAAAATGTTCCTTTTTCAATGATAGGCTACATAGCGCTCCAAATGTCCACTTGCAGTTCATACAAAAAGAGTGTTTCAAAACTCTTCAATCAAAAGTAACAATAAACTCTGTTAGTTGAATGCACAGATCAGAAAGAAGTTTCACAGAATGCTTCTGTGTAGTTTTTATTTGAAGATATTCCTTTTGCCATGATAGGCCTCAATGCGCTCCAAATGCCCACTTGCAGTTCATGAAGAGTGTTTCAATACTCCACAACGAAAAGTAAGGTTAAACTCTGTTATTTGAATGCACAGATCAGAGAGAAGTTTCACAGAATGTTTCTGTGTAGTGTTTTATTTGAAGTTATTCCTTTTTCAACGATAGACGTCATTGCACTCCAAATTTCCACTTGCAGTTTATACAGAAAGAGTGTTTCAAAACTCCTCAATCAAAAATAAGGTTCAACTCTGTTAGTTGAAGGCACATATCAGAAAGAAGTTTCATAGAATGATTCTGTCTAGTTTTTATTTGTCGATATTCCTTTTTCCACGGTAGGCCTCATAATGCTCCAAATGTCCCCTTGCAGTTTATACAGAAAGACTCTTTCAAAACTCCTCAATCAAAGGTAAGGTTAAACTCTGTTAGGTGAATGCACATATCAGAAAGAAGTTTCACAGAATGTTTCTGTGTAGTTTTATATAAACATATTCCTTTTTCCACTATAGGCCTCATAGCACTCCAAATGTCCACCTGCAGTTTATACAGAAAGAGTGTTTAAAAACTCCTCAATCAAAAGTAAGGTTAAACTCCGATAATTGAATGCACCGATCGGAAAGAAGTTTCAGAGAATGCTTCTGTGTAGTTTTTATTTGAAGATATTCCTCTTTCCACTTTAGGCCTCATAGCTCTCCAAATGTCCACTAGCAGTTTGTACAGAAAGTGTGTTTCAAAACTCCTCAATCAAAAGTAAGTTTCAACTCTGTTAGTTGAATGCACAGAAAAGGAAGAAGTTTCACAGAATACTTCTGTGTAGTTTTTAGGGGAAGATATTTCTTTTTTCACCATAGGCCACAATGTTCTCCAAATGTCCACTTGCAGATTCTACAAATAGAGTGTTTCAAAATTCCTTTATCAAAAGTAAGTTTCAACTCTGTTAGTTGCATTCACAGATCAGAAAGAAGTTTCACAGAATGCTTCTGTGTAGTTTTTATTTGACAATATATATTTTGTCACGATAGGCCTCAAAGAGCTCCAAATGTCCACTTGCAGTTTATGCAGAAAGAGTGTTTCAAAACTCCTCAATCAAAAGTGAGGTTCAACTCTGTTAGTTGAAAGCACAGATCAGAAAGTAGTTTCACAGAATGGTTCTGTGTAGTTTTTATTTGAAGATATTCCTTTTGCCATGATAGGCTTCACTGCGCTCCAAATTTCCACTTGGAGTTTATACAGAAAGAATGTTTCAAAACTCCTCAATCAAAAGTAAGGTTCAACTCTGTTAGGTGAATGCACAGATCAGAAAGGAGTTTCACAGAATGCTTCCCTGTAGTTTTTATTTAAAGATATTCCTTTTTCCAAGATAGGACTCATAGCGCTCCAAAAGTCCACTTGTGGTTTATACATAAAGAGTGTTTGAAAACTCCCGAATGAAAAGTAAGGTTAAATTCTGTCAGTTGAATGCACATATCAGAAAGAAGTTTCACAGAATTCTTCTGTGTAGTTATTATTTGAAGATACTCCTTTTTCCACGATAGGTCTCATTAGGGCTCCAAATATCCACTTGCGGTTTATGCAGAAACAGTGTTTCTAAACGCCTCAATCAAAAGTAAGGTTAAACTCTGTTAGTTGAATGCACAGATCAGAAAAACGTTTCACAGAATGCTTATGTGTAGTTTTTATTAGAAGATATTCCTTTTCCCACAATAGGACCCATAGCGCTCCAAATGTACACTTGCAGTTTCTACAGAAAGAGTGTTTCAAAACTCCTCAAACAAAAGTAAGGGTCAACTCTGTTAGTTGAATGCACAGATCAGAAAGAAGTTTCAGAGAATGCTTCTGTGTACTTTTTATTTGAAGATATTCTTTTTTCCACGATAGGCCTCATAGCGCTTTAAATGTCCACTTGCAGTTCATACAGAAAGACTGTTGCAAAACTCCTCCATCAAAACTAAGGTTCAACTCTGTTAGTTGAATGCTCAGATAAGAAAGTAGTTTCACAGAATGATTCTGTGTAGTTTTTATTTGAAGTTATTCCTTTTTAAAGGATAGGCCTCACAGTGCTCCTAATGTCCACTTACAGTTTAAACAGAAAGAGTGTTTCAAAATTCCTCAGTCAAAAATAAGTTTCAAATCTGTTAGTTGAATGCACAGATCAGAAAGTAGTTTCACAGAATGCCTCCGTGTAGTTTTTAGGGGAAGATATTTCCTTTTTCACCATAGGCCTCAATATTCTCCATGTGTCCTCTTGCAGATTCAATAAATAGATTGTTTCAAAACTGCTCAATCAAAAGTAAGGTTCAACTCTGTTACTTGAATGCACAGATCACAAGGAAGTTTCACAGAATGCTTCTGTGTAGTTTTTATTTGAAGATATTCCTTTTTCAACGATAGGCCACATAGCGCTAATAATGTCCACTTGCAGTTAATACAGAAAGAGTGTTTCAAAACTCTTCAAACAAAAGTAAGGTTAAACTCTGTTAGTTGAATGTACAGATCATAAAGAAGTTTCACAGAATGGTTCTGTGTAGTTTTTATTTGAAGATATTCCCTTTGCCATGATAGGCCTCAATGCGCAGGAAAGGTCCACTTGCAGTTTATAAAGAAAGAGTGTTTCAAAACTCCACAATTAAAAGTAAGGTTAAACTCTGTTACTTCAATGCATAGATCAGAAAGAAGTTTCACTGAATGCTTATGTGTAGTTTTTATTTTAAGATATTCCTTTCTCAACGATAGGCCACATAGCGCTCCAAATGTCCACTTGCAGTTCATACAAAAAGAGTGTTTCAAAACTCTTCAATCAAAAGTAAGGTTAAACTCTGTTAGTTGAATATACAGATCAGAAAAAAGTTTCACAGAATGCTTCTGTGTAGTTTTTATTTGAAGATATACTTTTTGCCATGATAGGCCTCAATGCGCTCAAAATGCCCACTTGCAGTTAGTAAAGAAAGAGTGTTTCAAAACTCCACAATCAAAAGTAAGGTTAAACTCTGTTAGTTGAATGCACAGATCAGAAAGAAGTTTCACAGAATGCTTCTGTGTAGTTTTTATTTGAAGATATTCCTTTTGCCATGATAGTCCTCAATGCGCTCCAAATGCCCACTTGCAGTTCATAAAGAGTGTTTCAAAACTCCACAATCAAAAGTAAGGTTAAACTCTGTTATTTGAATGCACAGATCAGAGAGAAGTTTCACAGAATGCTTCTGTGCAGTTTTTATTTGAAGATATTCCTCTTTCCACGCTATGCCTCATTGCGCTCCAAATGTCCACTTGCAGTTTATACAGAAAGAGTGTGTCAAAACTGCTCAATCAAAAGTAAGGTTCAACTCTGTTAGTTGAAGGCACATATCAGAAAGAAGTTTCACAGAATGCTTCTGTGTAGTTTTTATTTGTAGATATTCCTTTTTCCACGGTAGGCCTCATAGCGCTCCAAATGTCCCCTTGCGATTTATGCAGAAAGAGTATTTCCAAACGCCTCAATCAAAAGTAAGGTTAACCTCTGTTATTTGAAAGCACAGATCAGAAAGAAGTTTCACAGAATGCTTCTGTGTAGTTTTTATTTGTAGATATTCTTTTTTCCACGATAGGCCTCATAGTGCTCCAAATTTCCACTTACAGTTTAAACAGAAAGAGTGTTTCAAAATTCCTCAGTCAAAAATAAGTTTCAACTGTGTTAGTTGAATGCACAGATCCAAAAGAAGTTTCACAGAATGCCTCCGTGTAGTTTTTAAGGGAAGATATTTCTTTTTTCATCGTAGGCCTCAATGTTCTCCAAGTGTCCACTTGCAGATTCTACAAATAGATTGTTGCAAAACTGCTCTATCAAAAGTAAGGTTAAACACTGTTAGTTGAATGCACAGATCAGAAACAAGTTTCACAGAATGCTTCTGTGTAGTTTTTATTTGTAGATATTCCTTTTTCCACGATACGCCTCATAGTGCTCCAAATTTCCAATTACAGTTTAAACAGAAAGAGTGTGTCAAAATTCCTCAGTCAAAAATAAATTTCAACTGTGTTAGTTGAATGCAGAGATCAGAAAGAAGTTTCACAGAATGCCTCCGTGTAGTTTTTAGGGGAAGATATTTCTCTTTTCACCATAGGCCTCTATGTCCTCCAAGTGTCCACTTGCAGATTCTACAAATAGATTGTTGCAAAACTGTTCAATCAAAAGTAAGGTTAAACACTGTTAGTTGAGTGCACAGATCAGAAACAAGTTTCACAGAATGCTTCTGTGTAGTTTTTATTTGAAGATATTCCTTTTTCTACAATAGGCCTCATAGCGCTCCAAATGTCCACTTGCAGTTCATACAGAAAGAGTGTTTCAAATCTCCTGAATCAAAAGTAAGGTTCAACTCTGTTAGTTGAATGCAGAGATCAGAAAGAAGTTTCACAGAATGGTTCTGTGTAGTTTTTATTTGAAGATATTCCTTTTGCCATGATAGGCCTCTGTGCTCTCCAAGTGTCCACTTGCAGTTCATGAAGAAAGAGTGTTTCAAAACTCCACAATCCAAAGTAAGGTTAAACTCTGTTAGTTGAATGCACAGATCAGAAAGAAGTTTCACAGAATGCTTCTGTGTAGTTTTTATTGGAAGTTATTCCTTTTTCTACGATACACGCAATAGTGCTCCAAATTTCCACTTGCAGTTTATACAGAAAGAGTGTTTCAAAACTCCTCAATCAAAAATAAGGTTCAACTCCGTTAGTTGAATGCACAGATCAGAAAGAAGTCTTACAGAATGCTTCCGCGTTGTTCTTATTTAAAGTTATTCCTTTTTCCACGATAGGTCTCAAAGCGTTCTAAATGTCCGCTTGCAGATTCTACATATAGACTGTTCCAGCACTGCTTAATAAAAAGTAAGGTTAAACTCTGTTAGTTGAATGCATATATCAGAAAGAAGTTTCACAGAATGCTTCTGTGTAGTTTTTATTTGTACATATTCCTTTTTCCACGATAGGCCTCATAGCGTTCCAAATGTCCACTTGCAGTTTATACAGAAAGATTGTTTCAAAATTCCTCAATCAAAAGTAAGGTTCAACTCTGTTACTTCAATGCACAGATCAGAAAGGAGTTTCACAGAATGCTTCTGTGTAGTTTTTACTTTAAAATGTTCCTTTTTCAATGATAGGCTACATAGCGCTCCAAATGTCCACTTGCAGTTCATACAAAAAGAGTGTTTCAAAACTCTTCAATCAAAAGTAACAATAAACTCTGTTAGTTGAATGCACAGATCAGAAAGAAGTTTCACAGAATGCTTCTGTGTAGTTTTTATTTGAAGATATTCCTTTTGCCATGATAGGCCTCAATGCGCTCCAAATGCCCACTTGCAGTTCATGAAGAGTGTTTCAATACTCCACAACGAAAAGTAAGGTTAAACTCTGTTATTTGAATGCACAGATCAGAGAGAAGTTTCACAGAATGTTTCTGTGTAGTGTTTTATTTGAAGTTATTCCTTTTTCAACGATAGACGTCATTGCACTCCAAATTTCCACTTGCAGTTTATACAGAAAGAGTGTTTCAAAACTCCTCAATCAAAAATAAGGTTCAACTCTGTTAGTTGAAGGCACATATCAGAAAGAAGTTTCATAGAATGATTCTGTCTAGTTTTTATTTGTCGATATTCCTTTTTCCACGGTAGGCCTCATAATGCTCCAAATGTCCCCTTGCAGTTTATACAGAAAGACTCTTTCAAAACTCCTCAATCAAAGGTAAGGTTAAACTCTGTTAGGTGAATGCACATATCAGAAAGAAGTTTCACAGAATGTTTCTGTGTAGTTTTATATAAACATATTCCTTTTTCCACTATAGGCCTCATAGCACTCCAAATGTCCACCTGCAGTTTATACAGAAAGAGTGTTTAAAAACTCCTCAATCAAAAGTAAGGTTAAACTCCGATAATTGAATGCACCGATCGGAAAGAAGTTTCAGAGAATGCTTCTGTGTAGTTTTTATTTGAAGATATTCCTCTTTCCACTTTAGGCCTCATAGCTCTCCAAATGTCCACTAGCAGTTTGTACAGAAAGTGTGTTTCAAAACTCCTCAATCAAAAGTAAGTTTCAACTCTGTTAGTTGAATGCACAGAAAAGGAAGAAGTTTCACAGAATACTTCTGTGTAGTTTTTAGGGGAAGATATTTCTTTTTTCACCATAGGCCACAATGTTCTCCAAATGTCCACTTGCAGATTCTACAAATAGAGTGTTTCAAAATTCCTTTATCAAAAGTAAGTTTCAACTCTGTTAGTTGCATTCACAGATCAGAAAGAAGTTTCACAGAATGCTTCTGTGTAGTTTTTATTTGACAATATATATTTTGTCACGATAGGCCTCAAAGAGCTCCAAATGTCCACTTGCAGTTTATGCAGAAAGAGTGTTTCAAAACTCCTCAATCAAAAGTGAGGTTCAACTCTGTTAGTTGAAAGCACAGATCAGAAAGTAGTTTCACAGAATGGTTCTGTGTAGTTTTTATTTGAAGATATTCCTTTTGCCATGATAGGCTTCACTGCGCTCCAAATTTCCACTTGGAGTTTATACAGAAAGAATGTTTCAAAACTCCTCAATCAAAAGTAAGGTTCAACTCTGTTAGGTGAATGCACAGATCAGAAAGGAGTTTCACAGAATGCTTCCCTGTAGTTTTTATTTAAAGATATTCCTTTTTCCAAGATAGGACTCATAGCGCTCCAAAAGTCCACTTGTGGTTTATACATAAAGAGTGTTTGAAAACTCCCGAATGAAAAGTAAGGTTAAATTCTGTCAGTTGAATGCACATATCAGAAAGAAGTTTCACAGAATTCTTCTGTGTAGTTATTATTTGAAGATACTCCTTTTTCCACGATAGGTCTCATTAGGGCTCCAAATATCCACTTGCGGTTTATGCAGAAACAGTGTTTCTAAACGCCTCAATCAAAAGTAAGGTTAAACTCTGTTAGTTGAATGCACAGATCAGAAAAACGTTTCACAGAATGCTTATGTGTAGTTTTTATTAGAAGATATTCCTTTTCCCACAATAGGACCCATAGCGCTCCAAATGTACACTTGCAGTTTCTACAGAAAGAGTGTTTCAAAACTCCTCAAACAAAAGTAAGGGTCAACTCTGTTAGTTGAATGCACAGATCAGAAAGAAGTTTCAGAGAATGCTTCTGTGTACTTTTTATTTGAAGATATTCTTTTTTCCACGATAGGCCTCATAGCGCTTTAAATGTCCACTTGCAGTTCATACAGAAAGACTGTTGCAAAACTCCTCCATCAAAACTAAGGTTCAACTCTGTTAGTTGAATGCTCAGATAAGAAAGTAGTTTCACAGAATGATTCTGTGTAGTTTTTATTTGAAGTTATTCCTTTTTAAAGGATAGGCCTCACAGTGCTCCTAATGTCCACTTACAGTTTAAACAGAAAGAGTGTTTCAAAATTCCTCAGTCAAAAATAAGTTTCAAATCTGTTAGTTGAATGCACAGATCAGAAAGTAGTTTCACAGAATGCCTCCGTGTAGTTTTTAGGGGAAGATATTTCCTTTTTCACCATAGGCCTCAATATTCTCCATGTGTCCTCTTGCAGATTCAATAAATAGATTGTTTCAAAACTGCTCAATCAAAAGTAAGGTTCAACTCTGTTACTTGAATGCACAGATCACAAGGAAGTTTCACAGAATGCTTCTGTGTAGTTTTTATTTGAAGATATTCCTTTTTCAACGATAGGCCACATAGCGCTAATAATGTCCACTTGCAGTTAATACAGAAAGAGTGTTTCAAAACTCTTCAAACAAAAGTAAGGTTAAACTCTGTTAGTTGAATGTACAGATCATAAAGAAGTTTCACAGAATGGTTCTGTGTAGTTTTTATTTGAAGATATTCCCTTTGCCATGATAGGCCTCAATGCGCAGGAAAGGTCCACTTGCAGTTTATAAAGAAAGAGTGTTTCAAAACTCCACAATTAAAAGTAAGGTTAAACTCTGTTACTTCAATGCATAGATCAGAAAGAAGTTTCACTGAATGCTTATGTGTAGTTTTTATTTTAAGATATTCCTTTCTCAACGATAGGCCACATAGCGCTCCAAATGTCCACTTGCAGTTCATACAAAAAGAGTGTTTCAAAACTCTTCAATCAAAAGTAAGGTTAAACTCTGTTAGTTGAATATACAGATCAGAAAAAAGTTTCACAGAATGCTTCTGTGTAGTTTTTATTTGAAGATATACTTTTTGCCATGATAGGCCTCAATGCGCTCAAAATGCCCACTTGCAGTTAGTAAAGAAAGAGTGTTTCAAAACTCCACAATCAAAAGTAAGGTTAAACTCTGTTAGTTGAATGCACAGATCAGAAAGAAGTTTCACAGAATGCTTCTGTGTAGTTTTTATTTGAAGATATTCCTTTTGCCATGATAGTCCTCAATGCGCTCCAAATGCCCACTTGCAGTTCATAAAGAGTGTTTCAAAACTCCACAATCAAAAGTAAGGTTAAACTCTGTTATTTGAATGCACAGATCAGAGAGAAGTTTCACAGAATGCTTCTGTGCAGTTTTTATTTGAAGATATTCCTCTTTCCACGCTATGCCTCATTGCGCTCCAAATGTCCACTTGCAGTTTATACAGAAAGAGTGTGTCAAAACTGCTCAATCAAAAGTAAGGTTCAACTCTGTTAGTTGAAGGCACATATCAGAAAGAAGTTTCACAGAATGCTTCTGTGTAGTTTTTATTTGTAGATATTCCTTTTTCCACGGTAGGCCTCATAGCGCTCCAAATGTCCCCTTGCGATTTATGCAGAAAGAGTATTTCCAAACGCCTCAATCAAAAGTAAGGTTAACCTCTGTTATTTGAAAGCACAGATCAGAAAGAAGTTTCACAGAATGCTTCTGTGTAGTTTTTATTTGTAGATATTCTTTTTTCCACGATAGGCCTCATAGTGCTCCAAATTTCCACTTACAGTTTAAACAGAAAGAGTGTTTCAAAATTCCTCAGTCAAAAATAAGTTTCAACTGTGTTAGTTGAATGCACAGATCCAAAAGAAGTTTCACAGAATGCCTCCGTGTAGTTTTTAAGGGAAGATATTTCTTTTTTCATCGTAGGCCTCAATGTTCTCCAAGTGTCCACTTGCAGATTCTACAAATAGATTGTTGCAAAACTGCTCTATCAAAAGTAAGGTTAAACACTGTTAGTTGAATGCACAGATCAGAAACAAGTTTCACAGAATGCTTCTGTGTAGTTTTTATTTGTAGATATTCCTTTTTCCACGATACGCCTCATAGTGCTCCAAATTTCCAATTACAGTTTAAACAGAAAGAGTGTGTCAAAATTCCTCAGTCAAAAATAAATTTCAACTGTGTTAGTTGAATGCAGAGATCAGAAAGAAGTTTCACAGAATGCCTCCGTGTAGTTTTTAGGGGAAGATATTTCTCTTTTCACCATAGGCCTCTATGTCCTCCAAGTGTCCACTTGCAGATTCTACAAATAGATTGTTGCAAAACTGTTCAATCAAAAGTAAGGTTAAACACTGTTAGTTGAGTGCACAGATCAGAAACAAGTTTCACAGAATGCTTCTGTGTAGTTTTTATTTGAAGATATTCCTTTTTCTACAATAGGCCTCATAGCGCTCCAAATGTCCACTTGCAGTTCATACAGAAAGAGTGTTTCAAATCTCCTGAATCAAAAGTAAGGTTCAACTCTGTTAGTTGAATGCAGAGATCAGAAAGAAGTTTCACAGAATGGTTCTGTGTAGTTTTTATTTGAAGATATTCCTTTTGCCATGATAGGCCTCTGTGCTCTCCAAGTGTCCACTTGCAGTTCATGAAGAAAGAGTGTTTCAAAACTCCACAATCCAAAGTAAGGTTAAACTCTGTTAGTTGAATGCACAGATCAGAAAGAAGTTTCACAGAATGCTTCTGTGTAGTTTTTATTGGAAGTTATTCCTTTTTCTACGATACACGCAATAGTGCTCCAAATTTCCACTTGCAGTTTATACAGAAAGAGTGTTTCAAAACTCCTCAATCAAAAATAAGGTTCAACTCCGTTAGTTGAATGCACAGATCAGAAAGAAGTCTTACAGAATGCTTCCGCGTTGTTCTTATTTAAAGTTATTCCTTTTTCCACGATAGGTCTCAAAGCGTTCTAAATGTCCGCTTGCAGATTCTACATATAGACTGTTCCAGCACTGCTTAATAAAAAGTAAGGTTAAACTCTGTTAGTTGAATGCATATATCAGAAAGAAGTTTCACAGAATGCTTCTGTGTAGTTTTTATTTGTACATATTCCTTTTTCCACGATAGGCCTCATAGCGTTCCAAATGTCCACTTGCAGTTTATACAGAAAGATTGTTTCAAAATTCCTCAATCAAAAGTAAGGCTCAACTCTGTTACTTCAATGCACAGATCTGAAAGGAGTTTCACAGAATGCTTCTGTGTAGTTTTTATTTTAAGATGTTCCTTTTTCAACTATAGGCTACATTGCGCTCAAAATGTCCACCTGCAGTTCATACAAAAAGAGTGTTTCAAAACTCTTCAATCAAAAGTAACATTAAACTCTGTTAGTTGAATGCACAGATCAGAAAGAAGTTTCACAGAATGCTTCTGTGTAGTTTTTATTTGAAGATATTCCTTTTGCCATGATAGGCCTCAATGCGCTCCAAATGCCCACTTGCAGTTCATGAAGAGTGTTTCAATACTCCACAACGAAAAGTAAGGTTAAACTCTGTTATTTGAATGCACAGATCAGAGAGAAGTTTCACAGAATGTTTCTGTGTAGTGTTTTATTTGAAGTTATTCCTTTTTCAACGATAGACGTCATTGCACTCCAAATTTCCACTTGCAGTTTATACAGAAAGAGTGTTTCAAAACTCCTCAATCAAAAATAAGGTTCAACTCTGTTAGTTGAAGGCACATATCAGAAAGAAGTTTCATAGAATGATTCTGTCTAGTTTTTATTTGTCGATATTCCTTTTTCCACGGTAGGCCTCATAATGCTCCAAATGTCCCCTTGCAGTTTATACAGAAAGACTCTTTCAAAACTCCTCAATCAAAGGTAAGGTTAAACTCTGTTAGGTGAATGCACATATCAGAAAGAAGTTTCACAGAATGTTTCTGTGTAGTTTTATATAAACATATTCCTTTTTCCACTATAGGCCTCATAGCACTCCAAATGTCCACCTGCAGTTTATACAGAAAGAGTGTTTAAAAACTCCTCAATCAAAAGTAAGGTTAAACTCCGATAATTGAATGCACCGATCGGAAAGAAGTTTCAGAGAATGCTTCTGTGTAGTTTTTATTTGAAGATATTCCTCTTTCCACTTTAGGCCTCATAGCTCTCCAAATGTCCACTAGCAGTTTGTACAGAAAGTGTGTTTCAAAACTCCTCAATCAAAAGTAAGTTTCAACTCTGTTAGTTGAATGCACAGAAAAGGAAGAAGTTTCACAGAATACTTCTGTGTAGTTTTTAGGGGAAGATATTTCTTTTTTCACCATAGGCCACAATGTTCTCCAAATGTCCACTTGCAGATTCTACAAATAGAGTGTTTCAAAATTCCTTTATCAAAAGTAAGTTTCAACTCTGTTAGTTGCATTCACAGATCAGAAAGAAGTTTCACAGAATGCTTCTGTGTAGTTTTTATTTGACAATATATATTTTGTCACGATAGGCCTCAAAGAGCTCCAAATGTCCACTTGCAGTTTATGCAGAAAGAGTGTTTCAAAACTCCTCAATCAAAAGTGAGGTTCAACTCTGTTAGTTGAAAGCACAGATCAGAAAGTAGTTTCACAGAATGGTTCTGTGTAGTTTTTATTTGAAGATATTCCTTTTGCCATGATAGGCTTCACTGCGCTCCAAATTTCCACTTGGAGTTTATACAGAAAGAATGTTTCAAAACTCCTAAATCAAAAGTAAGGTTCAACTCTGTTAGGTGAATGCACAGATCAGAAAGGAGTTTCACAGAATGCTTCCCTGTAGTTTTTATTTAAAGATATTCCTTTTTCCAAGATAGGACTCATAGCGCTCCAAAAGTCCACTTGTGGTTTATACATAAAGAGTGTTTGAAAACTCCCGAATGAAAAGTAAGGTTAAATTCTGTCAGTTGAATGCACATATCAGAAAGAAGTTTCACAGAATTCTTCTGTGTAGTTATTATTTGAAGATACTCCTTTTTCCACGATAGGTCTCATTAGGGCTCCAAATATCCACTTGCGGTTTATGCAGAAACAGTGTTTCTAAACGCCTCAATCAAAAGTAAGGTTAAACTCTGTTAGTTGAATGCACAGATCAGAAAAACGTTTCACAGAATGCTTATGTGTAGTTTTTATTAGAAGATATTCCTTTTCCCACAATAGGACCCATAGCGCTCCAAATGTACACTTGCAGTTTCTACAGAAAGAGTGTTTCAAAACTCCTCAAACAAAAGTAAGGGTCAACTCTGTTAGTTGAATGCACAGATCAGAAAGAAGTTTCAGAGAATGCTTCTGTGTACTTTTTATTTGAAGATATTCTTTTTTCCACGATAGGCCTCATAGCGCTTTAAATGTCCACTTGCAGTTCATACAGAAAGACTGTTGCAAAACTCCTCCATCAAAACTAAGGTTCAACTCTGTTAGTTGAATGCTCAGATAAGAAAGTAGTTTCACAGAATGATTCTGTGTAGTTTTTATTTGAAGTTATTCCTTTTTAAAGGATAGGCCTCACAGTGCTCCTAATGTCCACTTACAGTTTAAACAGAAAGAGTGTTTCAAAATTCCTCAGTCAAAAAT
The DNA here is from genome assembly GCF_028878055.3 of Symphalangus syndactylus. Taxonomy (NCBI): domain Eukaryota; kingdom Metazoa; phylum Chordata; class Mammalia; order Primates; family Hylobatidae; genus Symphalangus; species Symphalangus syndactylus. The sequence goes on along the minus strand of NC_072435.2, from coordinate 50,532,315 downwards.
AAGTTTCAAATCTGTTAGTTGAATGCACAGATCAGAAAGTAGTTTCACAGAATGCCTCCGTGTAGTTTTTAGGGGAAGATATTTCCTTTTTCACCATAGGCCTCAATATTCTCCATGTGTCCACTTGCAGATTCAATAAATAGATTGTTTCAAAACTGCTCAATCAAAAGTAAGGTTCAACTCTGTTACTTGAATGCACAGATCACAAGGAAGTTTCACAGAATGCTTCTGTGTAGTTTTTATTTGAAGATATTCCTTTTTCAACGATAGGCCACATAGCGCTAATAATGTCCACTTGCAGTTAATACAGAAAGAGTGTTTCAAAACTCTTCAAACAAAAGTAAGGTTAAACTCTGTTAGTTGAATGTACAGATCATAAAGAAGTTTCACAGAATGGTTCTGTGTAGTTTTTATTTGAAGATATTCCCTTTGCCATGATAGGCCTCAATGCGCAGGAAAGGTCCACTTGCAGTTTATAAAGAAAGAGTGTTTCAAAACTCCACAATTAAAAGTAAGGTTAAACTCTGTTACTTCAATGCATAGATCAGAAAGAAGTTTCACTGAATGCTTATGTGTAGTTTTTATTTTAAGATATTCCTTTCTCAACGATAGGCCACATAGCGCTCCAAATGTCCACTTGCAGTTCATACAAAAAGAGTGTTTCAAAACTCTTCAATCAAAAGTAAGGTTAAACTCTGTTAGTTGAATATACAGATCAGAAAAAAGTTTCACAGAATGCTTCTGTGTAGTTTTTATTTGAAGATATACTTTTTGCCATGATAGGCCTCAATGCGCTCAAAATGCCCACTTGCAGTTAGTAAAGAAAGAGTGTTTCAAAACTCCACAATCAAAAGTAAGGTTAAACTCTGTTAGTTGAATGCACAGATCAGAAAGAAGTTTCACAGAATGCTTCTGTGTAGTTTTTATTTGAAGATATTCCTTTTGCCATGATAGTCCTCAATGCGCTCCAAATGCCCACTTGCAGTTCATAAAGAGTGTTTCAAAACTCCACAATCAAAAGTAAGGTTAAACTCTGTTATTTGAATGCACAGATCAGAGAGAAGTTTCACAGAATGCTTCTGTGCAGTTTTTATTTGAAGATATTCCTCTTTCCACGCTATGCCTCATTGCGCTCCAAATGTCCACTTGCAGTTTATACAGAAAGAGTGTGTCAAAACTGCTCAATCAAAAGTAAGGTTCAACTCTGTTAGTTGAAGGCACATATCAGAAAGAAGTTTCACAGAATGCTTCTGTGTAGTTTTTATTTGTAGATATTCCTTTTTCCACGGTAGGCCTCATAGCGCTCCAAATGTCCCCTTGCGATTTATGCAGAAAGAGTATTTCCAAACGCCTCAATCAAAAGTAAGGTTAACCTCTCTTATTTGAAAGCACAGATCAGAAAGAAGTTTCACAGAATGCTTCTGTGTAGTTTTTATTTGTAGATATTCTTTTTTCCACGATAGGCCTCATAGTGCTCCAAATTTCCACTTACAGTTTAAACAGAAAGAGTGTTTCAAAATTCCTCAGTCAAAAATAAGTTTCAACTGTGTTAGTTGAATGCACAGATCCAAAAGAAGTTTCACAGAATGCCTCCGTGTAGTTTTTAAGGGAAGATATTTCTTTTTTCATCGTAGGCCTCAATGTTCTCCAAGTGTCCACTTGCAGATTCTACAAATAGATTGTTGCAAAACTGCTCTATCAAAAGTAAGGTTAAACACTGTTAGTTGAATGCACAGATCAGAAACAAGTTTCACAGAATGCTTCTGTGTAGTTTTTATTTGTAGATATTCCTTTTTCCACGATACGCCTCATAGTGCTCCAAATTTCCAATTACAGTTTAAACAGAAAGAGTGTGTCAAAATTCCTCAGTCAAAAATAAATTTCAACTGTGTTAGTTGAATGCAGAGATCAGAAAGAAGTTTCACAGAATGCCTCCGTGTAGTTTTTAGGGGAAGATATTTCTCTTTTCACCATAGGCCTCTATGTCCTCCAAGTGTCCACTTGCAGATTCTACAAATAGATTGTTGCAAAACTGTTCAATCAAAAGTAAGGTTAAACACTGTTAGTTGAGTGCACAGATCAGAAACAAGTTTCACAGAATGCTTCTGTGTAGTTTTTATTTGAAGATATTCCTTTTTCTACAATAGGCCTCATAGCGCTCCAAATGTCCACTTGCAGTTCATACAGAAAGAGTGTTTCAAATCTCCTGAATCAAAAGTAAGGTTCAACTCTGTTAGTTGAATGCAGAGATCAGAAAGAAGTTTCACAGAATGGTTCTGTGTAGTTTTTATTTGAAGATATTCCTTTTGCCATGATAGGCCTCTGTGCTCTCCAAGTGTCCACTTGCAGTTCATGAAGAAAGAGTGTTTCAAAACTCCACAATCCAAAGTAAGGTTAAACTCTGTTAGTTGAATGCACAGATCAGAAAGAAGTTTCACAGAATGCTTCTGTGTAGTTTTTATTGGAAGTTATTCCTTTTTCTACGATACACGCAATAGTGCTCCAAATTTCCACTTGCAGTTTATACAGAAAGAGTGTTTCAAAACTCCTCAATCAAAAATAAGGTTCAACTCTGTTAGTTGAATGCACAGATCAGAAAGAAGTCTTACAGAATGCTTCCGCGTTGTTCTTATTTAAAGTTATTCCTTTTTCCACGATAGGTCTCAAAGCGTTCTAAATGTCCGCTTGCAGATTCTACATATAGACTGTTCCAGCACTGCTTAATAAAAAGTAAGGTTAAACTCTGTTAGTTGAATGCATATATCAGAAAGAAGTTTCACAGAATGCTTCTGTGTAGTTTTTATTTGTACATATTCCTTTTTCCACGATAGGCCTCATAGCGTTCCAAATGTCCACTTGCAGTTTATACAGAAAGATTGTTTCAAAATTCCTCAATCAAAAGTAAGGCTCAACTCTGTTACTTCAATGCACAGATCTGAAAGGAGTTTCACAGAATGCTTCTGTGTAGTTTTTATTTTAAGATGTTCCTTTTTCAACTATAGGCTACATTGCGCTCAAAATGTCCACCTGCAGTTCATACAAAAAGAGTGTTTCAAAACTCTTCAATCAAAAGTAACATTAAACTCTGTTAGTTGAATGCACAGATCAGAAAGAAGTTTCACAGAATGCTTCTGTGTAGTTTTTATTTGAAGATATTCCTTTTGCCATGATAGGCCTCAATGCGCTCCAAATGCCCACTTGCAGTTCATGAAGAGTGTTTCAAAACTCCACAACCAAAAGTAAGGTTAAACTCTGTTATTTGAATGCACAGATCAGAGAGAAGTTTCACAGAATATTTCTGTGTAGTGTTTTATTTGAAGTTATTACTTTTTCAACGATAGACGTCATTGCGCTCCAAATTTCCACTTGCAGTTTATACAGAAAGAGTGTTTCAAAACTCCTCAATCAAAAATAAGGTGCAACTCTGTTAGTTGAAGGCACATATCAGAAAGAAGTTTCATAGAATGATTCTGTCTAGTTTTTATTTGTCGATATTCCTTTTTCCACGGTAGGCCTCATAGTGCTCCAAATGTCCCCTTGCAGTTTATACAGAAAGACTCTTTCAAAACTCCTCAATCAAAGGTAAGGTTAAACTCTGTTAGGTGAATGCACATATCAGAAAGAAGTTTCACAGAATGTTTCTGTGTAGTTTTATATAAACATATTCCTTTTTCCACTATAGGCCTCATAGCACTCCAAATGTCCACCTGCAGTTTATACAGAAAGAGTGTTTAAAAACTCCTCAATCAAAAGTAAGGTTAAACTCCGATAGTTGAATGCACCGATCGGAAAGAAGTTTCAGAGAATGCTTCTGTGTAGTTTTTATTTGAAGATATTCCTCTTTCCACTTTAGGCCTCATAGCTCTCCAAATGTCCACTAGCAGTTTGTACAGAAAGTGTGTTTCAAAACTCCTCAATCAAAAGTAAGTTTCAACTCTGTTAGTTGAATGCACAGAAAAGGAAGAAGTTTCACAGAATACTTCTGTGTAGTTTTTAGGGGAAGATATTTCTTTTTTCACCATAGGCCACAATGTTCTCCAAATGTCCACTTGCAGATTCTACAAATAGAGTGTTTCAAAATTCCTTTATCAAAAGTAAGTTTCAACTCTGTTAGTTGCATTCACAGATCAGAAAGAAGTTTCACAGAATGCTTCTGTGTAGTTTTTATTTGACAATATATATTTTGTCACGATAGGCCTCAAAGAGCTCCAAATGTCCACTTGCAGTTTATGCAGAAAGAGTGTTTCAAAACTCCTCAATCAAAAGTGAGGTTCAACTCTGTTAGTTGAAAGCACAGATCAGAAAGTAGTTTCACAGAATGGTTCTGTGTAGTTTTTATTTGAAGATATTCCTTTTGCCATGATAGGCTTCACTGCGCTCCAAATTTCCACTTGGAGTTTATACAGAAAGAATGTTTCAAAACTCCTCAATCAAAAGTAAGGTTCAACTCTGTTAGGTGAATGCACAGATCAGAAAGGAGTTTCACAGAATGCTTCCCTGTAGTTTTTATTTAAAGATATTCCTTTTTCCAAGATAGGACTCATAGCGCTCCAAAAGTCCACTTGTGGTTTATACATAAAGAGTGTTTGAAAACTCCCGAATGAAAAGTAAGGTTAAATTCTGTCAGTTGAATGCACATATCAGAAAGAAGTTTCACAGAATTCTTCTGTGTAGTTATTATTTGAAGATACTCCTTTTTCCACGATAGGTCTCATTAGGGCTCCAAATATCCACTTGCGGTTATGCAGAAACAGTGTTTCTAAACGCCTCAATCAAAAGTAAGGTTAAACTCTGTTAGTTGAATGCACAGATCAGAAAAACGTTTCACAGAATGCTTATGTGTAGTTTTTATTAGAAGATATTCCTTTTCCCACAATAGGACCCATAGCGCTCCAAATGTACACTTGCAGTTTCTACAGAAAGAGTGTTTCAAAACTCCTCAAACAAAAGTAAGGGTCAACTCTGTTAGTTGAATGCACAGATCAGAAAGAAGTTTCAGAGAATGCTTCTGTGTACTTTTTATTTGAAGATATTCTTTTTTCCACGATAGGCCTCATAGCGCTTTAAATGTCCACTTGCAGTTCATACAGAAAGACTGTTGCAAAACTCCTCCATCAAAACTAAGGTTCAACTCTGTTAGTTGAATGCTCAGATAAGAAAGTAGTTTCACAGAATGATTCTGTGTAGTTTTTATTTGAAGTTATTCCTTTTTAAAGGATAGGCCTCACAGTGCTCCTAATGTCCACTTACAGTTTAAACAGAAAGAGTGTTTCAAAATTCCTCAGTCAAAAATAAGTTTCAAATCTGTTAGTTGAATGCACAGATCAGAAAGTAGTTTCACAGAATGCCTCCGTGTAGTTTTTAGGGGAAGATATTTCCTTTTTCACCATAGGCCTCAATATTCTCCATGTGTCCACTTGCAGATTCAATAAATAGATTGTTTCAAAACTGCTCAATCAAAAGTAAGGTTCAACTCTGTTACTTGAATGCACAGATCACAAGGAAGTTTCACAGAATGCTTCTGTGTAGTTTTTATTTGAAGATATTCCTTTTTCAACGATAGGCCACATAGCGCTAATAATGTCCACTTGCAGTTAATACAGAAAGAGTGTTTCAAAACTCTTCAAACAAAAGTAAGGTTAAACTCTGTTAGTTGAATGTACAGATCATAAAGAAGTTTCACAGAATGGTTCTGTGTAGTTTTTATTTGAAGATATTCCCTTTGCCATGATAGGCCTCAATGCGCAGGAAAGGTCCACTTGCAGTTTATAAAGAAAGAGTGTTTCAAAACTCCACAATTAAAAGTAAGGTTAAACTCTGTTACTTCAATGCATAGATCAGAAAGAAGTTTCACTGAATGCTTATGTGTAGTTTTTATTTTAAGATATTCCTTTCTCAACGATAGGCCACATAGCGCTCCAAATGTCCACTTGCAGTTCATACAAAAAGAGTGTTTCAAAACTCTTCAATCAAAAGTAAGGTTAAACTCTGTTAGTTGAATATACAGATCAGAAAAAAGTTTCACAGAATGCTTCTGTGTAGTTTTTATTTGAAGATATACTTTTTGCCATGATAGGCCTCAATGCGCTCAAAATGCCCACTTGCAGTTAGTAAAGAAAGAGTGTTTCAAAACTCCACAATCAAAAGTAAGGTTAAACTCTGTTAGTTGAATGCACAGATCAGAAAGAAGTTTCACAGAATGCTTCTGTGTAGTTTTTATTTGAAGATATTCCTTTTGCCATGATAGTCCTCAATGCGCTCCAAATGCCCACTTGCAGTTCATAAAGAGTGTTTCAAAACTCCACAATCAAAAGTAAGGTTAAACTCTGTTATTTGAATGCACAGATCAGAGAGAAGTTTCACAGAATGCTTCTGTGCAGTTTTTATTTGAAGATATTCCTCTTTCCACGCTATGCCTCATTGCGCTCCAAATGTCCACTTGCAGTTTATACAGAAAGAGTGTGTCAAAACTGCTCAATCAAAAGTAAGGTTCAACTCTGTTAGTTGAAGGCACATATCAGAAAGAAGTTTCACAGAATGCTTCTGTGTAGTTTTTATTTGTAGATATTCCTTTTTCCACGGTAGGCCTCATAGCGCTCCAAATGTCCCCTTGCGATTTATGCAGAAAGAGTATTTCCAAACGCCTCAATCAAAAGTAAGGTTAACCTCTCTTATTTGAAAGCACAGATCAGAAAGAAGTTTCACAGAATGCTTCTGTGTAGTTTTTATTTGTAGATATTCTTTTTTCCACGATAGGCCTCATAGTGCTCCAAATTTCCACTTACAGTTTAAACAGAAAGAGTGTTTCAAAATTCCTCAGTCAAAAATAAGTTTCAACTGTGTTAGTTGAATGCACAGATCCAAAAGAAGTTTCACAGAATGCCTCCGTGTAGTTTTTAAGGGAAGATATTTCTTTTTTCATCGTAGGCCTCAATGTTCTCCAAGTGTCCACTTGCAGATTCTACAAATAGATTGTTGCAAAACTGCTCTATCAAAAGTAAGGTTAAACACTGTTAGTTGAATGCACAGATCAGAAACAAGTTTCACAGAATGCTTCTGTGTAGTTTTTATTTGTAGATATTCCTTTTTCCACGATACGCCTCATAGTGCTCCAAATTTCCAATTACAGTTTAAACAGAAAGAGTGTGTCAAAATTCCTCAGTCAAAAATAAATTTCAACTGTGTTAGTTGAATGCAGAGATCAGAAAGAAGTTTCACAGAATGCCTCCGTGTAGTTTTTAGGGGAAGATATTTCTCTTTTCACCATAGGCCTCTATGTCCTCCAAGTGTCCACTTGCAGATTCTACAAATAGATTGTTGCAAAACTGTTCAATCAAAAGTAAGGTTAAACACTGTTAGTTGAGTGCACAGATCAGAAACAAGTTTCACAGAATGCTTCTGTGTAGTTTTTATTTGAAGATATTCCTTTTTCTACAATAGGCCTCATAGCGCTCCAAATGTCCACTTGCAGTTCATACAGAAAGAGTGTTTCAAATCTCCTGAATCAAAAGTAAGGTTCAACTCTGTTAGTTGAATGCAGAGATCAGAAAGAAGTTTCACAGAATGGTTCTGTGTAGTTTTTATTTGAAGATATTCCTTTTGCCATGATAGGCCTCTGTGCTCTCCAAGTGTCCACTTGCAGTTCATGAAGAAAGAGTGTTTCAAAACTCCACAATCCAAAGTAAGGTTAAACTCTGTTAGTTGAATGCACAGATCAGAAAGAAGTTTCACAGAATGCTTCTGTGTAGTTTTTATTGGAAGTTATTCCTTTTTCTACGATACACGCAATAGTGCTCCAAATTTCCACTTGCAGTTTATACAGAAAGAGTGTTTCAAAACTCCTCAATCAAAAATAAGATTCAACTCTGTTAGTTGAATGCACAGATCAGAAAGAAGTCTTACAGAATGCTTCCGCGTTGTTCTTATTTAAAGTTATTCCTTTTTCCACGATAGGTCTCAAAGCGTTCTAAATGTCCGCTTGCAGATTCTACATATAGACTGTTCCAGCACTGCTTAATAAAAAGTAAGGTTAAACTCTGTTAGTTGAATGCATATATCAGAAAGAAGTTTCACAGAATGCTTCTGTGTAGTTTTTATTTGTACATATTCCTTTTTCCACGATAGGCCTCATAGCGTTCCAAATGTCCACTTGCAGTTTATACAGAAAGATTGTTTCAAAATTCCTCAATCAAAAGTAAGGCTCAACTCTGTTACTTCAATGCACAGATCTGAAAGGAGTTTCACAGAATGCTTCTGTGTAGTTTTTATTTTAAGATGTTCCTTTTTCAACTATAGGCTACATTGCGCTCAAAATGTCCACCTGCAGTTCATACAAAAAGAGTGTTTCAAAACTCTTCAATCAAAAGTAACATTAAACTCTGTTAGTTGAATGCACAGATCAGAAAGAAGTTTCACAGAATGCTTCTGTGTAGTTTTTATTTGAAGATATTCCTTTTGCCATGATAGGCCTCAATGCGCTCCAAATGCCCACTTGCAGTTCATGAAGAGTGTTTCAAAACTCCACAACCAAAAGTAAGGTTAAACTCTGTTATTTGAATGCACAGATCAGAGAGAAGTTTCACAGAATATTTCTGTGTAGTGTTTTATTTGAAGTTATTACTTTTTCAACGATAGACGTCATTGCGCTCCAAATTTCCACTTGCAGTTTATACAGAAAGAGTGTTTCAAAACTCCTCAATCAAAAATAAGGTGCAACTCTGTTAGTTGAAGGCACATATCAGAAAGAAGTTTCATAGAATGATTCTGTCTAGTTTTTATTTGTCGATATTCCTTTTTCCACGGTAGGCCTCATAGTGCTCCAAATGTCCCCTTGCAGTTTATACAGAAAGACTCTTTCAAAACTCCTCAATCAAAGGTAAGGTTAAACTCTGTTAGGTGAATGCACATATCAGAAAGAAGTTTCACAGAATGTTTCTGTGTAGTTTTATATAAACATATTCCTTTTTCCACTATAGGCCTCATAGCACTCCAAATGTCCACCTGCAGTTTATACAGAAAGAGTGTTTAAAAACTCCTCAATCAAAAGTAAGGTTAAACTCCGATAGTTGAATGCACCGATCGGAAAGAAGTTTCAGAGAATGCTTCTGTGTAGTTTTTATTTGAAGATATTCCTCTTTCCACTTTAGGCCTCATAGCTCTCCAAATGTCCACTAGCAGTTTGTACAGAAAGTGTGTTTCAAAACTCCTCAATCAAAAGTAAGTTTCAACTCTGTTAGTTGAATGCACAGAAAAGGAAGAAGTTTCACAGAATACTTCTGTGTAGTTTTTAGGGGAAGATATTTCTTTTTTCACCATAGGCCACAATGTTCTCCAAATGTCCACTTGCAGATTCTACAAATAGAGTGTTTCAAAATTCCTTTATCAAAAGTAAGTTTCAACTCTGTTAGTTGCATTCACAGATCAGAAAGAAGTTTCACAGAATGCTTCTGTGTAGTTTTTATTTGACAATATATATTTTGTCACGATAGGCCTCAAAGAGCTCCAAATGTCCACTTGCAGTTTATGCAGAAAGAGTGTTTCAAAACTCCTCAATCAAAAGTGAGGTTCAACTCTGTTAGTTGAAAGCACAGATCAGAAAGTAGTTTCACAGAATGGTTCTGTGTAGTTTTTATTTGAAGATATTCCTTTTGCCATGATAGGCTTCACTGCGCTCCAAATTTCCACTTGGAGTTTATACAGAAAGAATGTTTCAAAACTCCTCAATCAAAAGTAAGGTTCAACTCTGTTAGGTGAATGCACAGATCAGAAAGGAGTTTCACAGAATGCTTCCCTGTAGTTTTTATTTAAAGATATTCCTTTTTCCAAGATAGGACTCATAGCGCTCCAAAAGTCCACTTGTGGTTTATACATAAAGAGTGTTTGAAAACTCCCGAATGAAAAGTAAGGTTAAATTCTGTCAGTTGAATGCACATATCAGAAAGAAGTTTCACAGAATTCTTCTGTGTAGTTATTATTTGAAGATACTCCTTTTTCCACGATAGGTCTCATTAGGGCTCCAAATATCCACTTGCGGTTATGCAGAAACAGTGTTTCTAAACGCCTCAATCAAAAGTAAGGTTAAACTCTGTTAGTTGAATGCACAGATCAGAAAAACGTTTCACAGAATGCTTATGTGTAGTTTTTATTAGAAGATATTCCTTTTCCCACAATAGGACCCATAGCGCTCCAAATGTACACTTGCAGTTTCTACAGAAAGAGTGTTTCAAAACTCCTCAAACAAAAGTAAGGGTCAACTCTGTTAGTTGAATGCACAGATCAGAAAGAAGTTTCAGAGAATGCTTCTGTGTAGTTTTTATTTGAAGATATTCTTTTTTCCACGATAGGCCTCATAGCGCTTTAAATGTCCACTTGCAGTTCATACAGAAAGACTGTTGCAAAACTCCTCCATCAAAACTAAGGTTCAACTCTGCTAGTTGAATGCTCAGATAAGAAAGTAGTTTCACAGAATGATTCTGTGTAGTTTTTATTTGAAGTTATTCCTTTTTAAAGGATAGGTCTCACAGTGCTCCTAATGTCCACTTACAGTTTAAACAGAAAGTGTGTTTCAAAATTCCTCAGTCAAAAATAAGATTCAAATCTGTTAGTTGAATGCACAGATCAGAAAGTAGTTTCATAGAATGCCTCCGTGTAGTTTTTAGGGGAAGATATTTCCTTTTTCACCATAGGCCTCAATATTCTCCATGTGTCCAGTTGCAGATTCAATAAATAGATTGTTTCAAAACTGCTCAATCAAAAGTAAGGTTCAACTCTGTTACTTGAAAGCACAGATCACAAGGAAGTTTAACAGAATGCTTCTGTGTAGTTTTTATTTGAAGATATTCCTTTTTCAACGATAGGCCACATAGCGCTACTAATGTCCACTTGCAGTTAATACAGAAAGAGTGTTTCAAAACTCTTCAAACAAAAGTAAGGTTAAACTCTGTTAGTTGAATGTACAGATCATAAAGAAGCTTCACAGAATGGTTCTGTGTAGTTTTTATTTGAAGATATTCCCTTTGCCATGATAGGCCTCAATGCGCAGGAAAGGTCCACTTGCAGTTTATAAAGAAAGAGTGTTTCAAAACTCCACAATCAAAAGTAAGGTTCAACTCTGTTACTTCAATGCATAGATCAGAAAGAAGTTTCACTGAATGCTTATGTGTAGTTTTTATTTTAAGATATTCCTTTTTCAACGATAGGCCACATAGCGCTCCAAATGTCCACTTGCAGTTCATACAAAAAGAGTGTTTCAAAACTCTTCAATCAAAAGTAAGGTTAAACTCTGTTAGTTGAATATACAGATCAGAAAGAAGTTTCACAGAATGCTTCTGTGTAGTTTTTATTTGAAGATATTCTTTTTGCCATGATAGGCCTCAATGCGCTCCAAATGCCCACTTGCAGTTAGTAAAGAAAGAGTGTTTCAAAACTCCACAATGAAAAGTAAGGTTAAACTCTGTTAGTTGAATGCACAGATCAGAAAGAAGTTTCACAGAATGCTTCTGTGTAGTTTTTATTCGAAGATATTCCTTTTGCCATGATAGGCCTCAATGCGCTCCAAATGAACACTTGCAGTTCATAAAGAGTGTTTCAAAACTCCACAATCAAAAGTAAGGTTAAACTCTGTTATTTGAATGCACAGATCAGAGAGAAGTTTCACAGAATGCTTCTGTGTAATTTTTATTTGAAGATATTCCTCTTTCCACGATATGCTTCATTGCGCTCCAAATCTCCACTTGCAGTTTATACAGAAAGAGTGTTTCAAAACTCCTCAATCAAAAGTAAGGTTCAACTCTGTTAGTTGAAGTCACATATCTGAAAGAAGTTTCACAGAATGCTTCTGTGTAGTTTTTATTTGTAGATATTCCTTTTTCCACGGTAGGCCTCATAGCGCTCCAAATGTCCCCTTGCGGTTTATGCAGAAAGAGTATTTCCAAACGCCTCAATCAAAAGTAAGGTTAACCTCTGTTACTACAATGCACAGATCAGAAAGAAGTTTCACAAAATGCTTCTGTGTAGTTTTCATTTGTAGATATTCCTTTTTCCACGATAGGCCTCATAGTGCTCCAAATTTCCACTTACAGTTTAAACAGAAAGAGTGTTTCAAAATTCCTCAGTCAAAAATAAGTTTCAACTGTGTTAGTTGAATGCACAGATCCAAAAGAAGTTTCACAGAATGCCTCCGTGTAGTTTTTAAGGGAAGATATTTCTTTTTTCACCATAGGCCTCAATGTTCTCCAAGAGTCCACTTGCAGATTCTACAAATAGTTTGTTGCAAAACTGCTCAATCAAAAGTAAGGTTAAACACTGTTAGTTGAATGCACAGATCAGAAACAAGTTTCACAGAATACTTCTGCGTAGTTTTTGTTTGTAGATATTCCTTTTTCCACGATACGCCTCATAGTGCTCCAAATTTCCTCTTACAGTTTAATCAGAAAGAGTGTGTCAAAATTCCTCAGTCAAAAATAAATTTCAACTGTGTTACTTGAATGCAGAGATCAGAAAGAAGTTTCACAGAATGCCTCCGTGTAGTTTTTAGGGGAAGATATTTCTCTTTTCACCATAGGCCTCTATGTCCTCCAAGTGTCCACTTGCAGATTCTACAAATAGATTGTTGCAAAACTGCTCAATCAAAAGTAAGGTTAAACACTGTTAGTGGAGTGCACAGATCAGAAACAAGTTTCACAGAATGCTTCTGTGTAGTTTTTATTTGAAGATATTCCTTTTTCTACAATAGGCCTCATAGCGCTCCAAATGTCCACTTGCAGTTCATACAGAAAGAGTGTTTCAAATCTCCCGAATCAAAAGTAAGGTTCAACTCTGTTAGTTGAATGCAGAGATCAGAAAGAAGTTTCACAGAATGGTTCTGTGTAGTTTTTATTTGAAGATATTCCTTTGCCATGATAGGCCTCTGTGCTCTCCAAGTGTCCACTTACAGTTCATGAAGAAAGAGTGTTTCAAAACTCCACAATCCAAAGTAAGGTTAAACTCTGTTAGTTGAATGCACAGATCAGAAAGAAGTTTCACAGAATGCTTCTGTGTAGTTTTTATTTGAAGTTATTCCTTTTTCTACGATAGACGCAATAGTGCTCCAAATTTCCACTTGCAGTTTATACAGAAAGAGTGTTTCAAAACTCCTCAATCAAAAATAAGGTTCAACTCCGTTAGTTGAATGCACAGATCAGAAAGAAGTCTTACAGAATGCTTCCGCGTTGTTCTTATTTAAAGTTATTCCTTTTTCCACGATAGGCCTCAAAGCGTTCTAAATGTCCGCTTGCAGATTCTACATATAGACTGTTCCAACACTGCTTAATAAAAAGTAAGGTTAAACACTGTTAGTTGAATGTACATATCAGAAAGAAGTTTCACAGAATGCTTCTGTGTAGTTTTTATTTGTACATATTCCTTTTTCCACGATAGGCCTCATAGTGTTCCAAATGTCCACTTGCAGTTTATACAGAAAGAGTGTTTCAAAATTCCTCAATCAAAAGTAAGGTTCAACTCTGTTACTTCAATGCACAGATGAGAAAGGAGTTTCACAGAATGCTTCTGTGTAGTTTTTATTTTAAGATGTTCCTTTTTCAACTATAGGCTACATTGCGCTCAAAATGTCCACTTGCAGTTCATACAAAAAGAGTGTTTCAAAACTCTTCAATCAAAAGTAACATTAAACTCTGTTAGTTGAATGCACAGATCAGAAAGAAGTTTCACAGAATGCTTCTGTGTAGTTTTTATTTGAAGATATTCCTTTTGCCATGATAGGCCTCAATGCGCTCCAAATGCCCACTTGCAGTTCATGAAGAGTGTTTCAATACTCCACAACGAAAAGTAAGGTTAAACTCTGTTATTTGAATGCACAGATCAGAGAGAAGTTTCACAGAATGTTTCTGTGTAGTGTTTTATTTGAAGTTATTCCTTTTTCAACGATAGACGTCATTGCACTCCAAATTTCCACTTGCAGTTTATACAGAAAGAGTGTTTCAAAACTCCTCAATCAAAAATAAGGTTCAACTCTGTTAGTTGAAGGCACATATCAGAAAGAAGTTTCATAGAATGATTCTGTCTAGTTTTTATTTGTCGATATTCCTTTTTCCACGGTAGGCCTCATAATGCTCCAAATGTCCCCTTGCAGTTTATACAGAAAGACTCTTTCAAAACTCCTCAATCAAAGGTAAGGTTAAACTCTGTTAGGTGAATGCACATATCAGAAAGAAGTTTCACAGAATGTTTCTGTGTAGTTTTATATAAACATATTCCTTTTTCCACTATAGGCCTCATAGCACTCCAAATGTCCACCTGCAGTTTATACAGAAAGAGTGTTTAAAAACTCCTCAATCAAAAGTAAGGTTAAACTCCGATAATTGAATGCACCGATCGGAAAGAAGTTTCAGAGAATGCTTCTGTGTAGTTTTTATTTGAAGATATTCCTCTTTCCACTTTAGGCCTCATAGCTCTCCAAATGTCCACTGGCAGTTTGTACAGAAAGTGTGTTTCAAAACTCCTCAATCAAAAGTAAGTTTCAACTCTGTTAGTTGAATGCACAGAAAAGGAAGAAGTTTCACAGAATACTTCTGTGTAGTTTTTAGGGGAAGATATTTCTTTTTTCACCATAGGCCACAATGTTCTCCAAATGTCCACTTGCAGATTCTACAAATAGAGTGTTTCAAAATTCCTTTATCAAAAGTAAGTTTCAACTCTGTTAGTTGCATTCACAGATCAGAAAGAAGTTTCACAGAATGCTTCTGTGTAGTTTTTATTTGACAATATATATTTTGTCACGATAGGCCTCAAAGAGCTCCAAATGTCCACTTGCAGTTTATGCAGAAAGAGTGTTTCAAAACTCCTCAATCAAAAGTGAGGTTCAACTCTGTTAGTTGAAAGCACAGATCAGAAAGTAGTTTCACAGAATGGTTCTGTGTAGTTTTTATTTGAAGATATTCCTTTTGCCATGATAGGCTTCACTGCGCTCCAAATTTCCACTTGGAGTTTATACAGAAAGAATGTTTCAAAACTCCTCAATCAAAAGTAAGGTTCAACTCTGTTAGGTGAATGCACAGATCAGAAAGGAGTTTCACAGAATGCTTCCCTGTAGTTTTTATTTAAAGATATTCCTTTTTCCAAGATAGGAATCATAGCGCTCCAAAAGTCCACTTGTGGTTTATACATAAAGAGTGTTTGAAAACTCCCGAATGAAAAGTAAGGTTAAATTCTGTCAGTTGAATGCACATGTCAGAAAGAAGTTTCACAGAATTCTTCTGTGTAGTTATTATTTGAAGATACTCCTTTTTCCACGATAGGTCTCATTAGGGCTCCAAATATCCACTTGCGGTTTATGCAGAAACAGTGTTTCTAAACGCCTCAATCAAAAGTAAGGTTAAACTCTGTTAGTTGAATGCACAGATCAGAAAAACGTTTCACAGATTGCCTATGTGTAGTTTTTATTAGAAGATATTCCTTTTCCCACAATAGGACCCATAGCACTCCAAATGTACACTTGCAGTTTCTACAGAAAGAGTGTTTCAAAACTCCTCAAACAAAAGTAAGGGTCAACTCTGTTAGTTGAATGCACAGATCAGAAAGAAGTTTCAGAGAATGCTTCTGTGTAGTTTTCATTTGAAGATATTCTTTTTTCCACGATAGGCCTCATAGCGCTTTAAATGTCCACTTGCAGTTCATACAGAAAGACTGTTGCAAAACTCCTCCATCAAAACTAAGGTTCAACTCTGTTAGTTGAATGCTCAGATAAGAAAGTAGTTTCACAGAATGATTCTGTGTAGTTTTTATTTGAAGTTATTCCTTTTTAAAGGATAGGCCTCACAGTGCTCCTAATGTCCAATTACAGTTTAAACAGAAAGAGTGTTTCAAAATTCCTCAGTCAAAAATAAGTTTCAAATCTGTTAGTTGAATGCACAGATCAGAAAGTAGTTTCACAGAATGCCTCCGTGTAGTTTTTAGGGGAAGATATTTCCTTTTTCACCATAGGCCTCAATATTCTCCATGTGTCCACTTGCAGATACAATAAATACATTGTTTCAAAACTGCTCAATCAAAAGTAAGGTTCAACTCTGTTACTTGAATGCACAGATCACAAGGAAGTTTCACAGAATGCTTCTGTGTAGTTTTTATTTGCAGATATTCCTTTTTCAACGAGAGGCCACATAGCGCTACTAATGTCCACTTGCAGTTAATACAGAAAGAGTGTTTCAAAACTCTTCAAACAAAAGTAAGGTTAAACTCTGTTAATTGAATGTACAGATCATAAAGAAGTTTCACAGAATGGTTCTGTGTAGTTTTTATTTGAAGATATTCCCTTTGCCATGATAGGCCTCAATGCGCAGGAAAGGTCCACTTGCAGTTTAAAAAGATAGAGTGCTTCAAAACTCCACAATCAAAAGTAAGGTTCAACTCTGTTACGTCAATGCATAGATCAGAAAGAAGTTTCACTGAATGCTTATGTGTAGTTTTTATTTGAAGATATTCCTTTTTCAACGATAGGCCACATAGCGCTCCAAATGTCCACTTGCAGTTCATACAAAAAGAGTGTTTCAAAACTCTTCAATCAAAAGTAAGGTTAAACTCTGTTAGTTGAATTTAGAGATCAGAAAGAAGTTTCACAGAATGCTTCTGTGTAGTTTTGATTTGAAGATATTCTTTTTGCCATGATAGGCCTCAATGCGCTCCAAATGCCCACTTGCAGTTAGTAAAGAAAGAGTGTTTCAAAACTCCACAATCAAAAGTAAGGTTAAACTCTGTTAGTTGAATGCACAGATCAGAAAGAAGTTTCACAGAATGCTTCAGTGTAGTTTTTATTTGTAGATATTCCTTTTTCTACGATAGGCCTCATAGCGCTCCAAATTTCCACTTGGAGTGTATACAGAAAGAATGTTTCAAAACTCCTCAATCAAAAGTAAGGTTCAACTCGTTAGGTGAATGCACAGATCAGAAAGGAGTTTCACAGAATGCTTCCCTGTAGTTTTTATTTAAAGATATTCCTTTTTCCAAGATAGGACTCATAGCGCTCCAAAAGTCCACTTGTGGTTTATACATAAAGAGTGTTTGAAAACTCCCGAATGAAAAGTAAGGTTAAATTCTGTCAGTTGAATGCACATATCAGAAAGAAGTTTCACAGAATTCTTCTGTGTAGTTATTATTTGAAGATACTCCTTTTTCCACGATAGGTCTCATTAGGGCTCCAAATATCCACTTGCGGTTTATGCAGAAACAGTGTTTCTAAACGCCTCAATCAAAAGTAAGGTTAAACTCTGTTAGTTGAATGCACAGATCAGAAAAACGTTTCACAGAATGCTTATGTGTAGTTTTTATTAGAATTTATTCCTTTTCCCACAATAGGACCCATAGCGCTCCAAATGTACACTTGCAGTTTCTACAGAAAGACTGTTTCAAAACTCCTCAAACAAAAGTAAGGGTCAACTCTGTTAGTTGAATGCACAGATCAGAAAGAAGTTTCAGAGAATGCTTCTGTGTAGTTTTCATATGAAGATATTCTTTTTTCCACGATAGGCCTCATAGCGCTTTAAATGTCCCCTTGCAGTTCATACAGAAAGACTGTTGCAAAACTCCTCCATCAAAACTAAGGTTCAACTCTGTTAGTTGAATGCTCAGATAAGAAAGTAGTTTCACAGAATGATTCTGTGTAGTTTTTATTTGAAGTTATTCCTTTTTAAAGGATAGGCCTCACAGTGCTCCTAATGTCCACTTACAGTTTAAACAGAAAGAGTGTTTCAAAACTCCTCAGTCAAAAATAAGTTTCAAATCTGTTAGTTGAATGCACAGATCCGAAAGTAGTTTCACAGAATGCCTCCGTGTAGTTTTTAGGGGAAGATATTTCCTTTTTCACCATAGGCCTCAATATTCTCCATGTGTCCACTTGCAGATTCAATAAATAGATTGTTTCAAAACTGCTCAATCAAAAGTAAGGTTCAACTCTGTTACTTGAATGCACAGATCACAAGGAAGTTTCACAGAATGCTTCTGTGTAGTTTTTATTTGAAGATATTCCTTTTTCAACGATAGGCCACATAGCGCAACTAATGTCCACTTGCAGTTCATACAGAAAGAGTGTTTCAAAACTCTTCAAACAAAAGTAAGGTTAAACTCTGTTAGTTGAATGTACAGATCATAAAGAAGTTTCACAGAATGGTTCTGTGTAGTTTTTATTTGAAGATATTCCCTTTGCCATGATAGGCCTCAATGCGCAGGAAAGGTCCACTTGCAGTTTAAAAAGAAAGAGTATTTCAAAACTCCACAATCAAAAGTAAGGTTCAACTCTGTTACTTCAATGCATAGATAAGAGAGAAGTTTCACTGAATGCTTATGTGTAGTTTTTATTTTAAGATATTCCTTTTTCAACGATAGGCCACATAGCGCTCAAATGTCCACTTGCAGTTCATACAAAAAGAGTGTTTCAAAACTCTTCAATCAAAAGTAAGGTTAAACTCGGTTAGTTGAATGTACAGATCAGAAAGAAGTTTCACAGAATGCTTCTGTGTAGTTTTTATTTGAAGATATTATTTTTGCCATGATAGGCCTCAATGCGCTCCAAATGCCCACTTGCAGTTAGTAAAGAAAGAGTGTTTCAAAACTACACAATCAAAAGTAAGGTTAAACTCTGTTAGTTGAATGCACAGAACAGAAAGAAGTTTCACAGAATGCTTCTGTGTAGTTTTTATTTGAAGATATTCCTTTTGCCATGATAGGCCTCAATGCGCTCCAAATGTCCACTTGCAGTTCATAAAGAGTGTTTCAAAACTCCACAATCAAAAGTAAGGTTAAACTCTGTTATTTGAATGCACAGATCAGAGAGAAGTTTCACAGGATGCTTCTGTGTAGTTTTTATTTGAAGATATTCCTTTTTCCACGATATGCCTCATTGCGCTCCAAATGTCCACTTGCAGTTTATACAGAAAGAGTGTTTCAAAACTGCTCAATCAAAAACAAGGTTCAACTCTGTTAGTTGAAGGCACATATCAGAAAGAAGTTTCACAGAATGCTTCTGTGTAGTTTTTATTTGTAGATATTCCTTTATCCACGATAGGCCTCATAGTGCTCCAAATTTCCACTTACAGTTTAAACAGAAAGAGTGTTTCAAAATTCCTCAGTCAAAAATAAGTTTCAACTGTGTTAGTTGAATGCACAGATCCAAAAGAAGTTTCACAGAATGCCTCCGTGTAGTTTTTAAGGGAAGATATTTCTTTTTTCACCATAGGCCTCAATGTTCTCCAAGTGTCCACTTCCAGATTCTACAAATAGATTGTTGCAAAACTGCTCAATCAAAAGTAAGGTTAAACACTGTTAGTTGAATGCACAGATCAGAAACAAGTTTCACAGAATGCTTCTGCGTAGTTTTTATTTGTAGATATTCCTTTTTCCACGATACGCCTCATAGTGCTCCAAATTTCCTCTTACAGTTTAAACAGAAAGAGTGTGTCAAAATTCCTCAGTCAAAAATAAATTTCAACTGTGTTAGTTGAATGCAGATATCAGAAAGAAGTTTCACAGAATGCCTCCGTGTAGTTTTTAGGGGAAGATATTTCTCTTTTCACCATAGGCCTCTATGTCCTCCAAGTGTCCATTTGCAGATTCTACAAATAGATTGTTGCAAAACTGCTCAATCAAAAGTAAGGTTAAACACTGTTAGTTGAGTGCACAGATCAGAAACAAGTTTCACAGAATGCTTCTGTGTAGTTTTTATATGAAGATATTCCTTTTTCTACAATAGGCCTCATAGCGCTCCAAATGTCCACTTGCAGTTTATACAGAAAGAGTGTTTCAAATCTCCTGAATCAAAAGTAAGGTTCAACTCTGTTAGTTGAATGCAGAGATCAGAAAGAAGTTTCACAGAATGGTTCTGTGTAGTTTTTATTTGAAGATATTCCTTTTGCCATGATAGGCCTCTGTGCTCTCCAAGTGTCCACTTGCAGTTCATGAAGAAAGACTGTTTCAAAACTCCACAATCCAAAGTAAGGTTAAACTCTGTTAGTTGAATGCACAGATCAGAAAGAAGTCTTACAGAATGCTTCCGCGTTGTTCTTATTTGAAATTATTCCTTTTTCCACGATAGGCCTCAAAGCGTTCTAAATGTCCGCTTGCAGATTCTACATATAGACTGTTTCAACACTGCTTAATAAAAAGTAAGGTTAAACTCTGTTAGTTGAATGCATATAGCAGAAAGAAGTTTCACAGAATGCTTCTGTGTAGTTTTTATTTGTACATATTCCTTTTTCCACCATAGGCCTCATAGCGTTCCAAATGTCCACTTGCAGTTTATACAGAAAGAGTGTTTCAAAATTCCTCAATCAAAAGTAAGGTTCAACTCTGCTACTACAATGCACAGATCAGAAAGAAATTTCACAGAATGCTTCTGTGTAGTTTTTATTTTAAGATGTTCCTTTTTCAACGATAGGCTACATAGCGCTCCAAATGTCCACTTGCAGTTCATACAAAAAGAGTGTTTCAAAACTCTTCAATCAAAAGTAGCAATAAACTCTGTTAGTTGAATGCAGAGATCAGAAAGAAGTTTCACAGAATGCTTCTGTGTAGTTTTTATTTGAAGATATTCCTTTTGCCATGATAGGCCTCAATGCGCTCCAAATGCCCACTTGCAGTTCATAAAGAAAGAGTGTTTCAAAACTCCACAATCAAAAGTAAGGTTAAACTCTGTTATTTGAATGCACAGATCAGAGAGAAGTTTCACAGAATGCTTCTGTGTAGTTTTTATTTGAAGATATTCCTCTTTCCACCATATGCCTCATTGCGCTCCAAATGTCCACTTGCAGTTTATAAAGAAAGAGTGTTTCAAAACTGCTCAATCAAAAGTAAGGTTCAATTCTGTTAGTTGAAGGCACATATCAGAAAGAAGTTTCACAGAATGCTTCTGTGTAGTTTTTATTTGTAGATATTCCTTTTTCCACGGTAGGCCTCATAGCGCTCGAAATGTCCCCTTGCGGTTTATGCAGAAAGAGAATTTCCAAATGCCTCAATCAAAAGTAAGGTTAACCTCTGTTATTTGAATGCACAGATCAGAAAGAAGTTTCACAGAATGCTTCTGTGTAGTTTTTATTTGTAGATATTCCTTTTTCCACGATAGGCCTCATAGTGCTCCAAATTTCCACTTACAGTTTAAACAGAAAGAGTGTTTCAAAACTCCTCAGTCAAAAATAAGTTTCAACTGTGTTAGTTGAATGCACAGATCCAAAAGAAGTTTCACAGAATGCCTCCGTGTAGTTTTTAAGGGAAGATATTTCTTTTTTCACCATAGGCCTCAATGTTCTCCAAGTGTCCACTTGCAGATTCTACAAATAGATTGTTGCAAAACTGCTCAATCAAAAGTAAGGTTAAACACTGTTAGTTGAATGCACAGATCAGAAACAAGTTTCACAGAATGCTTCTGCGTAGTTTTTATTTGTAGATAATCCTTTTTCCACGATACGCCTCATAGTGCTCCAAATTTCCACTTACAGTTTAAAGAGAAAGAGTGTGTCAAAATTCCTCAGTCAAAAATAAATTTCAACTGTGTTAGTTGAATGCAGAGATCAGAAAGAAGTTTCACAGAATGCCTCCGTGTAGTTTTTAGGGGAAGATATTTCTCTTTTCACCATAGGCCTCTATGTCCTCCAAGTGTCCACTTGCAGATTCTACAAATAGATTGTTGCAAAACTGCTCAATCAAAAGTAAGGTTAAACACTGTTAGTTGAGTGCACAGATCAGAAACAAGTTTCACAGAATGGTTCTGTGTAGTTTTTATTTGAAGATATTCCTTTTTCTACAATAGGCCTCATAGCGCTCCAAATGTCCACTTGCAGTTCATACAGAAAGAGTGTTTCAAATCTCCTGAATCAAAAGTAAGGTTCAACTCTGTTAGTTGAATGCAGAGATCAGAAAGAAGTTTCACAGAATGGTTCTGTGTAGTTTTTATTTGAAGATATTCCTTTTGCCATGATAGGCCTCTGTGCTCTCCAAGTGTCCACTTGCAGTTCATGAAGAAAGAGTGTTTCAAAACTCCACAATCCAAAGTAAGGTTAAACTCTGTTAGTTGAATGCACAGATCAGAAAGAAGTTTCACAGAATGCTTCTGTGTAGTTTTTATTGGAAGTTATTCCTTTTTCTACGATAGACGCAATAGTGCTCCAAATTTCCACTTGCAGTTTATACAGAAAGAGTGTTTCAAAACTCCTCAATCAAAAATAAGTTTCAACTCTGTTAGTTGAATGCACAGATCAGAAGGAAGTCTTACAGAATGCTTCCGCGTTGTTCTTATTTAAAGTTATTCCTTTTTCCACGATAGGCCTCAAAGCGTTCTAAATGACCGCTTGCAGATTCTACATATAGACTGTTCCAACACTGCTTAATAAAAAGTAAGGTTAAACTCTGTTAGTTGAATGCATATATCAGAAAGAAGTTTCACAGAATGCTTCTGTGTAATTTTTATTTGTACATATTCATTTTTCCACGATAGGCCTCATAGCGTTCCAAATGTCCACTTGCAGTTTATACAGAAAGATTGTTTCAAAATTCCTCAATCAAAAGTAAAGTTCAATTCTGTTACTTCAACGCACAGATCAGAAAGGAGTTTCACAGAATGCTTCTGTGTAGTTTTTATTTTAAGATGTTCCTTTTTCAACTATAGGCTACATTGTGCTCAAAATGTCCACTTGCAGTTCATACAAAAAGAGTGTTTCAAAACTCTTCAATCAAAAGTAACATCAAACTCTGTTAGTTGAATGCACAGATCAGAAAGAAGTTTCACAGAATGCTTCTGTGTAGTTTTTATTTGAAGATATTCCTTTTGCCATGATAGGCCTCAATGCGCTCCAAATGCCCACTTGCAGTTCATGAAGAGTGTTTCAAAACTCCACAACCAAAAGTAAGGTTAAACTCTGTTATTTGAATGCACAGATCAGAGAGAAGTTTCACAGAATGTTTCTGTGTAGTGTTTTATTTGAAGTTATTCCTTTTTCAACGATAGACGTCATTGCGCTCCAAATTTCCACTTGCAGTTTATACAGAAAGAGTGTTTCAAAACTCCTCAATCAAAAATAAGGTTCAACTCTGTTAGCTGAAGGCACATATCAGAAAGAAGTTTCATAGAATGATTCTGTCTAGTTTTTATTTGTCGATATTCCTTTTTCCACGGTAGGCCTCATAGTGCTCCAAATGTCCCCTTGCAGTTTTCCAGAAAGACTCTTTCAAAACTCCTTAATCAAAGGTAAGGTTAAACTCTGTTAGGTGAATGCACATATCAGAAAGAAGTTTCAGAGAATGTTTCTGTGTAGTTTTATATAAACATATTCCTTTATCCACTATAGGCCTCATAGCACTCCAAATGTCCACCTGCAGTTTATACAGAAAGAGTGTTTAAAAACTCCTCAATCAAAAGTAAGTTTAAACTCCGATAGTTGAAGGCACCGATCGGAAAGAAGTTTCAGAGAATGCTTCTGTGTAGTTTTTATTTGAAGATATTCCTCTTTCCACTTTAGGCCTCATAGCTCTCCAAATGTCCACTCTCAGTTTGTACAGAAAGTGTGTTTCAAAACTCCTCAATCTAAATTAAGTTTCAACTCTGTTAGTTGAATGCACAGAAAAGGAAGAAGTTTCACAGAATACTTCTGTGTAGTTTTTAGGGGAAGATATTTCTTTTTTCACCATAGGCCACAATGTTCTCCAAATGTCCACTTGCAGATTCTACAAATAGAGTGTTTCAAAATTCCTTTATCAAAAGTAAGTTTCAACTCTGTTAGTTGCATTCACAGATCAGAAAGAAGTTTCACAGAATGCTTCTGTGTAGTTTTTATTTGACAATATATATTTTTTCACGATAGGCCTCAAAGAGCTCCAAATGTCCACTTGCAGTTTATGCAGAAAGAGTGTTTCAAAACTCCTCAATCAAAAGTGAGGTTCAACTCTGTTAGTTGAAAGCACAGATCAGAAAGTAGTTTCACAGAATGGTTCTGTGTAGTTTTTATTTGAAGATATTCCTTTTGCCATGATAGGCTTCACTGTGCTCCAAATTTCCACTTGGAGTTTATACAGAAAGAATGTTTCAAAACTCCTCAATCAAAAGTAAGGTTCAATTCTGTTAGGTGAATGCACAGATCAGAAAGGAGTTTCACAGAATGCTTCCCTGTAGTTTTTATTTAAAGATATTCCTTTTTCCAAGATAGGACTCATAGCGCTCCAAAAGTCCACTTGTGGTTTATACATAAAGAGTGTTTGAAAACTCCCGAATGAAAAGTAAGGTTAAATTCTGTCAGTTGAATGCACATATCAGAAAGAAGTTTCACAGAATTCTTCTGTGTAGTTATTATTTGAAGATACTCCTTTTTCCACGATAGGTCTCATTAGGGCTCCAAATATCCACTTGCGGTTTATGCAGAAACAGTGTTTCTAAACGCCTCAATCAAAAGTAAGGTTAAACTCTGTTAGTTGAATGCACAGATCAGAAAAACGTTTCACAGAATGCTTATGTGTAGTTTTTATTAGAAGATATTCCTTTTCCCACAATAGGACCCATAGCGCTCCAAATGTACACTTGCAGTTTCTACAGAAAGAGTGTTTCAAAACTCCTCAAACAAAAGTAAGGGTCAACTCTGTTAGTTGAATGCACAGATCAGAAAGAAGTTTCAGAGAATGCTTCTGTGTACTTTTTATTTGAAGATATTCTTTTTTCCACGATAGGCCTCATAGCGCTTTAAATGTCCACTTGCAGTTCATACAGAAAGACTGTTGCAAAACTCCTCCATCAAAACTAAGGTTCAACTCTGTTAGTTGAATGCTCAGATAAGAAAGTAGTTTCACAGAATGATTCTGTGTAGTTTTTATTTGAAGTTATTCCTTTTTAAAAGATAGGCCTCACAGTGCTCCTAATGTCCACTTACAGTTTAAACAGAAAAAGTGTTTCAAAATTCCTCAGTCAAAAATAAGTTTCAAATCTGTTAGTTGAATGCACAGATCAGAAAGTAGTTTCACAGAATGCCTCCGTGTAGTTTTTAGGGGAAGATATTTCCTTTTTCACCATAGGCCTCAATATTCTCCATGTGTCCACTTGCAGATTCAATAAATAGATTGTTTCAAAACTGCTCAATCAAAAGTAAGGTTCAACTCTGTTACTTGAATGCACAGATCACAAGGAAGTTTCACAGAATGCTTCTGTGTAGTTTTTATTTGAAGATATTCCTTTTTCAACGATAGGCCACATAGCGCTACTAATGTCCACTTGCAGTTCATACAGAAAGAGTATTTCAAAACTCTTCAAACAAAAGTAAGGTTAAACTCTGTTAGTTGAATGTACAGATCATTAAGAAGTTTCACAGAATGGTTCTGTGTAGTTTTTATTTGAAGATATTCCCTTTGTCATGATAGGCCTCAATGCGCAGGAAAGGTCCACTTGCAGTTTATAAAGAAAGAGTGTTTCAAAACTCCACAATCAAAAGTAAGGTTCAACTCTGTTACTTCAATGCATAGATCAGAAAGAAGTTTCACTGAATGCTTCTGTGTAGTTTTTATTTGAAGATATTCCTTTTGCATGATAGGCCTCAATGCGCTCCAAATGCCCACTTGCAGTTCATAAAGAGTGTTTCAAAACTCCACAATCAAAAGTAAGGTTAAACTCTGTTATTTGAATGCACAGATCAGAGAGAAGTTTCACAGAATGCTTCTGTGTAGTTTTTATTTGAAGATATTCCTCTTTCCACGATATGCCTCATTGCGCTCCAAATGTCCACTTGCAGTTTATACAGAAAGAGTGTTTCAAAACTGCTCAATCAAAAGTAAGGTTCAACTCTGTTAGTTGAAGGCACATATCAGAAAGAAGTTTCACAGAATGCTTCTGTGTAGTTTTTATTTGTAGATATTCCTTTTTCCACGGTAGGCCATATAGCGCTCCAAATGTCCCCTTGCGGTTTATGCAGAAAGAGTATTTCCAAACGCCTCAATCAAAAGTAAGGTTAACCTCTGTTATTTGAATGCACAGATCAGAAAGAAGTTTCACAGAATGCTTCTGTGTAGTTTTTATTTGTAGATATTCCTTTTTCCACGATAGGCCTCATAGTGCTGAAAATTTCCACTTACAGTTTAAACAGAAAGAGTGTTTCAAAATTCCTCAGTCAAAAATAAGTTTCAACTGTGTTAGTTGAATGCACAGATCCAAAAGAAGTTTCACAGAATTCCTCCGTGTAGTTTTTAAGGGAAGATATTTCTTTTTTCACCATAGGCCTCAATGTTCTCCAAGTGTCCACTTGCAGATTCTACAAAGAGATTGTTGCAAAACTGCTCAATCAAAAGTAAGGTTAAACACTGTTAGTTGAATGCACAGATCAGAAACAAGTTTCACAGAATGCTTCTGCGTAGTTTTTATTTGTAGATATTCCTTTTTCCACGATACGCCTCATAGTGCTCCATATTTCCACTTACAGTTTAAACAGAAAGAGTTTGTCAAAATTCCTCAGTCAAAAATAAATTTCAACTGTGTTAGTTGAATGCAGAGATCAGAAAGAAGTTTCACAGAATGCCTCCGTGTAGTTTTTAGGGGAAGATATTTCTCTTTTCACCATAGGCCTCTATGTCCTCCAAGTGTCCACTTGCAGATTCTACAAATAGATTGTTGCAAAACTGCTCAATCAAAAGTAAGGTTAAACACTGTTAGTTGAGTGCACAGATCAGAAACAAGTTTCACAGAATGCTTCTGTGTAGTTTTTATTTGAAGATATTCCTCTTTCCACGATATGCCTCATAGCGCTCCAAAAGTCCACTTGCAGTTTATACAGAAAGAGTGTTTCAAATCTCCTGAATCAAAAGTAAGGTTCAACTCTGTTAGTTGAATGCAGAGATCAGAAAGAAGTTTCACAGAATGGTTCTGTGTAGTTTTTATTTGAAGATATTCCTTTTGCCATGATAGGCCTCTGTGCTCTCCAAGTGTCCACTTGCAGTTCATGAAGAAAGAGTGTTTCAAAACTCCACAATCCAAAGTAAGGTTAAACTCTGTTAGTTGAACTCACAGATCAGAAAGAAGTCTTACAGAATGCTTCCGCATTTGTTCTTATTTGAAGTTATTCCTTTTTCCACGATAGGCCTCAAAGCGTTCTAAATGTCCGCTTGCAGATTCTACATATAGACTGTTTCAACACTGCTTAATAAAAAGTAAGGTTAAACTCTGTTAGTTGAATGCATATATCAGAAAGAAGTTTCACAGAATGCTTCTGTGTAGTTTTTATTTGTACATATTCCTTTTTCCACGATAGGCCTCATAGCTTTCCAAATGTCCACTTGCAGTTTATACAGAAAGAGTGTTTCAAAATTCCTCAATCAAAAGTAAGGTTCAACTCTGTTACTACAATGCACAGATCAGAAAGAAGTTTCACAGAATGCTTCTGTGTAGTTTTTATTTTAAGATGTTCCTTTTTCAACGATAGGCTACATAGCGCTCCAAATGTCCACTTGCAGTTCATACAAAAAGAGTGTTTCAAAACTCTTCAATCAAAAGTAACAATAAACTCTGTTAGTTGAATGCACAGATCAGAAAGAAGTTTCACAGAATGCTTCTGTGTAGTTTTTATTTGAAGATATTCCTTTTGCCATGATAGGCCTCAATGCGCTCCAAATGCCCACTTGCAGTTCATAAAGAGTGTTTCAAAACTCCACAACCAAAAGTAAGGTTAAACTCTGTTATTTGAATGCACAGATCAGAGAGAAGTTTCACAGAATGTTTCTCTGTAGTGTTTTATTTGAAGTTATTCCTTTTTCAACGATAGACATCATTGCGCTCCAAATTTCCACTTGCAGTTTATACAGAAAGAGTGTTTCAAAACTCCTCAATCAAAAATAAGGTTCAACTCTGTTAGTTGAAGGCACATATCAGAAAGAAGTTTCACAGAATGATTCTGTGTAGTTTTTATTTTTCGATATTCCTTTTTCCATGGTAGGCCTCATAGTGCTCCAAATGTCCCCTTGCAGTTTATACAGAAAGACTCTTTCAAAACTCCTCAATCAAAGGTAAGGTTAAACTCTGTTAGGTGAATGCACATATCAGAAAAAAGTTTCACAGAATGTTTCTGTGTAGTTTTATATAAACATATTCCTTTTTCCACTATAGGCCTCATAGCACTCCAAATGTCCACCTGCAGTTTATACAGAGAGAGTGTTTAAAAACTCCTCAATCAAAAGTAAGGTTAAACTCCGATAGTTGAATGCACCGATCAGAAAGAAGTTTCACAGAATGCTTCTGTGTAGTTTTTATTTGAAGATATTCCTCTTTCCACGTTAGGCCTCATAGCTCTCCAAATGTCCACTAGCAGTTTGTACAGAAAGAGTGTTTCAAAACTCCTCAATCAAAAGTAAGTTTCAACTCTGTTAGTTGAATGCACAGAAAAGGAAGAAGTTTCACAGAATACTTCTGTGTAGTTTTTAGGGGAAGATATTTCTTTTTTCACCATAGCCCACAATGTTCTCCAAATGTCCACTTGCAGATTCTGCAAATAGTGTTTCAAAATTCCTTTATCAAAAGTAAGTTCAACTCTGTTAGTTGCATTCATAGATCAGAAAGAAGTTTCACAGAATGCTTCTGTGTAGTTTTTATTTGACAATATATATTTTTTCACGATACGCCTCAAAGAGCTCCAAATATCCACTTGCAGTTTATGCAGAAAGAGTGTTTCAAAACTCCTCAATCAAAAGTGAGGTTCAACTCTGTTAGTTGAAAGCACAGATCAGAAAGTAGTTTCACAGAATGGTTCTGTGTAGTTTTTATTTGAAGAGATTCCTTTTGCCATGATAGGCTTCACTGCGCTCCATATGTCCACTTGCAGTTTATTCAGAAAGAGTGTTTCAAATCTCCACAATCAAAAGTGAGGTTGAACTCTGTAGGTTGAATGCACAGATCCAAAAGAAGTTTCACAGAATGCTTCAGTGTAGTTTTTATTTGTAGATATTCCTTTTTCTACGATAGGCCTCATAGCGCTCCAAATTTCCACTTGGAGTGTATACAGAAAGAATGTTTCAAAACTCCTCAATCAAAAGTAAGGTTCAACTCGTTAGGTGAATGCACAGATCAGAAAGGAGTTTCACAGAATGCTTCCCTGTAGTTTTTATTTAAAGATATTCCTTTTTCCAAGATAGGACTCATAGCGCTCCAAAAGTCCACTTGTGGTTTATACATAAAGAGTGTTTGAAAACTCCCGAATGAAAAGTAAGGTTAAATTCTGTCAGTTGAATGCACATATCAGAAAGAAGTTTCACAGAATTCTTCTGTGTAGTTATTATTTGAAGATACTCCTTTTTCCACGATAGGTCTCATTAGGGCTCCAAATATCCACTTGCGGTTTATGCAGAAACAGTGTTTCTAAACGCCTCAATCAAAAGTAAGGTTAAACTCTGTTAGTTGAATGCACAGATCAGAAAAACGTTTCACAGAATGCTTATGTGTAGTTTTTATTAGAAGATATTCCTTTTCCCACAATAGGACCCATAGCGCTCCAAATGTACACTTGCAGTTTCTACAGAAAGAGTGTTTCAAAACTCCTCAAACAAAAGTAAGGGTCAACTCTGTTAGTTGAATGCACAGATCAGAAAGAAGTTTCAGAAAATGCTTCTGTGTAGTTTTTATTTGAAGATATTCTTTTTTCCACGATAGGCCTCATAGCGCTTTAAATGTCCACTTGCAGTTCATACAGAAAGACTGTTGCAAAACTCCTCCATCAAAACTAAGGTTCAACTCTGTTAGTTGAATGCTCAGATAAGAAAGTAGTTTCACAGAATGATTCTGTGTAGTTTTTATTTGAAGTTATTCCTTTTTAAAGGATAGGCCTCACAGTGCTCCTAATGTCCACTTACAGTTTAAACAGAAAGAATGTTTCAAAATTCCTCAGTCAAAAATAAGTTTCAAATCTGTTAGTTGAATGCACAGATCAGAAAGTAGTTTCACAGAATGCCTCCGTGTAGTTTTTAGGGGAAGATATTTCCTTTTTCACCATAGGCCTCAATATTCTCCATGTGTCCACTTGCAGATTCAATAAATAGATTGTTTCAAAACTGCTCAATCAAAAGTAAGGTTCAACTCAGTTACTTGAATGCACAGATCACAAGGAAGTTTCACAGAATGCTTCTGTGTAGTTTTTATTTGAAGATATTCCTTTTTCAACGATAGGCCACATAGCGCTACTAATGTCCACTTGCAGTTCATACAGAAAGAGTGTTTCAAAACTCCACAATCCAAAGTAAGGTTAAACTCTGTTAGTTGAACGCAGAGATCAGAAAGAAGTTTCACAGAATGCCTCCGTGTAGTTTTTAAGGGAAGATATTTCTTTTTTCACCATAGGCCTCAATGTTCTCCACGTGTCCACTTGCAGATTCTACAAATAGATTGTTGCAAAACTGCTCAATCAAAAGTAAGGTTAAACACTGTTAGTTGAATGCACAGATCAGAAACAAGTTTCACAGAATGCTTCTGCGTAGTTCATATTTGTAGATATTCCTTTTTCCACGATACGCCTCATAGTGCTCCAAATTTCCTCTTACAGTTTAAACAGAAAGAGTGTGTCAAAATTCCTCAGTCAAAAATAAATTTCAACTGTGTTAGTTGAATGCAGAGATCAGAAAGAAGTTTCACAGAATGCCTCCGTGTAGTTTTTAGGGGAAGATATTTCTCTTTTCACCATAGGCCTCTATGTCCTCCAAGTGTCCACTTGCAGATTCTACAAATAGATTGTTGCAAAACTGCTCAATCAAAAGTAAGGTTAAACACTGTTAGTTGAGTGCACACATCAGAAACAAGTTTCACAGAATGCTTCTGTGTAGTTTTTATTTGAAGATATTCCTTTTTCTACAATACGCCTCATAGCGCTCCAAATGTCCCCTTGCAGTTTATGCAGAAAGAGTGTTTCAAATCTCCTGAATCAAAAGTAAGGTTCAACTCTGTTAGTTGAATGCAGAGATCAGAAAGAAGTTTCACAGAATGGTTCTGTGTAGTTTTTATTTGAAGATATTCCTTTTGCCATGATAGGCCTCTGTGATCTCCAAGTGTCCACTTGCAGTTCATGAAGAAAGAGTGCTTCAAAACTCCACAATCCAAAGTAAGGTTAAACTCTGTTAGTTGAATGCACAGATCAGAAAGAAGTTTCACAGAATGCTTCTGTGTAGTTTTTATTGGAAGTTATTCCTTTTTCTACGATAGATGCAATAGTGCTCCAAATTTCCACTGGCAGTTTATACAGAAAGAGTGTTTCAAAACTCCTCAATCAAAAATAAGGTTCAACTCTGTTAGTTGAATGCACAGATCAGAAAGAAGTCTTACAGAATGCTTCCGCATTGTTCTTATTTGAAGTTATTCCTTTTTCCACGATAGGCCTCAAAGCGTTCTAAATGTCCGTTGCAGATTCTACATATAGACTGTTTCAACACTGCTTAATAAAAAGTAAGGTTAAACTCCGTTAGTTGAATGCATATATCAGAAAGAAGTTTCACAGAATGCTTCTGTGTAGTTTTTATTTGTACATATTCCTTTTTCCACGATAGGCCTCATAGCGTTCCAAATGTCCACTTGCAGTTTATACAGAAAGAGTGTTTCAAAATTCCTCAATCAAAAGTAAGGTTCAACTCTGTTACTACAATGCACAGATCAGAAAGAAGTTTCACAGAATGCTTCTGTGTAGTTTTTATTTTAAGATGTTCCTTTTTCAACGATAGGCTACATAG
Source organism: Symphalangus syndactylus (assembly GCF_028878055.3). Taxonomy (NCBI): domain Eukaryota; kingdom Metazoa; phylum Chordata; class Mammalia; order Primates; family Hylobatidae; genus Symphalangus; species Symphalangus syndactylus. The sequence continues at coordinate 50,500,617 of NC_072435.2, read as the reverse complement.
CGCTCCAAATGTCCACTTGCAGTTCATACAAAAAGAGTGTTTCAAAACTCTTCAATCAAAAGTAACAATAAACTCTGTTAGTTGAATGCACAGATCAGAAAGAAGTTTCACAGAATGCTTCTGTGTAGTTTTTATTGGAAGTTATTCCTTTTTCTACGATAGATTCAATAGTGCTGTAAATTTCCACTTACAGTTTATACAGAAAGAGTGTTTCAAAACTCTTCAATCAAAGATAAGGTTCAACTCTGTTAGTTGAATGCACAGATCAGAGAGAAGTTTCACAGAATGCTTCTGTGTAGTTTTTATTTGAAGATATTCCTCTTTCCACGATATGCCTCATTGCGCTCCAAATGTCCACTTGCAGTTTATACAGAAAGAGTGTTTCAAAACTGCTCAATCAAAAGTAAGGTTCAACTCTGTTAGTTGAAGGCACATATCAGAAAGAAGTTTCACAGAACGCTTCTGTGTAGTTTTTATTTGTAGATATTGCTTTTTCCACGGTAGGCCAGATAGCGCTCCAAATGTCCCCTTGCGGTTTATGCAGAAAGAGTATTTCCAAACGCCTCAATCAAAAGTAAGGTTAACCTCTGTTATTTGAATGCACAGATCAGAAAGAAGTTTCACAGAATGCTTCTGTGTAGTTTTTATTTGTAGATATTCCTTTTTCCACGATAGGCCTCATAGTGCTCCAAATTTCCACTTACAGTTTAAACAGAAAGAGTGTTTCAAAATTCCTCAGTCAAAAATAAGTTTCAACTGTGTTAGTTGAATGCACAGATCCAAAAGATGTTTCACAGATTGCCTCCGTGTAGTTTTTAATGGAAGATATTTCTTTTTTCACAATAGGCCTCAATGTTCTCCAAGTGTCCACTTGCAGATTCTACAAATAGATTGTTGCAAAACTGCTCAATCAAAAGTAAGGTTAAACACTGTTAGTTGAATGCACAGAGCAGAAACAATTTTCACAGAATGCTTCTGCGTAGTTTTTATTTGTAGATATTCTTTTTTCCATGATACGCCTCATAGTGCTCCAAATTTCCTCTTACAGTTTAAACAGAAAGAGTGTGTCAAAATTCCTCAGTCAAAAATAAATTTCAACTGTGTTAGTTGAATGCAGAGATCAGAAAGAAGTTGCACAGAATGCCTCCTTGTAGTTTTTAGGGGAAGATATTTCTCTTTTCACCATAGGCCTCTATGTCCTCCAAGTGTCCACTTGCAGATTCTACAAATAGATTGTTGCAAAACTGCTCAATCAAAAGTAAGGTTAAACACTGTTAGTTGAGTGCACAGATCAGAAACAAGTTTCACAGAATGCTTCTGTGTAGTTTTTAATTGAAGATAATCCTTTTTCTACAATAGGCCTCATAGCGCTCCAAATGTCCACTTGCAGTTTATACAGAAAGAGTGTTTCAAATCTCCTGAATCAAAAGTAAGGTTCAACTCTGTTAGTTGAATGCTGAGATCAGAAAGAAGTTTCACAGAATGGTTCTGTGTAGTTTTTATTTGAAGATATTCCTTTTGCCATGATAGGCCTCTGTGCTCTCCAAGTGTCCACTTGCAGTTCATGAAGAAAGAGTGTTTCAAAACTCCAGAATCCAAAGTAAGGTTAAACTCTGTTAGTTGAATGCACAGATCAGAAAGGAGTTTCACAGAATGCTTCTGTGTAGATTTTATTGGAAGTTATTCCTTTTTCTACGATAGATTCAATAGTGCTGTAAATTTCCACTTACAGTTTATACAGAAAGAGTGTTTCAAAACTCCTCAATCAAAAATAAGGTTCAACTCTGTTAGTTGAATGCACAGATCAGAAAGAGGTCTTACAGAATGCTTCCGCGTTTTTCTTATTTGAAGTTATTCCTTTTTCCACGATAGGCCTCATAGCGTTCTAAATGTCCGCTTGCAGATTCTATAAATAGACTGTTTCAACACTGCTTAATAAAAAGTAAGGTTAAACTCTGTTAGTTGAATGCATATATCAGAAAGAAGTTTCACAGAATGCTTCTGTGTAGTTTTTATTTGTACATATTCCTTTTTCCACGATAGGCCTCATAGCGTTCCAAATGTCCACTTGCAGTTTATACAGAAAGAGTGTTTCAAAATTCCTCAATCAAAAGTAAGGTTCAACTCTGTTACTACAATGCACAGATCAGAAAGAAGTTTCACAGAATGCTTCTGTGTAGTTTTTATTTTAAGATGTTCCTTTTTCAACGATAGGCTACATAGCGCTCCAAATGTCCACTTGCAGTTCATACAATAAGAGTGTTTCAAAACTCTTCAATCAAAAGTAACAATAAAGTCTGTTAGTTGAATGCACAGATCAGAAAGAAGTTTCACAGAATGCTTCTGTGTAGTTTTTATTTGAAGATATTCCTTTTGCCATGATAGGCCTCAATGCGCTCCAAATGCCCACTTGCAGTTCATAAAGAAAGAGTGTTTCAAAACTCCACAATCAAAAGTAAGGTTAAACTCTGTTATTTGAATGCACAGATCAGAGAGAAGTTTCACAGAATGCTTCTGTGTAGTTTTTATTTGAAGATATTCCTCTTTCCACGATATGCCTCATTGCGCTCCAAATGTCCACTTGCAGTTTATACAGAAAGAGTGTTTCAAAACTGCTCAATCAAAAGTAAGGTTCAACTCTGTTAGTTGAAGGCACATATCAGAAAGAAGTTTCACAGAATGCTTCTGTGTAGTTTTTATTTGTAGATATTGCTTTTTCCACGGTAGGCCTCATAGCGCTCCAAATGTCCCCCTGCGGTTTATGCAGAAAGAGTATTTCCAAACGCCTGAATCAAAAGTAAGGTTAACCTCTGTTATTTGAATGCACAGATCAGAAAGAAGTTTCACAGAATGCTTCTGTGTAGTTTTTATTTGTAGATATTCCTTTTTCCACGATAGGCCTCATAGTGCTCCAAATTTCCACTTACAGTTTAAACAGAAAGAGTGTTTCAAAATTCCTCAGTCAAAAATAAGTTTCAACTGTGTTAGTTGAATGCACAGATCCAAAAGGAGTTTCACAGAATGCCTCCGTGTAGTTTTTAAGGGAAGATATTTCTTTTTTCACCATAGGCCTCAATGTTCTCCACGTGTCCACTTGCAGATTCTACAAATAGATTGTTGCAAAACTGCTCAATCAAAAGTAAGGTTAAACACTGTTAGTTGAATGCACAGATCAGAAACAAGTTTCACAGAATGCTTCTGCGTAGTTTATATTTGTAGATATTCCTTTTTCCACGATACGCCTCATAGTGCTCCAAATTTCCTCTTACAGTTTAAACAGAAAGAGTGTGTCAAAATTCCTCAGTCAAAAATAAATTTCAACTGTGTTAGTTGAATGCAGAGATCAGAAAGAAGTTTCACAGAATGCCTCCATGTAGTTTTTAGGGGAAGATATTTCTCTTTTCACCATAGGCCTCTATGTCCTCCAAGTGTCCACTTGCAGATTCTACAAATAGATTGTTGCAAAACTGCTCAATCAAAAGTAAGGTTAAACACTGTTAGTTGAGTGCACAGATCAGGAACAAGTTTCACAGAATGCTTCTGTGTAGTCTTTATTTGAAGATATTCCTTTTTCTACAATAGGCCTCATAGCGCTCCAAATGTCCACTTGCAGTTTATGCAGAAAGAGTGTTTCAAATCTCCTGAATCAAAAGTAAGGTTCAACTCTGTTAGTTGAATGCAGAGATCAGAAAGAAGTTTCACAGAATGGTTCTGTGTAGTTTTTATTTGAAGATATTCCTTTTGCCATGATAGGCCTCTGTGCTCTCCAAGTGTCCACTTGCAGTTCATGAAGAAAGAGTGCTTCAAAACTCCACAATCCAAAGTAAGGTTAAACTCTGTTAGTTGAATGCACAGATCAGAAAGAAGTTTCCCAGAATGCTTCTGTGTAGTTTTTATTGGAAGTTATTCCTTTTTCTACGATAGATGCAATAGTGCTCCAAATTTCCACTGGCAGTTTATACAGAAAGAGTGTTTCAAAACTCCTCAATCAAAAATAAGGTTCAACTCCGTTAGTTGAATGCACAGATCAGAAAGAAGTCTTACAGAATGCTTCCGCGTTGTTCTTATTTGAAGTTATTCCTTTTTCCACGATAGGCCTCAATGCGTTCTAAATGTCCGCTTGCAGATTCTACATATAGACTGTTTCAACACTGCTTAATAAAAAGTAAGGTTAAACTCCGTTAGTTGAATGCATATATCAGAAAGAAGTTTCACAGAATGCTTCTGTTTAGTTTTTATTTGTACATATTCCTTTTTCCACGATAGGCCTCATAGCGTTCCAAATGTCCACTTGCAGTTTATACAGAAAGAGTGTTTCCAAATTCCTCAATCAAAAGTAAGGTTCAACTCTGTTACTACAATGCACAGATCAGAAAGAAGTTTCACAGAATGCTTCTGTGTAGTTTTTATTTTAAGATGTTCCTTTTTCAACGATAAGCTACATAGCGCTCCAAATGTCCACTTGCAGTTCATACAAAAAGAGTCTTTCAAAACTCTTCAATCAAAAGTAACAATAAACTCTGTTAGTTGAATGCACAGATCAGAAAGAAGTTTCACAGAATGCTTCTGTGTAGTTTTTATTGGAAGTTATTCCTTTTTCTACGATAGATTCAATAGTGCTGTAAATTTCCACTTACAGTTTATACAGAAAGAGTGTTTCAAAACTCCTCAATCAAAGATAAGGTTCAACTCTGTTAGTTGAATGCACAGATCAGAAAGAAGTCTTACAGAATGCTTCCGCGTTGTTCTTATTTGAAGTTATTCCTTTTTCCACGATAGGCCTCAAAGCGTTCTAAATGTCCGCTTGCAGATTCTACATATAGACTGTTTCAACACTGCTTAATAAAAAGTAAGGTTAAACTCTGTTTGTTGAATGCATATATCAGAAAGAAGTTTCACAGAATGCTTCTGTATAGTTTTTATGTGTACATATTCCTTTTTCCACGATAGGCCTCATAGCGTTCCAAATGTCCACTTGCAGTTTATACAGAAAGAGTGTTTCAAAATTCCTCAATCAAAAGTAAGGTTCAACTCTGTTACTACAATGCACAGATAAGAAAGAAGTTTCACAGAATGCTTCTGTGTAGTTTTTATTTTAAGATGTTCCTTGTTCAATGATAGGCTACATAGCGCTCCAAATGTCCACTTGCAGTTCATACAAAAAGAGTGTTTCAAAACTCTTCAATCAAAAGTAACAATAAACTCTGTTAGTTGAATGCACAGATCAGAAAGAAGTTTCACAGAATGCTTCTGTGTAGTATTTATTTGAAGATATTCCTTTTGCCATGATAGGCCTCAATGCGCTCAAAATGCCCACTTGCAGTTCATAAAGAAAGAGTGTTTCAAAACTCCACAATCAAAAGTAAGGTTAAACTCTGTTATTTGAATGCACAGATCAGAGAGAAGTTTCACAGAATGCTTCTGTGTAGTTTTTATTTGAAGATATTCCTCTTTCCACGATATGCCTCATTGCGCTCCAAATGTCCACTTGCAGTTTATACAGAAAGAGTGTTTCAAAACTGCTCAATCAAAAGTAAGGTTCAACTCTGTTAGTTGAAGGCACATATCAGAAAGAAGTTTCACAGAATGCTTCTGTGTAGTTTTTATTTGTAGATATTGCTTTTTCCACGGTAGGCCTCATAGCGCTCCAAATGTCCCCTTGCGGTTTATGCAGAAAGAGTATTTCAAAACGCCTCAATCAAAAGTAAGGTTAACTTCTGTTATTTGAATGCACAGATCAGAAAGAAGTTTCACAGAATGCTTCTGTGTAGTTTTTATTTGTAGATATTCCTTTTTCCACGATAGGCCTCATAGTGCTCCAAATTTCCACTTACAGTTTAAACAGAAAGAGTGTGTCAAAATTCCTCAGTCAAAAATAAGTTTCAACTGTGTTAGTTGAATGCACAGATCCAAAAGAAGTTTCACAGAATGCCTCTGTGTAGTTTTTAGGGGAAGATATTTCTCTTTTCACCATAGGCCTCTATGTCTTCCAAGTGTCCACTTGCAGATTCTACAAATAGATTGTTGCAAAACTGCTCAATCAAAAGTAAGGTTAAACACTGTTAGTTGACTGCACAGATCAGAAACAAGTTTCACAGAATGCTTCTGTGTAGTTTTTATTTGAAAATATTCCTTTTTCTACAATAGGCCTCATAGCGCTCCAAATGTCCACTTGCAGTTTATACAGAAAGAGTGTTTCAAATCTCCTGAATCAAAAGTAAGGTTCAACTCTGTTAGTTGAATGCAGAGATCAGAAAGAAGTTTCACAGAATGGTTCTGTGTAGTTTTTATTTGAAGATATTCCTTTTGCCATGATAGGCCTCTGTGCTCTCCAAGTGTCCACTTGCAGTTCATGAAGAAAGAGTGTTTCAAAACTCCACAATCCAAAGTAAGGTTAAACTCTGTTAGTTGAATGCACAGATCAGAAAGAAGTTACACAGAATGCTTCTGTGTAGTTTTTATTGGAAGTTATTCCTTTTTCTACGATAGATGCAATAGTGCTCCAAACTTCCACGGGCAGTTTATACAGAAAGAGTGTTTCAAAACTCCTCAATCAAAAATAAGGTTCAACTCTGTTAGTTGAATGCACAGATCAGAAAGAAGTCTTACAGAATGCTTCCGCGTTGTTCTTATTTGAAGTTATTCCTTTTTCCACGATAGGCCTCAAAGCGTTCTAAATGTCCGCTTGCAGATTCTACATATAGACTGTTTCAACACTGCTTAATAAAAAGTAAGGTTAAACTCTGTTAGTTGAATGCATATATCAGAAAGAAGTTTCACAGAATGCTTCTGTGTAGTTTTTATTTGTACATATTTCTTTTTCCACGATAGGCCTCATAGCGTTCCAAATGTCCACTTGCAGTTTATACAGAAAGAGTGTTTCAAAATTCCTCAATCAAAAGTAAGGTTCAACTCTGTTACTACAATGCACAGATCAGAAAGAAGTTTCACAGAATGCTTCTGTGTAGTTTTTATTTTAAGATGTTCCTTTTTCAACGATAGGCTACATAGCGCTCCAAATGTCCACTTGCAGTTCATACAAAAAGAGTGTTTCAAAACTCTTCAATCAAAAGTAACAATAAACTCTGTTAGTTGAATGCACAGATCAGAAAGAAGTTTCACAGAATGCTTCTGTGTAGTTTGTATTTGTAGATATTCCTTTTTCCACGATAGGCCTCATAGTGCTCCAAATTTCCACTTACAGTTTAAGCAGAAAGAGTGTTTCAAAATTCCTCAGTCAAAAATAAGTTTCAATTGTGTTAGTTGAATGCACAGATCCAAAAGAAGTTTCACAGAATGCCTCCGTGTAGTTTTTAAGTGAGGATATTTCTTTTTTCACAATAGGCCTCAATGTTCTCCAAGTGTCCACTTGCAGATTCTACAAATAGATTGTTGCAAAACTGCTCAATCAAAAGTAAGGTTAAACACGGTTAGTTGAATGCACAGAGCAGAAACAAGTTTCACAGAATGCTTCTGCGTAGTTTTTATTTGTAGATATTCCTTTTTCCACGATACGCCTCATAGTGCTCCAAATTTCCTCTTACAGTTTAAACAGAAAGAGTGTGTCAAAATTCCTCAGTCAAAAATAAATTTCAACTCTGTTACTTGAATGTAGAGATCAGAAAGAAGTTGCACAGAATGCCTCCTTGTAGTTTTTAGGGGAAGATATTTCTCTTTTCACCATAGGCCTCTATGTCCTCCAAGTGTCCACTTGCAGATTCTACAAATAGATTGTTGCAAAACTGCTCAATCAAAAGTAAGGTTAAACACTGTTGGTTAAGTGCACAGATCAGAAACTAGTTTCACAGAATGCTTCTGTGTAGTTTTTATTTGAAGATATTCCTTTTTCTACAATAGGCCTCATAGCGCTCCAAATGTCCACTTGCAGTTTATACAGAAAGAGTGTTTCAAATCTCCTGAATCAAAAGTAAGGTTCAACTCTGTTAGCTGAATGCAGAGATCAGAAAGAGGTTTCACAGAATGGTTCTGTGTAGTTTTTATTTGAAGATATTCCTTTTGCCATGATAGGCCTCTGTGCTCTCCAAGTGTCCACTTGCAGTTCATGAAGAAAGAGTGTTTCAAAACTCCAGAATCCAAAGTAAGGTTAAACTCTGTTAGTTGAATGCACAGATCAGAAAGAAGTTTCACAGAATGCTTCTGTGTAGTTTTTATTGGAAGTTATTCCTTTTTCTACGATAGATTCAATAGTGCTGTAAATTTCCACTTACAGTTTATACAGAAAGAGTGTTTCAAAACTCCTCAATCAAAAATAAGGTTCAACTCTGTTAGTTGAATGCACAGATCAGAAAGAGGTCTTACAGAATGGTTCCGCGTTGTTCTTATTTGAAGTTATTCCTTTTTCCACGATAGGCCTCATAGCGTTCTAAATGTCCGCTTGCAGATTCTACAAATAGACTGTTTCAACACTGCTTAATAAAAAGTAAGGTTAAACTCTGTTAGTTGAATGCATATATCAGAAAGAAGTTTCACAGAATGCTTCTGTGTAGTTTTTATTTGTACATATTCCTTTTTCCACGATAGGCCTCATAGCGTTCCAAATGTCCACTTGCAGTTTATACAGAAAGAGTGTTTCCAAATTCCTCAATCAAAAGTAAGGTTCAACTCTGTTACTACAATGCACAGATCAGAAAGAAGTTTCACAGAATGCTTCTGTGTAGTTTTTATTTTAAGATGTTCCTTTTTCAACGATAGGCTACATAGCGCTCCAAATGTCCACTTGCAGTTCATACAAAAAGAGTGTTTCAAAACTCTTCAATCAAAAGTAACAATAAACTCTGTTAGTTGAATGCACAGATCACAAAGAAGTTTCACAGAATGCTTCTGTGTAGTTTTTATTTGAAGATATTCCTTTTGCCATGATAGGCCTCAATGCGCTCCAAATGCCCACTTGCAGTTCATAAAGAAAGAGTGTTTCAAAACTCCACAATCAAAAGTAAGGTTAAACTCTGTTATTTGAATGCACAGATCAGAGAGAAGTTTCACAGAATGCTTCTGTGTAGTTTTTATTTGAAGATATTCCTCTTTCCACGATATGCCTCATTGCACTCCAAATGTCCACTTGCAGTTTATACAGAAAGAGTGTTTCAAAACTGCTCAATAAAAAGTAAGGTTCAACTCTGTTAGTTGAAGGCACATATCAGAAAGAAGTTTCACAGAATGCTTCTGTGTAGTTTTATTTGTAGATATTGCTTTTTACACGGTAGGCCTCATAGCGCTCCAAATGTCCCCTTGCGGTTTATGCAGAAAGAGTATTTCCAAACGCCTCAATCAAAAGTAAGGTTAACCTCTGTTATTTGAATGCACAGATCAGAAAGAAGTTTCACAGAATGCTTCTGTGTAGTTTTTATTTGTAGATATTCCTTTTTCCACGATAGGCCTCATAGTGCTCCAAATTTCCACTTACAGTTTAAACAGAAAGAGTGTTTCAAAATTCCTCAGTCAAAAATAAGTTTCAACTGTGTTAGTTGAATGCACAGATCCAAAAGAAGTTTCACAGAATGCCTCCGTGTAGTTTTTAAGGGAAGATATTTCTTTTTTCACCATAGGCCTCAATGTTCTCCACGTGTCCACTTGCAGATTCTACAAATAGATTGTTGCAAAACTGCTCAATCAAAAGTAAGGTTAAACACTGTTAGTTGAATGCACAGATCAGAAACAAGTTTCACAGAATGCTTCTGCGTAGTTTTTATTTGTAGATATTCCTTTTTCCACGATACGCCTCATAGTGCTCCAAATTTCCTCTTACAGTTTAAACAGAAAGAGTGTGTCAAAATTCCTCAGTCAAAAATAAATTTCAACTGTGTTAGTTGAATGCAGAGATCAGAAAGAAGTTTCACAGAATGCCTCCGTGTAGTTTTTAGGGGAAGATATTTCTCTTTTCACAATAGGCCTCTATGTCCTCCAAGTGTCCACTTGCAGATTCTACAAATAGATTTTTGCAAAACTGCTCAATCAAAAGTAAGGTTAAACACTGTTAGTTGAGTGCACAGATCAGAAACAAGTTTCACAGAATGCTTCTGTGTAGTTTTTATTTGAAGATATTCCTTTTTCTACAATAGGCCTCATAGCGCTCCAAATGTCCACTTGCAGTTTATACAGAAAGAGTATTTCAAATCTCCTGAATCAAAAGTAAGGTTCAACTCTGTTAGTTAAATGCAGAGATCAGAAAGAAGTTTCACAGAATGGTTCTGTGTAGTTTTTATTTGAAGGTATTACTTTTGCCATGATAGGCCTCTGTGTTCTCCAAGTGTCCACTTGCAGTTCATGAAGAAAGAGTGTTTCAAAACTCCACAATCCAAAGTAAGGTTAAACTCTGTTAGTTGAATGCACAGATCAGAAAGAAGTTTCACAGAATGCTTCTGTGTAGTTTTTATTTGAAGATATTCCTTTTTCTACAATAGGCCTCATAGCGCTCCAAATGTCCACTTGCAGTTTATACAGAAAGAGTGTTTCAAATCTCCTGAATCAAAAGTAAGGTTCAACTCTGTTAGTTAAATGCAGAGATCAGAAAGAAGTTTCACAGAATGCTTCTGTGTAGTTTTTATTGGAAGTTATTCCTTTTTCTACGATAGATGCAATAGTGCTCCAAATTTCCACTTGCAGTTTATACAGAAAGAGTGTTTCAAAACTCCTCAATCAAAAATAAGGTTAAACTCTGTTAGTTGAATGCACAGATCAGAAAGAAGTTTCACAGAATGGTTCTGTGTAGTTTTTATTGGAAGTTATTCCTTTTTCTACGATAGATTCAATAGTGCTGTAAATTTCCACTTACAGTTTATACAGAAAGAGTGTTTCAAAACTCCTCAATCAAAAATAAGGTTCAACTCTGTTAGTTGAATGCACAGATCAGAAAGAGGTCTTACAGAATGCTTCCGCGTTGTTCTTATTTGAAGTTATTCCTTTTTCCACGATAGGCCTCATAGCGTTCTAAATGTCCGCTTGTAGATTCTACAAATAGACTGTTTCAACACTGCTTAATAAAAAGTAAGGTTAAACTCTGTTAGTTGAATGCATATATCAGAAAGAAGTTTCACAGAATGCTTCTGTGTAGTTTTTATTTGTACATATTCCTTTTTCCACGATAGGCCTCATAGCGTTCCAAATGTCCACTTGCAGTTTATACAGAAAGAGTGTTTCAAAATTCCTCAATCAAAAGTAAGGTTCAACTCTGTTACTACAATGCACAGATCAGAAAGAAGTTTCACAGAATGCTTCTGTGTAGTTTTTATTTTAAGATGTTCCTTTTTCAACGATAGGCTACATAGCGCTCCAAATGTCCACTTGCAGTTCATACAATAAGAGTGTTTCAAAACTCTTCAATCAAAAGTAACAATAAACTCTGTTAGTTGAATGCACAGATCAGAAAGAAGTTTCACAGAATGCTTCTGTGTAGTTTTTATTTGAAGATATTCCTTTTCCCATGATAGGCCTCAATGCGCTCCAAATGCCCACTTGCAGTTCATAAAGAAAGAGTGTTTCAAAACTCCACAATCAAAAGTAAGGTTAAACTCTGTTATTTGAATGCACAGATCAGAGAGAAGTTTCACAGAATGCTTCTGTGTAGTTTTTATTTGAAGATATTCCTCTTTCCACGATATGCCTCATTGCGCTCCAAATGTCCACTTGCATTTTATACAGAAAGAGTGTTTCAAAACTGCTCAATCAAAAGTAAGGTTCAACTCTGTTAGTTGAAGGCACATATCAGAAAGAAGTTTCACAGAATTCTTCTGTGTAGTTTTTATTTGTAGATATTGCTTTTTACACGGTAGGCCTCATAGCGCTCCAAATGTCCCCTTGCGGTTTATGCAGAAAGAGTATTTCCAAACGCCTCAGTCAAAAGTAAGGTTAAACTCTGTTATTTGAATGCACAGATGAGAAAGAAGTTTCACAGAATGCTTCTGTGTAGTTTTTATTTGTAGATATTCCTTTTTCCACGATAGGCCTCATAGTGCTCCAAATTTCCACTTACAGTTTAAACAGAAAGAGTGTGTCAAAATTCCTCAGTCAAAAATAAGTTTCAACTGTGTTAGTTGAATGCACAGATCCAAAAGAAGTTTCACAGAATGCCTCCGTGTAGTTTTTAGGGGAAGATATTTCTCTTTTCACCACAGGCCTCTATGTCTTCCAAGTGTCCAATTGCAGATTCTACAAATAGATTGCTGCAAAACTGCTCAATCAAAAGTAAGGTTAAACAGTGTTCGTTGAGTGCACAGATCAGAAACAAGTTTCACAGAATGCTTCTGTGTAGTTTTTATTTGAAGATATTCCTTTTTCTACAATAGGCCTCATAGCGCTCCAATTGTCCACTTGCAGTTTATACAGAAAGAGTGTTTCAAATCTCCTGTATCAAAAGTAAGGTTCAACTCTGTTAGTTGAATGCAGAGATCAGAAAGAAGTTTCACAGAATGGTTCTGTGTAGTTTTTATTTGAAGATATTCCTTTTGCCATGATAGGCCTCTGTGCTCTCCAAGTGTCCACTTGCAGTTCATGAAGAAAGAGTGTTTCTAAACTCCACAATCCAAAGTAAGGTTAAACTCTGTTAGTTGAATGCACAGATCAGAAAGAAGTCTTACAGAATGCTTCCGCGTTGTTCTTATTTGAAGTTATTCCTTTTTCCACTTTAGGCCTCAAAGCGTTCTAAATGTCCGCTTGCAGATTCTACATATAGACTGTTTCAACACTGCTTAATAAAAAGTAAGGTTAAACTCTGTTAGTTGCATGCATATATCAGAAAGAAGTTTCGCAGAATTCTTCTGTGTAGTTTTTATTTGTACATATTCCTTTTTCCACGATAGGCCTCATAGCGTTCCAAATGTCCACTTGCAGTTTATACAGAAAGAGTGTTTCAAAATTCCTGAATCAAAAGTAAGGTTCAACTCTGTTACTACAATGCACAGATCAGAAAGAAGTTTCACAGAATGCTTCTGTGTAGTTTTTATTGAAAGTTATTCCTTTTTCTACGATAGACGCAATAGTGCTCCAAATTTCCACTTACAGTTTAAACAGAAAGAGTGTTTCAAAATTCCTCAGTCAAAAATATGTTTCAACTGTGTTAGTTGAATGCACAGATCAGAAAGAAGTTTCACAGAATGCCTCCGTGTAGTTTTTAGGGGAAGATATTTCTCTTTTCACCATAGGCCTCTATGTCCTCCAAGTGTCCACTTGCAGATTCTACAAATAGATTGTTGCAAAACTGCTCCATCAAAAGTAAGGTTAAACACTGTTAGTTGAGTGCACAGATCAGAAACAAGTTTCACAGAATACTTCTGTGCAGTTTTTATTTGAAGATATTCCTCTTTCCACGATATGCCTTACTGCGCTCCAAATGTCCACTTGCAGTTTATACAGAAAGAGTGTTTCAAATCTCCTGAATCAAAAGTAAGGTTCAACTCTGTTAGTTGAATGCAGAGATCAGAAAGAAGTTTCACAGAATGGTTCTGTGTAGTTTTTATTTGAAGATATTCCTTTTGCCATGATAGGCCTCTGTGCTCTCCAAGTGTCCACTTGCAGTTCATGAAGAAAGAGTGTTTCAAAACTCCAGAATCCAAAGTAAGGTTAAACTCTGTTAGTTGAATGCACAGATCAGACAGAAGTTTCACAGAATGTTTCTGTGTAGTTTTTATTGGAAGTTATTCCTTTTTCTACGATAGATGCAATAGTGCTGTAAATTTCCACTTGCAGTATATACAGAAAGAGTGTTTCAAAACTCCTCAATCAAAAATAAGGTTCAACTCTGTTAGTTGAATGCACAGATCAGAAAGAAGTCTTACAGAATGCTTCCGCGTTGTTCTTATTTGAAGTTATTCCTTTTTCCACGATAGGCATCAAAGCGTTCTAAATGTCCGCTTGCAGATTCTACATATAGACTGTTTCAACACTGCTTAATAAAAAGTAAGGTTAAACTCTGTTAGTTGAATGCATATATCAGAAAGAAGTTTCACAGAATGCTTCTGTGTAGTTTATATTTGTAGATATTCCTTTTTCCACGGTAGGCCTCATAGCGCTCCAAATGTCCCCTTGCGATTTATGCAGAAAGAGTATTTCAAAAGGCCTCAATCAAAAGTAAGGTTAACCTCTGTTATTTGAATGCACAGATCAGAAAGAACTTTCACAGAATTCTTCTGTGTAGTTTTTATTTGTAGATATTGCTTTTTACACGGTAGGCCTCATAGCGCTCCAAATGTCCCCTTGCGGTTTATGCAGAAAGAGTATTTCCAAACGCCTCAGTCAAAAGTAAGGTTAACCTCTGTTATTTTAATGCACAGATGAGAAAGAAGTTTCACAGAATGCTTCTGTGTAGTTTTTATTTGTAGATATTCCTTTTTCCACGATAGGCCTCATAGTGCTCCAAATTTCCACTTACAGTTTAAACAGAAAGAGTGTGTCAAAATTCCTCAGTCAAAAATAAGTTTCAACTGTGTTAGTTGAATGCACAGATCCAAAAGAAGTTTCACAGAATGCCTCCGTGTAGTTTTTAGGGGAAGATATTTCTCTTTTCACCACAGGCCTCTATGTCTTCCAAGTGTCCAATTGCAGATTCTACAAATAGATTGCTGCAAAACTGCTCAATCAAAAGTAAGGTTAAACACTGTTCGTTGAGTGCACAGATCAGAAACAAGTTTCACAGAATGCTTCTGTGTAGTTTTTATTTGAAGATATTCCTTTTTCTACAATAGGCCTCATAGCGCTCCAATTGTCCACTTGCAGTTTATACAGAAAGAGTGTTTCAAATCTCCTGTATCAAAAGTAAGTTTCAACTCTGTTAGTTGAATGCAGAGATCAGAAAGAAGTTTCACAGAATGGTTCTGTGTAGTTTTTATTTGAAGATATTCCTTTTGCCATGATAGGCCTCTGTGCTCTCCAAGTGTCCACTTGCAGTTCATGAAGAAAGAGTGTTTCTAAACTCCACAATCCAAAGTAAGGTTAAACTCTGTTAGTTGAATGCACAGATCAGAAAGAAGTCTTACAGAATGCTTCCGCGTTGTTCTTATTTGAAGTTATTCCTTTTTCCACTTTAGGCCTCAAAGCGTTCTAAATGTCCGCTTGCAGATTCTACATATAGACTGTTTCAACACTGCTTAATAAAAAGTAAGGTTAAACTCTGTTAGTTGCATGCATATATCAGAAAGAAGTTTCGCAGAATTCTTCTGTGTAGTTTTTATTTGTACATATTCCTTTTTCCACGATAGGCCTCATAGCGTTCCAAATGTCCACTTGCAGTTTATACAGAAAGAGTGTTTCAAAATTCCTGAATCAAAAGTAAGGTTCAACTCTGTTACTACAATGCACAGATCAGAAAGAAGTTTCACAGAATGCTTCTGTGTAGTTTTTATTGAAAGTTATTCCTTTTTCTACGATAGACGCAATAGTGCTCCAAATTTCCACTTACAGTTTAAACAGAAAGAGTGTTTCAAAATTCCTCAGTCAAAAATATGTTTCAACTGTGTTAGTTGAATGCACAGATCAGAAAGAAGTTTCACAGAATGCCTCCGTGTAGTTTTTAGGGGAAGATATTTCTATTTTCACCATAGGCCTCTATGTCCTCCAAGTGTCCACTTGCAGATTCTACAAATAGATTGTTGCAAAACTGCTCCATCAAAAGTAAGGTTAAACACTGTTAGTTGAGTGCACAGATCAGAAACAAGTTTCACAGAATGCTTCTGTGCAGTTTTTATTTGAAGATATTCCTCTTTCCACGATATGCCTTACTGCGCTCCAAATGTCCACTTGCAGTTTATACAGAAAGAGTGTTTCAAATCTCCTGAATCAAAAGTAAGGTTCAACTCTGTTAGTTGAATGCAGAGATCAGAAAGAAGTTTCACAGAATGGTTCTGTGTAGTTTTTATTTGAAGATATTCCTTTTGCCATGATAGGCCTCTGTGCTCTCCAAGTGTCCACTTGCAGTTCATGAAGAAAGAGTGTTTCAAAACTCCAGAATCCAAAGTAAGGTTAAACTCTGTTAGTTGAATGCACAGATCAGACAGAAGTTTCACAGAATGTTTCTGTGTAGTTTTTATTGGAAGTTATTCCTTTTTCTACGATAGATGCAATAGTGCTGTAAATTTCCACTTGCAGTATATACAGAAAGAGTGTTTCAAAACTCCTCAATCAAAAATAAGGTTCAACTCTGTTAGTTGAATGCACAGATCAGAAAGAAGTCTTACAGAATGCTTCCGCGTTGTTCTTATTTGAAGTTATTCCTTTTTCCACGATAGGCATCAAAGCGTTCTAAATGTCCGCTTGCAGATTCTACATATAGACTGTTTCAACACTGCTTAATAAAAAGTAAGGTTAAACTCTGTTAGTTGAATGCATATATCAGAAAGAAGTTTCACAGAATGCTTCTGTGTAGTTTATATTTGTAGATATTCCTTTTTCCACGGTAGGCCTCATAGCGCTCCAAATGTCCCCTTGCGATTTATGCAGAAAGAGTATTTCAAAAGGCCTCAATCAAAAGTAAGGTTAACCTCTGTTATTTGAATGCACAGATCAGAAAGAACTTTCACAGAATTCTTCTGTGTAGTTTTTATTTGTAGATATTGCTTTTTACACGGTAGGCCTCATAGCGCTCCAAATGTCCCCTTGCGGTTTATGCAGAAAGAGTATTTCCAAACGCCTCAGTCAAAAGTAAGGTTAACCTCTGTTATTTTAATGCACAGATGAGAAAGAAGTTTCACAGAATGCTTCTGTGTAGTTTTTATTTGTAGATATTCCTTTTTCCACGATAGGCCTCATAGTGCTCCAAATTTCCACTTACAGTTTAAACAGAAAGAGTGTGTCAAAATTCCTCAGTCAAAAATAAGTTTCAACTGTGTTAGTTGAATGCACAGATCCAAAAGAAGTTTCACAGAATGCCTCCGTGTAGTTTTTAGGGGAAGATATTTCTCTTTTCACCACAGGCCTCTATGTCTTCCAAGTGTCCAATTGCAGATTCTACAAATAGATTGCTGCAAAACTGCTCAATCAAAAGTAAGGTTAAACACTGTTCGTTGAGTGCACAGATCAGAAACAAGTTTCACAGAATGCTTCTGTGTAGTTTGTATTTGAAGATATTCCTTTTTCTACAATAGGCCTCATAGCGCTCCAATTGTCCACTTGCAGTTTATACAGAAAGAGTGTTTCAAACCTCCTGAATCAAAAGTAAGGTTCAACTCTGTTAGTTGAATGCAGAGATCAGAAAGAAGTTTCACAGAATGGTTCTGTGTAGTTTTTATTTGAAGATATTCCTTTTGCCATGATAGGCCTCTGTGCTCTCCAAGTGTCCACTTGCAGTTCATGAAGAAAGAGTGTTTCTAAACTCCACAATCCAAAGTAAGGTTAAACTCTGTTAGTTGAATGCACAGATCAGAAAGAAGTCTTACAGAATGCTTCCGCGTTGTTCTTATTTGAAGTTATTCCTTTTTCCACTTTAGGCCTCAAAGCGTTCTAAATGTCCGCTTGCAGATTCTACATATAGACTGTTTCAACACTGCTTAATAAAAAGTAAGGTTAAACTCTGTTAGTTGCATGCATATATCAGAAAGAAGTTTCGCAGAATTCTTCTGTGTAGTTTTTATTTGTACATATTCCTTTTTCCACGATAGGCCTCATAGCGTTCCAAATGTCCACTTGCAGTTTATACAGAAAGAGTGTTTCAAAATTCCTGAATCAAAAGTAAGGTTCAACTCTGTTACTACAATGCACAGATCAGAAAGAAGTTTCACAGAATGCTTCTCTGTAGTTTTTATTGAAAGTTATTCCTTTTTCTACGATAGACGCAATAGTGCTCCAAATTTCCACTTACAGTTTAAACAGAAAGAGTGTTTCAAAATTCCTCAGTCAAAAATATGTTTCAACTGTGTTAGTTGAATGCACAGATCAGAAAGAAGTTTCACAGAATGCCTCCGTGTAGTTTTTAGGGGAAGATATTTCTATTTTCACCATAGGCCTCTATGTCCTCCAAGTGTCCACTTGCAGATTCTACAAATAGATTGTTGCAAAACTGCTCCATCAAAAGTAAGGTTAAACACTGTTAGTTGAGTGCACAGATCAGAAACAAGTTTCACAGAATGCTTCTGTGCAGTTTTTATTTGAAGATATTCCTCTTTCCACGATATGCCTTACTGCGCTCCAAATGTCCACTTGCAGTTTATACAGAAAGAGTGTTTCAAATCTCCTGAATCAAAAGTAAGGTTCAACTCTGTTAGTTGAATGCAGAGATCAGAAAGAAGTTTCACAGAATGGTTCTGTGTAGTTTTTATTTGAAGATATTCCTTTTGCCATGATAGGCCTCTGTGCTCTCCAAGTGTCCACTTGCAGTTCATGAAGAAAGAGTGTTTCAAAACTCCAGAAGCCAAAGTAAGGTTAAACTCTGTTAGTTGAATGCACAGATCAGACAGAAGTTTCACAGAATGTTTCTGTGTAGTTTTTATTGGAAGTTATTCCTTTTTCTACGATAGATGCAATAGTGCTGTAAATTTCCACTTGCAGTATATACAGAAAGAGTGTTTCAAAACTCCTCAATCAAAAATAAGGTTCAACTCTGTTAGTTGAATGCACAGATCAGAAAGAAGTCTTACAGAATGCTTCCGCGTTGTTCTTATTTGAAGTTATTACTTTTTCCACGATAGGCATCAAAGCGTTCTAAATGTCCGCTTGCAGATTCTACATATAGACTGTTTCAACACTGCTTAATAAAAAGTAAGGTTAAACTCTGTTAGTTGAATGCATATATCAGAAAGAAGTTTCACAGAATGCTTCTGTGTAGTTTATATTTGTAGATATTCCTTTTTCCACGGTAGGCCTCATAGCGCTCCAAATGTCCCCTTGCGATTTATGCAGAAAGAGTATTTCAAAAGGCCTCAATCAAAAGTAAGGTTAACCTCTGTTATTTGAATGCACAGATCAGAAAGAAGTTTCACAGAATGCTTCTGTGTAGTTTTATTTGTAGATATTCCTTTTTCCATGATAGGCCTCATAGTGCTCCAAATTTCCACTTACAGTTTAAACAGAAAGAGTGTTTCAAAATTCCTCAGTCAAAAATAAGTTTCAACTGTGTTAGTTGAATGCACAGATCCAAAAGAAGTTTCACAGAATGCCTCCGTGTAGTTTTTAAGGGAAGATATTTCTTTTTTCATCATAGGCCTCAATGTTCTCCAAGTGTCCAATTGCAGATACTACAAATAGATTGTTGCAAAACTGCTCTATCAAAAGTAAGGTTAAACACTGTTAGTTGAATGCACAGATCAGAAACAAGTTTCACAGAATGCTTCTGCGTAGTTTTTATTTGTAGATATTCCTTTTTCCACGATACGCCTCATAGTGCTCCAAATTTCCTCTTACAGTTTAAACAGAAAGAGTGTGTCAAAATTCCTCAGTCAAAAATAAATTTCTACTGTGTTAGTTGAATGCAGAGATCAGAAAGAAGTTTCACAGAATGCCTCCGTGTAGTTTTTAGGGGAAGATATTTCTCTTTCACCATAGGCCTCTATGTCCTCCAAGTGTCCACTTGCAGATTCTACAAATAGATTGTTGCAAAACTGCTCAATCAAAAGTAAGGTTAAACACTGTTAGTTGAGTGCACAGATCAGAAACAAGTTTCACAGAATGCTTCTGTGTAGTTTTTATTTGAAGATATTCCTTTTTCTACAATAGGCCTCATAGCGCTCCAAATGTCCACTTGCAGTTCATACAGAAAGAGTGTTTCAAAACTCCACAATCAAAAGTAAGGTTAAACTCTGTTATTTGAATGCACAGATCACAGAGAAGTTTCACAGAATGCTTCTGCGTAGTTTTTAGGGGAATATATTCCTCTTTCCACGATATGCCTCATTGCGCTCCAAATGTCCACTTGCAGTTTATACAGAAAGAGTGTTTCAAAACTGCTCAATCAAAAGTAAGGTTCAACTCTGGTAGTTGAAGGCACATATCAGAAAGAAGTTTCACAGAATGCTTCTGTGTAGTTTTTATTTGTAGATATTGCTTTTTCCACGGTAGGCCTCAGCGCTCCAAATGTCCCCTTGCGGTTTATGCAGAAAGAGTATTTCAAAACGCCTCAATCAAAAGTAAGGTTAACCTCTGTTATTTGAATGCACAGATCAGAAAGAAGTTTCACAGAATGCTTCTGTGTAGTTTTCATTTGTAGATATTCCTTTTTC
The DNA here is from genome assembly GCF_028878055.3 of Symphalangus syndactylus. Classification (NCBI taxonomy): domain Eukaryota; kingdom Metazoa; phylum Chordata; class Mammalia; order Primates; family Hylobatidae; genus Symphalangus; species Symphalangus syndactylus. The sequence continues at coordinate 50,480,461 of NC_072435.2, read as the reverse complement.
CACGATAGGCCTCATAGTGCTCCAAATTTCCACTTACAGTTTAAACAGAAAGAGTGTTTCAAAATTCCTCAGTCAAAAATAAGTTTCAACTGTGTTAGTTGAATGCACAGATCCAAAAGAAGTTTCACAGAATGCCTCCGTGTAGTTTTTAAGGGAAGATATTTCTTTTTTCACCATAGGCCTCAATGTTCTCCAAGTGTCCACTTGCAGATTCTACAAATGGATTGTTGCAAAACTGCTCAATCAAAACTAAGGTTAAACACTGTTAGTTGAGTGCACAGATCAGAAACAAGTTTCACAGAATGCTTCTGTGTAGTTTGTATTTGAAGATATTCCTTTTTCTACAATAGGCCTCATAGCGCTCCAAATGTCCACTTGCAGTTTATACAGAAAGAGTGTTTCAAATCTCCTGAAATAAAAGTAAGGTTCAACTCTGTTAGTTGAACGCAGAGATCAGAAAGAAGTTTCACAGAATGGTTCTGTGTAGTTTTTATTTGAAGATATTCCTTTTGCCATGATAGGCGTCTGTGCTCTCCAAGTGTCCACTTGCAGTTCATGAAGAAAGAGTGTTTCAAAACTCCTGAATCCAAAGTAAGGTTAAACTCTGTTAGTTGAATGCACAGATCAGAAAGAAGTTTCACAGAATGCTTCTGTGTAGTTTTTATTGGAAGTTATTCCTTTTTCTACGATAGATTCAATAGTGCTGTAAATTTCCACTTACAGTTTATACAGAAAGAGTGTTTCAAAACTCCTCAATCAAAAATAAGGTTCAACTCTGTTAGTTGAATGCACAGATCAGAAAGAAGTCTTACAGAATGCTTCCGCGTTGTTCTTATTTGAAGTTATTCCTTTTTCCACGATAGGCCTCAAATCGTTCTAAATGTCCGCTTGCAGATTCTACATAGAGACTGTTTCAACACTGCTTAATAAAAAGTAAGGTTAAACTCTGTTAGTTGAATGCATATATCAGAAAAAAGTTTCACAGAATGCTTCTGTGTAGTTTTTATTTGTACATATTCCTTTTTCCACGATAGGCCTCATAGCGTTCCAAATGTCCACTTGCAGTTTATACAGAAAGAGTGTTTCAAAATTCCTCAATCAAAAGTAAGGTTCAACTCTGTTACTACAATGCACAGATCAGAAAGAAGTTTCACAGAATGCTTCTGTGTAGTTTTTATTGGAAGTTATTCCTTTTTCTACGATAGACGCAATAGTGCTCCAAATTTCCACTTACAGTTTAAACAGAAAGAGTGTTTCAAAATTCCTCAGTCAGAAATATGTTTCAACTGTGTTAGTTGAATGCACAGATCCAAAAGAAGTTTCACAGAATGGCTCCGTGTAGTTTTTAGGGGAAGATATTTCTCGTTTCACCATAGGCCTCTATGTCCTCCAAGTGTCCACTTGCAGATTCTACAAATAGATTGTTGCAAAACTGCTCAATCAAAAGTAAGGTTAAACACTGTTAGTTGAGTGCACAGATCAGAAACAAGTTTCACAGAATGCTTCTGTGCAGTTTTTATTTGAAGATATTCCTTTTTCTACAATAGGCATCATAGCGCTCAAAATGTCCACTTGCAGTTTATACAGAAAGAGTGTTTCAACTCTCCTGAATCAAAAGTAAGGTTAAACTCTGTTAGTTGAATGCACAGATCAGAAAGAAGTTTCACAGAATGCTTCTGTGTAGTTTTTATTGGAAGTTATTCCTTTTTCTACGATAGACGCAATAGTGCTCCAAATTTCCACTTGCAGTTTATACAGAAAGAGTGTTTCAAAACTCCTCAATCAAAAATAAGTTTCAACTTTGTTAGTTGAATGCACAGATCAGAAAGAAGTCTTACAGAATGCTTCCGCGTTGTTCTTATTTGAAGTTATTCCTTTTTCCACGATAGGCCTCAAAGCGTTCTAAATGTCTGCTTGCAGATTCTACATATAGACTGTTTCAACACTGCTTAATAAAAAGTAAGGTTAAATTCTGTTAGTTGAATGCATATATCAGAAAGAAGTTTCACAGAATGCTTCTGTGTAGTTTTTATTTGTACATATTCCTTTTTCCACGATAGGCCTCATAGCGTTCCAAATGTCCACTTGCAGTTTATACAGAAAGAGTGTTTCAAAATTCCTCAATCAAAAGTAAGGTTCAACTCTGTTACTACAATGCACAGATCAGAAAGAAGTTTCACAGAATGCTTCTGTGTAGTTTTTATTTTAAGATGTTCCTTTTTCAACAATAGGATACATAGCGCTCCAAATGTCCACTTGCAGTTCATACAAAAAGAGTGTTTCAAAACTCTTCAATCAAAAGTAACAATAAACTCTGTTAGTTGAATGCACAGATCAGAAAGAAGTTTCACAGAATGCTTCTGTGTAGTTTTTATTTGAAGATATTCCTTTTGCCATGATAGGCCTCAATGCGCTCCAAATGCCCACTTGCAGTTCATAAAGAAAGAGTGTTTCAAAACTCCACAATCAAAAGTAAGGTTAAACTCTGTTATTTGAATGCACAGATCAGAGAGAAGTTTCACAGAATGCTTCTGTGTAGTTTTTATTTGAAGATATTCCTCTTTCCACGATATGCCTCATTGCGCTCCAAATGTCCACTTGCAGTTTATACAGAAAGAGTGTTTCAAAACTGCTCAATCAAAAGTAAGGTTCAACTCTGTTAGTTGAAGGCACATATCAGAAAGAAGTTTCACAGAATGCTTCTGTGTAGTTTTTATTTGTAGATATTCCTTTTTCCACGGTAGGCCTCATAGCGCTCCAAATGTCCCCTTGCGGTTTATGCAGAAAGAGTATTTCCAAACGCCTCAATCAAAAGTAAGGTTAACCTCTGTTATTTGAATGCACAGATCAGAAAGAAGTTTCACAGAATGCTTCTGTGTAGTTTTTATTTGTACATATTCCTTTTTCCACGATAGGCCTCATAGCGTTCCAAATGTCCACTTGCAGTTTATACAGAAAGAGTGTTTCAAAATTCCTCAATCAAAAGTAAGGTTCAACTCTGTTACTACAATGCACAGATCAGAAAGAAGTTTCACAGAATGCTTCTGTGTAGTTTTTATTTTAAGATGTTCCTTTTTCAACGATAGGCTACATAGCGCTCCAAATGTCCACTTGCAGTTCATACAAAAAGAGTGTTTCAAAACACTTCAATCAAAAGTAACAATAAACTCTGTTAGTTGAATGCACAGATCAGAAAGAAGTTTCACAGAATGCTTCTGTGTAGTTTTTATTAGAAGATAGTCCTTTTTCCATGATAGGCCTCAATGCGCTCCAAATGCCCACTTGCAGTTCATAAAGAAAGAGTGTTTCAAAACTCCACAATCAAAAGTAACGTTAATCTCTGTTATTTGAATGCACAGATCAGAGAGAAGTTTCACAGAATGCTTCTGTGTAGTTTTTATTTGTAGATATTGCTTTTTCCACGGTAGGCCTCATAGGGCTCCAAATGTCCCCTTGCGGTTTATGCAGAAAGAGTATTTCCAAACGCCTCAATCAAAAGTAAGGTTAACCTCTGTTATTTGAATGCACAGATCAGAAAGAAGTTTCACAGAATGCTTCTGTGTAGTTTTTATTTGTAGATATTGCTTTTTCCACGATAGGCCTCATAGTGCTCCAAATTTCCACTTACAGTTTAAACAGAAAGAGTGTTTCAAAATTCCTCAGTCAAAAATAGTTTCAACTGTGTTAGTTGAATGCACAGATCCAAAAGAAGTTTCACAGAATGCCTCCGTGTAGTTTTTAAGGGAAGATATTTCTTTTTTCACCATAGGCCTCAATGTTCTCCAAGTGTCCACTTGCAGATTCTACAAATAGATTGTTGCAAAACTGCTCAATCAAAAGTAAGGTTAAACACTGTTAGTTGAATGCACAGATCAGAAACAAGTTTCACAGAATGCTTCTGCGTAGTTTTTATTTGTAGATATTCCTTTTTCCACGATACGCCTCATAGTGCTCCAAATTTCCTCTTACAGTTTAAACAGAAAGAGTGTGTCAAAATTCCTCAGTCAAAAATAAATTTCAACTGTGTTAGTTGAATGCAGAGATCAGAAAGAAGTTTCACAGAATGGTTCTGTGTAGTTTTTATTTGAAGATATTCCTTTTGCCATGATAGGCCTCTGTGCTCTCCAAGTGTCCACTTGCAGTTCATGAAGAAAGAGTGTTTCAAAACCCCACAATCCAAAGTAAGGTTAAACTCTGTTAGTTGAATGCACAGATCAGATAGAAGTCTTACAGAATGCTTCCGCGTTGTTCTTATTTGAAGTTATTCCTTTTTCCACGATAGGCCTCATAGGGTTCTAAATGTCCGCTTGCAGATTCTACATATAGACTGTTTCAACACTGCTTAATAAAAAGTAAGGTTAAACTCTGTTAGTTGAATGCATATATCAGAAAGAAGTTTCACAGAATGCTTCTGTGTAGTTTTTATTTGTACATATTCCTTTTTCCACGATAGGCCTCATAGCGTTCCAAATGTCCACTTGCAGTTTATACAGAAAGAGTGTTTCAAAATTCCTCAATCAAAAGTAAGGTTCAACTCTGTTACTACAATGCACAGATCAGAAAGAAGTTTCACAGAATGCTTCTGTGTAGTTTTTATTTTAAGATGTTCCTTTTTCAACGATAGGCTACATAGCGCTCCAAATGTCCACTTGCAGTTCATACAAAAAGAGTGTTTCAAAACACTTCAATCAAAAGTAACAATAAACTCTGTTAGTTGAATGCACAGATCAGAAAGAAGTTTCACAGAATGCTTCTGTGTAGTTTTTATTAGAAGATAGTCCTTTTGCCATGATAGGCCTCAATGCGCTCCAAATGCCCACTTGCAGTTCATAAAGAAAGAGTGTTTCAAAACTCCACAATCAAAAGTAACGTTAATCTCTGTTATTTGAATGCACAGATCAGAGAGAAGTTTCACAGAATGCTTCTGTGTAGTTTTTATTTGTAGATATTGCTTTTTCCACGGTAGGCCTCATAGCGCTCCAAATGTCCCCTTGCGGTTTATGCAGAAAGAGTATTTCCAAACGCCTCAATCAAAAGTAAGGTTAACCTCTGTTATTTGAATGCACAGATCAGAAAGAAGTTTCACAGAATGCTTCTGTGTAGTTTTTATTTGTAGATATTGCTTTTTCCACGATAGGCCTCATAGTGCTCCAAATTTCCACTTACAGTTTAAACAGAAAGAGTGTTTCAAAATTCCTCAGTCAAAAATAGTTTCAACTGTGTTAGTTGAATGCACAGATCCAAAAGAAGTTTCACAGAATGCCTCCGTGTAGTTTTTAAGGGAAGATATTTCTTTTTTCACCATAGGCCTCAATGTTCTCCAAGTGTCCACTTGCAGATTCTACAAATAGATTGTTGCAAAACTGCTCAATCAAAAGTAAGGTTAAACACTGTTAGTTGAATGCACAGATCAGAAACAAGTTTCACAGAATGCTTCTGCGTAGTTTTTATTTGTAGATATTCCTTTTTCCACGATACGCCTCATAGTGCTCCAAATTTCCTCTTACAGTTTAAACAGAAAGAGTGTGTCAAAATTCCTCAGTCAAAAATAAATTTCAACTGTGTTAGTTGAATGCAGAGATCAGAAAGAAGTTTCACAGAATGCCTCCGTGTAGTTTTTAGGGGAAGATATTTCTCTTTTCACCATAGGCCTCTATGTCCTCCAAGTGTCCACTTGCAGATTCTACAAATAGATTGTTGCAAAACTGCTCAATCAAAAGTAAGGTTAAACACTGTTAGTTGAGTGCACAGATCAGAAACAAGTTTCACAGAATGCTTCTGTGTAGTTTTTATTTGAAGATATTCCTTTTTCTACAATAGGCCTCATAGCGCTCCAAATGTCCACTTGCAGTTTATACAGAAAGAGTGTTTCAAATCTCCTGAATCAAAAGTAAGGTTCAACTCTGTTAGTTGAATGCAGAGATCAGAAAGAAGTTTCACAGAATGGTTCTGTGTAGTTCTTATTTGAAGATATTCCTTTTGCCATGATAGGCCTCTGTGCTCTCCAAGTGTCCACTTGCAGTTCATGAAGAAAGAGTGTTTCAAAACTCCACAATCCAAAGTAAGGTTAAACTCTGTTAGTTGAATGCACAGATCAGAAAGTAGTTTCACAGAATGCTTCTGTGTTGTTTTTATTGGAAGTTATTCCTTTTTCTACGATAGACGCAATAGTGCTCCAAATTTCCACTTGCAGTTTATACAGAAGGAGTGTTTCAAAACTCCTCAATCAAAAATAAGTTTCAACTCTGTTAGTTGAATGCCCAGAGCAGAAAGAAGGCTTACAGAATGCTTCCGCGTTCTTCTTATTTAAAGTTATTCCTTTTTCCACGATAGGCCTCAAAGCGTTCTAAATGACCGCTTGCAGATTCTACATATAGACTGTTTCAACACTGCTTAATAAAAAGTAAGGTTAAACTCTGTTTGTTGAATGCATATATCAGAAAGAAGTTTCACAGAATGCTTCTGTGTAGTTTTTATTTGTACATATTCCTTTTTCCACGATAGGCCTCATAGCGTTCCAAATGTCCACTTGCAGTTTATACAGAAAGAGTGTTTCAAAATTACTCAATCTAAAGTAAGGTTCAACTCTGTTACTACAATGCACAGATCAGAAAGAAGTTTCACAGAATGCTTCTGTGTAGTTTTTATTTTAAGATGTTCCTTTTTCAACGATAGGCTACATAGCGCTCCAAATGTCCACTTGCAGTTCATACAATAAGAGTGTTTCAAAACTCTTCAATCAAAAGTAACAATAAACTCTGTTAGTTGAATGCACAGATCAGAAAGAAGTTTCACAGAATGCTTCTGTGTAGTTTTTATTTGAAGATATTCCTTTTGCCATGATAGGCCTCAATGCGCTCCAAATGCCCACTTGCAGTTCATAAAGAAAGAGTGTTTCAAAACTCCACAATCAAAAGTAAGGTTAAACTCTGTTATTTGAATGCACAGATCAGAGAGAAGTTTCACAGAATGCTTCTGTGTAGTTTTTATTTGAAGATATTCCTCTTTCCACGATATGCCTCATTGCGCTCCAAATGTCCACTTGCAGTTTATACAGAAAGAGTGTTTCAAAACTGCTCAATCAAAAGTAAGGTTCAACTCTGTTAGTTGAAGGCACATATCAGAAAGAAGTTTCACAGAATGCTTCTGTGTAGTTTTTATTTGTAGATATTGCTTTTTACACGGTAGGCCTCATAGCGCTCCAAATGTCCCCTTGCGGTTTATGCAGAAAGAGTATTTCCAAACGCCTCAATCAAAAGTAAGGTTAACCTCTGTTATTTGAATGCACAGATCAGAAAGAAGTTTCACAGAATGCTTCTGTGTAGTTTTTATTTGTAGATATTCCTTTTTCCACGATAGGCCTCATAGTGCTCCAAATTTCCACTTACAGTTTAAACAGAAAGAGTGTGTCAAAATTCCTCAGTCAAAAATAAGTTTCAACTGTGTTAGTTGAATGCAGAGATCCAAAAGAAGTTTCACAGAATGCCTCCGTGTACTTTTTAGGGGAAGATATTTCTCTTTTCACCATAGGCCTCTATGTCTTCCAAGTGTCCACTTGCAGATTCTACAAATAGATTGTTGCAAAACTGCTCAATCAAAAGTAAGGTTAAACACTGTTCGTTGAGTGCACAGATCAGAAACAAGTTTCACAGAATGCTTCTGTGTAGTTTTTATTTGAAGATATTCCTTTTTCTACAATAGGCCTCATAGCGCTCCAATTGTCCACTTGCAGTTTATACAGAAAGAGTGTTTCAAACCTCCTGAATCAAAAGTAAGGTTCAACTCTGTTAGTTGAATGCAGAGATCAGAAAGAAGTTTCACAGAATGGTTCTGTGTAGTTTTTATTTGAAGATATTCCTTTTGCCATGATAGGCCTCTGTGCTCTCCAAGTGTCCACTTGCAGTTCATGAAGAAAGAGTGTTTCAAAACTCCACAATCCAAAGTAAGGTTAAACTCTGTTAGTTGAATGCACAGATCAGATAGAAGTCTTACAGAATGCTTCCGCGTTGTTCTTATTTGAAGTTATTCCTTTTTCCACGATAGGCCTCATAGCGTTCTAAATGTCCGCTTGCAGATTCTACATATAGACTGTTTCAACACTGCTTAATAAAAAGTAAGGTTAAACTCTGTTAGTTGAATGCATATATCAGAAAGAAGTTTCACAGAATGCTTCTGTGTAGTTTTTATTTGTACATATTCCTTTTTCCACGATAGGCCTCATAGCGTTCCAAATGTCCACTTGCAGTTTATACAGAAAGATTGTTTCAAAATTCCTCAATCAAAAGTAAGGTTCAACTCTGTTACTACAATGCACAGATCAGAAAGAAGTTTCACAGAATGCTTCTGTGTAGTTTTTATTTTAAGATGTTCCTTTTTCAACGATAGGCTACATAGCGCTCCAAATGTCCACTTGCAGTTCATACAAAAAGAGTGTTTCAAAACTCTTCCATCAAAAGTAACAATAAACTCTGTTAGTTGAATGCACAGATCTGAAAGAAGTTTCAAAGAATGCTTCTGTGTAGTTTTTATTTGAAGATATTCCTTTTGCCATGATAGGCCTCAATGCGCTCCAAATGCCCACTTGCAGTTCATAAGAAAGAGTTTTTCAAAACTCCACAATTAAAAGTAAAGTTAATCTCTGTTATTTGAATGCACAGATCAGAGAGAAGTTTCACAGAATGCTTCTGTGTAGTTTTTATTTGAAGATATTCCTCTTTCCACGATATGCCTCATTGCGCTCCAAATGTCCACTTGCAGTTTATACAGAAAGAGTATTTCCAAACGCCTCAATCAAAAGTAAGGTTAACCTCTGTTATTTGAATGCACAGATCAGAAAGAAGTTTCACAGAATGCTTCTGTGTAGTTTTTATTTGTAGATATTCCTTTTTCCACGATAGGCCTCATAGTGCTCCAAATTTCCACTTACAGTTTAAACAGAAAGTGTGTTTCAAAATTCCTCAGTCAAAAATAAGTTTCAACTGTGTTAGTTGAATGCACAGATCCAAAAGAAGTTTCACAGAAGGCCTCCGTGTAGTTTTTAAGGGAAGATATTTCTTTTTTCACCATAGGCCTCAATGTTCTCCAAGTGTCCACTTGCAGATACTACAAATAGATTGTTGCAAAACTGCTCAATCAAAAATAAGGTTAAACACTGTTAGTTGAATGCACAGATCAGAAACAAGTTTCACAGAATGCTTCTACGTAGTTTTTATTTGTAGATATTTCTTTTTCCACGATACGCCTTATAGTGCTCCAAATTTCCTCTTACAGTTTAAACAGAAAGAGTGTGTCAAAATTCCTCAGTCAAAAATAAATTTCAACTGTGTTAGTTGAATGCAGAGATCAGAAAGAAGTTTCACAGAATGCCTCCGTGTTGTTTTTAGGGGAAGATATTTCTCTTTTCACCATAGGCCTCTATGTCCTCCAAGTGTCCACTTGCAGATTCTACAAATAGATTGTTGCAAAACTGCTCAATCACAAGTAAGGTTAAACACTGTTAGTTGAGTGCACAGATCAGAAACAAGTTTCACAGAATGCTTCTGTGTAGTTTTTATTTGAAGATATTCCTTTTTCTACAATCGGCCTCATAGCGCTCCAAATGTCCACTTGCAGTTTATACAGAAAGAGTGTTTCAAATCTCCTGAATCAAAAGTAAGGTTCAACTCTGTTAGTTGAATGCAGAGATCAGAAAGAAGTTTCACAGAATTGTTCTGCGTAGTTTTAATTTGAAGATATTCCTTTTGCCATGATAGGCCTCTGTGCTCTCCAAATGTCCACTTGCAGTTCATGAAGAAAGAGTGTTTCAAAACTCCACAATCCAAAGTAAGGTTAAACTCTGTTAGTTGAATGCACAGATCAGAAAGAAGTTTCACAGAATGCTTCTGTGTAGTTTTTATTGGGAATTATTCCTTTTTCTACGATAGATGCAGTAGTGCTGTAAATTTCCACTTGCAGTTTATACAGAAAGAGTGTTTCAAAACTCCTCAATCAAAAATAAGGTTCAACTCTGTTAGTTGAATGCACAGATCAGAAAGAAGTCTTACAGAATGCTTCCGCGTTGTTCTTATTTGAAGTTATTCCTTTTTCCACGATAGGCCTCATAGCGTTCTAAATGTCCGCTTGCAGATTCTACATATAGACTGTTTCAACACTGCTTAATAAAAAGTAAGGTTAAACTCTGTTAGTTGAATGCATATATCAGAAAGAAGTTTCACAGAATGATTCTGTGTAGTTTTTATTTGTACATATTCCTTTTTCCACGATAGGCCTCATAGCGTTCCAAATGTCCACTTGCAGTTTATACAGAAAGATTGTTTCAAAATTCCTCAATCAAAAGTAAGGTTCAACTCTGTTACTACAATGCACAGATCAGAAAGAAGTTTCACAGAATGCTTCTGTGTAGTTTTTATTTTAAGATGTTCCTTTTTCAACGATAGGCAACATAGCGCTCCAAATGTCCACTTGCAGTTCATACAAAAAGAGTGTTTCAAAACTCTTCCATCAAAAGTAACAATAAACTCTGTTAGTTGAATGCACAGATCAGAAAGAAGTTTCACAGAATGCTTCTGTGTAGTTTTTATATGAAGATATTCCTTTTGCCATGATAGGCCTCAATGCGCTCCAAATGCCCACTTGCAGTTCATAAAGAAAGAGTGTTTCAAAACTCCACAATCAAAAGTAAGGTTAAACTCTGTTCTTTGAATGCACAGATCAGAGAGCAGTTTCACAGAATGCTTCTGTGTAGTTTTTATTTGAAGATATTCCTGTTTCCACGATATGCCTCATTGCCCTCCAAATATCCACTTGCAGTTTATACAGAAAGAGTGTTTCAAATCTCCTGAATCAAAAGTAAGGTTCAACTCTGTTAGTTGAATGCAGAGATCAGAAAGAAGTTTCACAGAATGGTTCTGTGTAGTTTTTATTTGAAGATATTCCTTTTGCCATGATAGGCCTCTGTGCTCTCCAAGTGTCCACTTGCAGTTCATGAAGAATGAGTGTTTCAAAACTCCGCAATCCAAAGTAAGGTTAAACTCTGTTAGTTGAATGCACAGATCAGAAAGAAGTTTCACAGAATGCTTCTGTGTAGTTTTTATTGGAAGTTATTCCTTTTTCTACGATAGATGCAATAGTGCTGTAAATTTCCACTTGCAGTATATACAGAAAGAGTGTTTCAAATCTCCTCAATCAAAAATAAGGTTCAACTCTGTTAGTTGAATGCACAGATCAGAAAGAAGTCTTACAGAATGCTTCCGCGTTGTTCTTATTTGAAGTTATTCCTTTTTCCACGATAGGCATCAAAGCGTTCTAAATGTCCGCTTGCAGATTCTACATATAGACTGTTTCAACACTGCTTAATAAAAAGTAAGGTTAAACTCTGTTAGTTGAATGCATATATCAGAAAGAAGTTTCACAGAATGCTTCTGTGTAGTTTTTATTTGTAGATATTCCTTTTTCCACGGTAGGCCTCATAGCGCTCCTAATGTCCCCTTGCGATTTATGCAGAAAGAGTATTTCAAAACGCCTCAATCAAAAATAAGGTTAACTTCTGTTATTTGAATGCACAGATCAGAAAGAAGTTTCACAGAATGCTTCTGTGTAGTTTTATTTGTAGATATTCCTTTTTCCATGATAGGCCTCATAGTGCTCCAAATTTCCACTTACAGTTTAAACAGAAAGAGTGTTTCAAAATTCCTCAGTCAAAAATAAGTTTCAACTGTGTTAGTTGAATGCACAGATCCAAAAGAAGTTTCACAGAATGCCTCCGTGTAGTTTTTAAGGGAAGATATTTCTTTTTTCACCATAGGCCTCAATGTTCTCCAAGTGTCCACTTGCAGATACTACAAATAGATTGTTGCAAAACTGCTCTATCAAATGTAAGGTTAACCTCTGTTATTTGAATGCACAGATCAGAAACAAGTTTCACAGAATGCTTCTGTGTAGTTTTTATTTGAAGATATTCCTTTTTCTACAATAGGACTCATAGCGCTCCAAATGTCCACTTGCAGTTTATACAGAAAGAGTGTTTCAAATCTCCTGAATTAAAAGTAAGGTTCAACTCTGTTAGTTGAATGCAGAGATCAGAAAGAAGTTTCACAGAATGGTTCTGTGTAGTTTTTATTTGAAGATATTCCCTTTGCCATGATAGGACTCTGTGCTCTCCAAGTGTCCACTTGCAGTTCATGAAGAAAGAGTGTTTCAAAACTCCAGAATCCAAAGTAAGGTTAAACTCTGTTAGTTGAATGCACAGATCAGAAAGAAGTTTCACAGAATGCTTCTGTGTAGTTTTTATTGGAAGTTATTCCTTTTTCTACGATAGATTCAATAGTGCTGTAAATTTCCACTTACAGTTTATACAGAAAGAGTGTTTCAAAACTCCTCAATCAAAAATAAGGTTCAACTCTGTTAGTTGAATGCACAGATCAGAAAGAAGTCTTACAGAATGCTTCCGCGTTGTTCTTATTTGAAGTTATTCCTTTTTCCACGATAGGCCTCAAAGCATTCTAAATGTCCGCTTGCAGATTCTACATATAGACTGTTTCAACACTGCTTAATAAAAAGTAAGGTTAAACTCTGTTAGTTGAATGCATATATCAGAAAGAAGTTTCACAGAATGCTTCTGTGTAGTTTTTATTTGTACATATTCCTTTTTCCACGATAGGCCTCATAGCGTTCCAAATGTCCACTTGCAGTTTATACAGAAAGAGTGTTTCAAAATTCCTCAATCAAAAGTAAGGTTCAACTCTGTTACTACAATGCACAGATCAGAAACAAGTTTCACAGAATACTTCTGCGTAGTTTTTGTTTGTAGATATTCCTTTTTCCACGATACGCCTCATAGTGCTCCAAATTTCCTCTTACAGTTTAATCAGAAAGAGTGTGTCAAAATTCCTCCGTCAAAAATAAATTTCAACTGTGTTAGTTGAATGCAGAGATCAGAAAGAAGTTTCACAGAATGCCTCCGTGTAGTTTTTAGGGGAAGATATTTCTCTTTTCACCATAGGCCTCTATGTCCTCCAAGTGTCCACTTGCAGATTCTACAAATAGATTGTTGCAAAACTGCTCAATCAAAAGTAAGGTTAAACACTGTTAGTTGAGTGCACAGATCAGAAACAAGTTTCACAGAATGCTTCTGTGCAGTTTTTATTTGAAGATATTCCTTTTTCTACAATAGGCCTCATAGCGCTCCAAATGTCCACTTGCAGTTTATACAGAAAGAGTGTTTCAACTCTCCTGAATCAAAAGTAAGGTTAAACTCTGTTAGTTGAATGCACAGATCAGAAAGATGTTTCACAGAATGCTTCTGTGTAGTTTTTATTGGAAGTTATTCCTTTTTCTACGATAGACGCAATAGTGCTCCAAATTTCCACTTGCAGTTTATACAGAAAGAGTGTTTCAAAACTCCTCAATCAAAAATAAGGTTCAACTCTGTTAGTTGAATGCACAGATCAGAAAGAAGTCTTACAGAATGCTTCCGCGTTGTTCTTATTTGAAGTTATTCCTTTTTCCACGATAGGCCTCAAAGCGTTCTAAATGTCCGCTTGCAGATTCTACATATAGACTCTTTCAACACTGCTTAATAAAAAGGAAGGTTAAATTCTGTTAGTTGAATGCATATATCAGAAAGAAGTTTCACAGAATGATTCTGTGTAGTTTTTATTTGTACATATTCCTTTTTCCACGATAGGCCTCATAGCGTTCCAAATGTCCACTTGCAGTTTATACAGAAAGAGTGTTTCAAAATTCCTCAATCAAAAGTAAGGTTCAACTCTGTTACTACAATGCACAGATCAGAAAGAAGTTTCACAGAATGCTTCTGTGTAGTTTTTATTTTAAGATGTTCCTTTTTCAACAATAGGCTACATAGCGCTCCAAATGTCCACTTGCAGTTCATACAAAAAGAGTGTTTCAAAACTCTTCTATCAAAAGTAACAATAAACTCTGTTAGTTGAATGCACAGATCAGAAAGAAGTTTCACAGAATGCTTCTGTGTAGTTTTTATTTGAAGATATTCCTTTTGCCATGATAGGCCTCAATGCGCTCCAAATGCCCAATTGCAGTTCATAAAGAGTGTTTCAAAACTCCACAATCAAAAGTAAGGTTAAACTCTGTTCTTTGAATGCACAGATCAGAGAGCAGTTTCACAGAATGCTTCTGTGTAGTTTTTATTTGAAGATATTCCTCTTTCCACGATATGCCTCATTGCGCTCCAAATATCCACTTGCAGTTTATACAGAAAGAGTGTTTCAAAACTGCTCAATCAAAAGTAAGGTTCAACTCTGTTAGTTGAAGGCACATATCAGAAAGAAGTTTCACAGAATGCTTCTGTGTAGTTTTTATTGGAAGTTATTCCTTTTTCTACAATAGACGCAATAGTGCTCCAAATTTCCACTTACAGTTTAAACAGAAAGAGTGTTTCAAAATTCCTCAGTCAAAAATATGTTTCAACTGTGTTAGTTGAATGCACAGATCCAAAAGAAGTTTCACAGAATGCCTCCGTGTAGTTTTTAGGGGAAGATATTTCTCTTTTCACCATAGGCCTCTATGTCCTCCAAGTGTCAACTTGCAGATTCTACAAATAGATTGTTGCAAAACTGCTCAATCAAAAGTAAGGTTAAATACTGTTAGTTGAGTGCACAGATCAGAAACAAGTTTCACAGAATGCTTCTGTGTAGTTTTTATTTGAAGATATTCCTTTTTCTACAATAGGCCTCATAGCGCTCCAAATGTCCACTTGCAGTTTATACAGAAAGAGTGTTTCAACTCTCCTGAATCAAAAGTAAGGTTAAACTCTGTTAGTTGAATGCACAGATCAGAAAGAAGTTTCACAGAATGCTTCTGTGTAGTTTTTATTGGAAGTTATTCCTTTTTCTACGATAGATTCAATAGTGCTGTAAATTTCCACTTACAGTTTATACAGAAAGAGTGTTTCAAAACTCCTCAATCAAAAATAAGGTTCAACTCTCTTAGTTGAATGCACAGATCAGAAAGAAGTCTTACAGAATGCTTCCGCGTTGTTCTTATTTGAAGTTATTCCTTTTTCCACGATAGGCCTCAAAGCGTTCTAAATGTCCGCTTGCAGATTCTACATGTAGACTGTTTCAACACTGCTTAATAAAAAGTAAGGTTAAACTCTGTTAGTTGAATGCATATACCAGAAAGAAGTTTCACAGAATGCTTCTGTGTAGTTTTTATTTGTACATATTCCTTTTTCCACAATAGGCCTCATAGCGTTCCAAATGTCCACTTGCAGTTTATACAGAAAGAGTGTTTCAAAATTCCTCAATCAAAAGTAAGGTTCAACTCTGTTACTACAATGCACAGATCAGAAAGAAGTTTCACAGAATGCTTCTGTGTAGTTTTTATTTTAAGATGTTCCTTTTTCAATGATAGGCTACATAGCGCTCCAAATGTCCACTTGCAGTTCATACAAAAAGAGTGTTTCAAAACACTTCAATCAAAAGTAACAATAAACTCTGTTAGTTGAATGCACAGATCAGAAAGAAGTTTCACAGAATGCTTCTGTGTAGTTTTTATTTGAAGATATTCCTTTTGCCATGATAGGCCTCAATGCGCTCCATTGCCCACTTGCAGTTCATAAAGAAAGAGTGTTTCAAAACTCCACAATCAAAAGTAAGGTTAAACTCTGTTATTTGAATGCACAGATCAGAGAGAAGTTTCACAGAATGCTTCTGTGTAGTTTTTATTTGAAGATATTCCTCTTTCCACGATATGCCTCATTGCGCTCCAAATGTCCACTTGCAGTTTATACAGAAAGAGTGTTTCAAAACTGCTCAATCAAAAGTAAGGTTCAACTCTGTTAGTTGAAGGCACATATGAGAAAAAAGTTTCACAGAATGCTTCTGTGAAGTTTTTATTTGTAGATATTTCTTTTTCCACGGTAGGCCTCATAGCGCTCCAAATGTCACCTTGCGGTTTATGCAGAAAGAGTATTTCCAAACGCCTCAATCAAAAGTAAGGTTAACCTCTGTTATTTGAATGCACAGATCAGAAAGAAGTTTCACAGAATGCTTCTGTGTAGTTTTTATTTGTAGATATTCCTTTTTCCACGATAGGCCTCATAGTGCTCCAAATTTCCACTTACAGTTTAAACAGAAAGTGTGTTTCAAAATTCCTCAGTCAAAAATAAGTTTCAACTGTGTTAGTTGAATGCACAGATCCAAAAGAAGTTTCACAGAAGGCCTCCGTGTAGTTTTTAAGGGAAGATATTTCTTTTTTCACCATAGGCCTCAATGTTCTCCAAGTGTCCACTTGCAGATTCTACAAATAGATTGTTGCAAAACTGCTCAATCAAAAATAAGGTTAAACACTGTTAGTTGAATGCACAGATCAGAAACAAGTTTCACAGAATGCTTCTACGTAGTTTTTATTTGTAGATATTTCTTTTTCCACGATACGCCTTATAGTGCTCCAAATTTCCTCTTACAGTTTAAACAGAAAGAGTGTGTCAAAATTCCTCAGTCAAAAATAAATTTCAACTGTGTTAGTTGAATGCAGAGATCAGAAAGAAGTTTCACAGAATGCCTCCGTGTTGTTTTTAGGGGAAGATATTTCTCTTTTCACCATAGGCCTCTATGTCCTCCAAGTGTCCACTTGCAGATTCTACAAATAGATTGTTGCAAAACTGCTCAATCACAAGTAAGGTTAAACACTGTTAGTTGAGTGCACAGATCAGAAACAAGTTTCACAGAATGCTTCTGTGTAGTTTTTATTTGAAGATATTCCTTTTTCTACAATCGGCCTCATAGCGCTCCAAATGTCCACTTGCAGTTTATACAGAAAGAGTGTTTCAAATCTCCTGAATCAAAAGTAAGGTTCAACTCTGTTAGTTGAATGCAGAGATCAGAAAGAAGTTTCACAGAATTGTTCTGCGTAGTTTTAATTTGAAGATATTCCTTTTGCCATGATAGGCCTCTGTGCTCTCCAAATGTCCACTTGCAGTTCATGAAGAAAGAGTGTTTCAAAACTCCACAATCCAAAGTAAGGTTAAACTCTGTTAGTTGAATGCACAGATCAGAAAGAAGTTTCACAGAATGCTTCTGTGTAGTTTTTATTGGGAATTATTCCTTTTTCTACGATAGATGCAGTAGTGCTGTAAATTTCCACTTGCAGTTTATACAGAAAGAGTGTTTCAAAACTCCTCAATCAAAAATAAGGTTCAACTCTGTTAGTTGAATGCACAGATCAGAAAGAAGTCTTACAGAATGCTTCCGCGTTGTTCTTATTTGAAGTTATTCCTTTTTCCACGATAGGCCTCATAGCGTTCTAAATGTCCGCTTGCAGATTCTACATATAGACTGTTTCAACACTGCTTAATAAAAAGTAAGGTTAAACTCTGTTAGTTGAATGCATATATCAGAAAGAAGTTTCACAGAATGATTCTGTGTAGTTTTTATTTGTACATATTCCTTTTTCCACGATAGGCCTCATAGCGTTCCAAATGTCCACTTGCAGTTTATACAGAAAGATTGTTTCAAAATTCCTCAATCAAAAGTAAGGTTCAACTCTGTTACTACAATGCACAGATCAGAAAGAAGTTTCACAGAATGCTTCTGTGTAGTTTTTATTTTAAGATGTTCCTTTTTCAACGATAGGCAACATAGCGCTCCAAATGTCCACTTGCAGTTCATACAAAAAGAGTGTTTCAAAACTCTTCCATCAAAAGTAACAATAAACTCTGTTAGTTGAATGCACAGATCAGAAAGAAGTTTCACAGAATGCTTCTGTGTAGTTTTTATATGAAGATATTCCTTTTGCCATGATAGGCCTCAATGCGCTCCAAATGCCCACTTGCAGTTCATAAAGAAAGAGTGTTTCAAAACTCCACAATCAAAAGTAAGGTTAAACTCTGTTCTTTGAATGCACAGATCAGAGAGCAGTTTCACAGAATGCTTCTGTGTAGTTTTTATTTGAAGATATTCCTGTTTCCACGATATGCCTCATTGCCCTCCAAATATCCACTTGCAGTTTATACAGAAAGAGTGTTTCAAATCTCCTGAATCAAAAGTAAGGTTCAACTCTGTTAGTTGAATGCAGAGATCAGAAAGAAGTTTCACAGAATGGTTCTGTGTAGTTTTTATTTGAAGATATTCCTTTTGCCATGATAGGCCTCTGTGCTCTCCAAGTGTCCACTTGCAGTTCATGAAGAATGAGTGTTTCAAAACTCCGCAATCCAAAGTAAGGTTAAACTCTGTTAGTTGAATGCACAGATCAGAAAGAAGTTTCACAGAATGCTTCTGTGTAGTTTTTATTGGAAGTTATTCCTTTTTCTACGATAGATGCAATAGTGCTGTAAATTTCCACTTGCAGTATATACAGAAAGAGTGTTTCAAATCTCCTCAATCAAAAATAAGGTTCAACTCTGTTAGTTGAATGCACAGATCAGAAAGAAGTCTTACAGAATGCTTCCGCGTTGTTCTTATTTGAAGTTATTCCTTTTTCCACGATAGGCATCAAAGCGTTCTAAATGTCCGCTTGCAGATTCTACATATAGACTGTTTCAACACTGCTTAATAAAAAGTAAGGTTAAACTCTGTTAGTTGAATGCATATATCAGAAAGAAGTTTCACAGAATGCTTCTGTGTAGTTTTTATTTGTAGATATTCCTTTTTCCACGGTAGGCCTCATAGCGCTCCTAATGTCCCCTTGCGATTTATGCAGAAAGAGTATTTCAAAACGCCTCAATCAAAAATAAGGTTAACTTCTGTTATTTGAATGCACAGATCAGAAAGAAGTTTCACAGAATGCTTCTGTGTAGTTTTATTTGTAGATATTCCTTTTTCCACGATACGCCTCATAGTGCTCCAAATTTCCACTTACAGTTTAAACAGAAAGAGTGTTTCAAAATTCCTCAGTCAAAAATAAGTTTCAACTGTGTTAGTTGAATGCACAGATCCAAAAGAAGTTTCACAGAATGCCTCCGTGTAGTTTTTAAGGGAAGATATTTCTTTTTTCACCATAGGCCTCAATGTTCTCCAAGTGTCCACTTGCAGATACTACAAATAGATTGTTGCAAAACTGCTCTATCAAAAGTAAGGTTAACCTCTGTTATTTGAATGCACAGATCAGAAACAAGTTTCACAGAATGCTTCTGTGTAATTTTTATTTGAAGATATTCCTTTTTCTACAATAGGACTCATAGCGCTCCAAATGTCCACTTGCAGTTTATACAGAAAGAGTGTTTCAAATCTCCTGAATTAAAAGTAAGGTTCAACTCTGTTAGTTGAATGCAGAGATCAGAAAGAAGTTTCACAGAATGGTTCTGTGTAGTTTTTATTTGAAGATATTCCCTTTGCCATGATAGGACTCTGTGCTCTCCAAGTGTCCACTTGCAGTTCATGAAGAAAGAGTGTTTCAAAACTCCAGAATCCAAAGTAAGGTTAAACTCTGTTAGTTGAATGCACAGATCAGAAAGAAGTTTCACAGAATGCTTCTGTGTAGTTTTTATTGGAAGTTATTCCTTTTTCTACGATAGATTCAATAGTGCTGTAAATTTCCACTTACAGTTTATACAGAAAGAGTGTTTCAAAACTCCTCAATCAAAAATAAGGTTCAACTCTGTTAGTTGAATGCACAGATCAGAAAGAAGTCTTACAGAATGCTTCCGCGTTGTTCTTATTTGAAGTTATTCCTTTTTCCACGATAGGCCTCAAAGCATTCTAAATGTCCGCTTGCAGATTCTACATATAGACTGTTTCAACACTGCTTAATAAAAAGTAAGGTTAAACTCTGTTAGTTGAATGCATATATCAGAAAGAAGTTTCACAGAATGCTTCTGTGTAGTTTTTATTTGTACATATTCCTTTTTCCACGATAGGCCTCATAGCGTTCCAAATGTCCACTTGCAGTTTATACAGAAAGAGTGTTTCAAAATTCCTCAATCAAAAGTAAGGTTCAACTCTGTTACTACAATGCACAGATCAGAAAGAAGTTTCACAGAATGCTTCTGTGTAGTTTTTATTGGAAGTTATTCCTTTTTCTACGATAGACGCAATAGTGCTCCAAATTTCCACTTACAGTTTAAACAGAAAGAGTGTTTCAAAATTCCTCAGTCAAAAATATGTTTCAACTGTGTTAGTTGAATGCACAGATCCAAAAGAAGTTTCACAGAATGCCTCCGTGTAGTTTTTAGGGGAAGATATTTCTCTTTTCACCATAGGCCTCTATGTCCTCCAAGTGTCCACTTGCAGATTCTACAAATAGATTGTTGCAAAACTGCTCAATCAAAAGTAAGGTTAAACACTGTTAGTTGAGTGCACAGATCAGAAACAAGTTTCACAGAATGCTTCTGTGCAGTTTTTATTTGAAGATATTCCTTTTTCTACAATAGGCCTCATAGCGCTCCAAATGTCCACTTGCAGTTTATACAGAAAGAGTGTTTCAACTCTCCTGAATCAAAAGTAAGGTTAAACTCTGTTAGTTGAATGCACAGATCAGAAAGAAGTTTCACAGAATGCTTCTGTGTAGTTTTTATTGGAAGTTATTCCTTTTTCTACGATAGACGCAATAGTGCTCCAAATTTCCACTTGCAGTTTATACAGAAAGAGTGTTTCAAAACTCCTCAATCAAAAATAAGGTTCAACTCTGTTAGTTGAATGCACAGATCAGAAAGAAGTCTTACAGAATGCTTCCGCGTTGTTCTTATTTGAAGTTATTCCTTTTTCCACGATAGGCCTCAAAGCGTTCTAAATGTCCGCTTGCAGATTCTACATATAGACTCTTTCAACACTGCTTAATAAAAAGGAAGGTTAAATTCTGTTAGTTGAATGCATATATCAGAAAGAAGTTTCACAGAATGCTTCTGTGTAGTTTTTATTTGTACATATTCCTTTTTCCACGATAGGCCTCATAGCGTTCCAAATGTCCACTTGCAGTTTATACAGAAAGAGTGTTTCAAAATTCCTCAATCAAAAGTAAGGTTCAACTCTGTTACTACAATGCACAGATCAGAAAGAAGTTTCACAGAATGCTTCTGTGTAGTTTTTATTTTAAGATGTTCCTTTTTCAACAATAGGCTACATAGCGCTCCAAATGTCCACTTGCAGTTCATACAAAAAGAGTGTTTCAAAACTCTTCTATCAAAAGTAACAATAAACTCTGTTAGTTGAATGCACAGATCAGAAAGAAGTTTCACAGAATGCTTCTGTGTAGTTTTTATTTGAAGATATTCCTTTTGCCATGATAGGCCTCAATGCGCTCCAAATGCCCAATTGCAGTTCATAAAGAGTGTTTCAAAACTCCACAATCAAAAGTAAGGTTAAACTCTGTTCTTTGAATGCACAGATCAGAGAGCAGTTTCACAGAATGCTTCTGTGTAGTTTTTATTTGAAGATATTCCTCTTTCCACGATATGCCTCATTGCGCTCCAAATATCCACTTGCAGTTTATACAGAAAGAGTGTTTCAAAACTGCTCAATCAAAAGTAAGGTTCAACTCTGTTAGTTGAAGGCACATATCAGAAAGAAGTTTCACAGAATGCTTCTGTGTAGTTTTTATTGGAAGTTATTCCTTTTTCTACAATAGACGCAATAGTGCTCCAAATTTCCACTTACAGTTTAAACAGAAAGAGTGTTTCAAAATTCCTCAGTCAAAAATATGTTTCAACTGTGTTAGTTGAATGCACAGATCCAAAAGAAGTTTCACAGAATGCCTCCGTGTAGTTTTTAGGGGAAGATATTTCTCTTTTCACCATAGGCCTCTATGTCCTCCAAGTGTCCACTTGCAGATTCTACAAATAGATTGTTGCAAAACTGCTCAATCAAAAGTAAGGTTAAATACTGTTAGTTGAGTGCACAGATCAGAAACAAGTTTCACAGAATGCTTCTGTGTAGTTTTTATTTGAAGATATTCCTTTTTCTACAATAGGCCTCATAGCGCTCCAAATGTCCACTTGCAGTTTATACAGAAAGAGTGTTTCAACTCTCCTGAATCAAAAGTAAGGTTAAACTCTGTTAGTTGAATGCACAGATCAGAAAGAAGTTTCACAGAATGCTTCTGTGTAGTTTTTATTGGAAGTTATTCCTTTTTCTACGATAGATTCAATAGTGCTGTAAATTTCCACTTACAGTTTATACAGAAAGAGTGTTTCAAAACTCCTCAATCAAAAATAAGGTTCAACTCTCTTAGTTGAATGCACAGATCAGAAAGAAGTCTTACAGAATGCTTCCGCGTTGTTCTTATTTGAAGTTATTCCTTTTTCCACGATAGGCCTCAAAGCGTTCTAAATGTCCGCTTGCAGATTCTACATGTAGAC
Organism: Symphalangus syndactylus; assembly: GCF_028878055.3. Classification (NCBI taxonomy): domain Eukaryota; kingdom Metazoa; phylum Chordata; class Mammalia; order Primates; family Hylobatidae; genus Symphalangus; species Symphalangus syndactylus. The sequence goes on along the minus strand of NC_072435.2, from coordinate 50,458,191 downwards.
TGTTTCAACACTGCTTAATAAAAAGTAAGGTTAAACTCTGTTAGTTGAATGCATATACCAGAAAGAAGTTTCACAGAATGCTTCTGTGTAGTTTTTATTTGTACATATTCCTTTTTCCACAATAGGCCTCATAGCGTTCCAAATGTCCACTTGCAGTTTATACAGAAAGAGTGTTTCAAAATTCCTCAATCAAAAGTAAGGTTCAACTCTGTTACTACAATGCACAGATCAGAAAGAAGTTTCACAGAATGCTTCTGTGTAGTTTTTATTTTAAGGTGTTCCTTTTTCAATGATAGGCTACATAGCGCTCCAAATGTCCACTTGCAGTTCATACAAAAAGAGTGTTTCAAAACACTTCAATCAAAAGTAACAATAAACTCTGTTAGTTGAATGCACAGATCAGAAAGAAGTTTCACAGAATGCTTCTGTGTAGTTTTTATTTGAAGATATTCCTTTTGCCATGATAGGCCTCAATGCGCTCCATTGCCCACTTGCAGTTCATAAAGAAAGAGTGTTTCAAAACTCCACAATCAAAAGTAAGGTTAAACTCTGTTATTTGAATGCACAGATCAGAGAGAAGTTTCACAGAATGCTTCTGTGTAGTTTTTATTTGAAGATATTCCTCTTTCCACGATATGCCTCATTGCGCTCCAAATGTCCACTTGCAGTTTATACAGAAAGAGTGTTTCAAAACTGCTCAATCAAAAGTAAGGTTCAACTCTGTTAGTTGAAGGCACATATGAGAAAAAAGTTTCACAGAATGCTTCTGTGAAGTTTTTATTTGTAGATATTGCTTTTTCCACGGTAGGCCTCATAGCGCTCCAAATGTCACCTTGCGGTTTATGCAGAAAGAGTATTTCCAAACGCCTCAATCAAAAGTAAGGTTAACCTCTGTTATTTGAATGCACAGATCAGAAAGAAGTTTCACAGAATGCTTCTGTGTAGTTTTTATTTGTAGATATTCCTTTTTCCACGATAGGCCTCATAGTGCTCCAAATTTCCACTTACAGTTTAAACAGAAAGTGTGTTTCAAAATTCCTCAGTCAAAAATAAGTTTCAACTGTGTTAGTTGAATGCACAGATCCAAAAGAAGTTTCACAGAAGGCCTCCGTGTAGTTTTTAAGGGAAGATATTTCTTTTTTCACCATAGGCCTCAATGTTCTCCAAGTGTCCACTTGCAGATTCTACAAATAGATTGTTGCAAAACTGCTCAATCAAAAATAAGGTTAAACACTGTTAGTTGAATGCACAGATCAGAAACAAGTTTCACAGAATGCTTCTACGTAGTTTTTATTTGTAGATATTTCTTTTTCCACGATACGCCTTATAGTGCTCCAAATTTCCTCTTACAGTTTAAACAGAAAGAGTGTGTCAAAATTCCTCAGTCAAAAATAAATTTCAACTGTGTTAGTTGAATGCAGAGATCAGAAAGAAGTTTCACAGAATGCCTCCGTGTAGTTTTTAGGGGAAGATATTTCTCTTTTCACCATAGGCCTCTATGTCCTCCAAGTGTCCACTTGCAGATTCTACAAATAGATTGTTGCAAAACTGCTCAATCACAAGTAAGGTTAAACACTGTTAGTTGAGTGCACAGATCAGAAACAAGTTTCACAGAATGCTTCTGTGTAGTTTTTATTTGAAGATATTCCTTTTTCTACAATCGGCCTCATAGCGCTCCAAATGTCCACTTGCAGTTTATACAGAAAGAGTGATTCAAATCTCCTGAATCAAAAGTAAGGTTCAACTCTGTTAGTTGAATGCAGAGATCAGAAAGAAGTTTCACAGAATTGTTCTGCGTAGTTTTAATTTGAAGATATTCCTTTTGCCATGATAGGCCTCTGTGCTCTCCAAATGTCCACTTGCAGTTCATGAAGAAAGAGTGTTTCAAAACTCCACAATCCAAAGTAAGGTTAAACTCTGTTAGTTGAATGCACAGATCAGAAAGAAGTTTCACAGAATGCTTCTGTGTAGTTTTTATTGGAAGTTATTCCTTTTTCTACGATAGATGCAATAGTGCTGTAAATTTCCACTTGCAGTATATACAGAAAGAGTGTTTCAAATCTCCTCAATCAAAAATAAGGTTCAACTCTGTTAGTTGAATGCACAGATCAGAAAGAAGTCTTACAGAATGCTTCCGCGTTGTTCTTATTTGAAGTTATTCCTTTTTCCACGATAGGCATCAAAGCGTTCTAAATGTCCGCTTGCAGATTCTACATATAGACTGTTTCATCACTGCTTAATAAAAAGTAAGGTTAAACTCTGTTAGTTGAATGCATATATCAGAAAGAAGTTTCACAGAATGCTTCTGTGTAGTTTTTATTTGTAGATATTCCTTTTTCCACGGTAGGCCTCATAGCGCTCCTAATGTCCCCTTGCGATTTATGCAGAAAGAGTATTTCAAAACGCCTCAATCAAAAATAAGGTTAACTTCTGTTATTTGAATGCACAGATCAGAAAGAAGTTTCACAGAATGCTTCTGTGTAGTTTTATTTGTAGATATTCCTTTTTCCATGATAGGCCTCATAGTGCTCCAAATTTCCACTTACAGTTTAAACAGAAAGTGTGTTTCAAAATTCCTCAGTCAAAAATAAGTTTCAACTGTGTTAGTTGAATGCACAGATCCAAAAGAAGTTTCACAGAATGCCTCCGTGTAGTTTTTAAGGGAAGATATTTCTTTTTTCACCATAGGCCTCAATGTTCTCCAAGTGTCCACTTGCAGATACTACAAATAGATTGTTGCAAAACTGCTCTATCAAAAGTAAGGTTAACCTCTGTTATTTGAATGCACAGATCAGAAACAAGTTTCACAGAATGCTTCTGTGTAGTTTTTATTTGAAGATATTCCTTTTTCTACAATAAGACTCATAGCGCTCCAAATGTCCACTTGCAGTTTATACAGAAAGAGTGTTTCAAATCTCCTGAATTAAAAGTAAGGTTCAACTCTGTTAGTTGAATGCAGAGATCAGAAAGAAGTTTCACAGAATGGTTCTGTGTAGTTTTTATTTGAAGATATTCCCTTTGCCATGATAGGACTCTGTGCTCTCCAAGTGTCCACTTGCAGTTCATGAAGAAAGAGTGTTTCAAAACTCCAGAATCCAAAGTAAGGTTAAACTCTGTTAGTTGAATGCACAGATCAGAAAGAAGTTTCACAGAATGCTTCTGTGTAGTTTTTATTGGAAGTTATTCCTTTTTCTACGATAGATTCAATAGTGCTGTAAATTTCCACTTACAGTTTATACAGAAAGAGTGTTTCAAAACTCCTCAATCAAAAATAAGGTTCAACTCTGTTAGTTGAATGCACAGATCAGAAAGAAGTCTTACAGAATGCTTCCGCGTTGTTCTTATTTGAAGTTATTCCTTTTTCCACGATAGGCCTCAAAGCATTCTAAATGTCCGCTTGCAGATTCTACATATAGACTGTTTCAGCACTGCTTAATAAAAAGTAAGGTTAAACTCTGTTAGTTGAATGCATATATCAGAAAGAAGTTTCACAGAATGCTTCTGTGTAGTTTTTATTTGTACATATTCCTTTTTCCACGATAGGCCTAATAGCGTTCCAAATGTCCACTTGCAGTTTATACAGAAAGAGTGTTTCAAAATTCCTCAATCAAAAGTAAGGTTCAACTCTGTTACTACAATGCACAGATCAGAAAGAAGTTTCACAGAATGCTTCTGTGTAGTTTTTATTGGAAGTTATTCCTTTTTCTACGATAGACGCAATAGTGCTCCAAATTTCCACTTACAGTTTAAACAGAAAGAGTGTTTCAAAATTCCTCAGTCAAAAATATGTTTCAACTGTGTTAGTTGAATGCACAGATCCAAAAGAAGTTTCACAGAATGCCTCCGTGTAGTTTTTAGGGGAAGATATTTCTCTTTTCACCATAGGCCTCTATGTCCTCCAAGTGTCCACTTGCAGATTCTACAAATAGATTGTTGCAAAACTGCTCAATCAAAAGTAAGGTTAAACACTGTTAGTTGAGTGCACAGATCAGAAACAAGTTTCACAGAATGCTTCTGTGCAGTTTTTATTTGAAGATATTCCTTTTTCTGCAATAGGCCTCATAGCGCTCCAAATGTCCACTTGCAGTTTATACAGAAAGAGTGTTTCAACTCTCCTGAATCAAAAGTAAGGTTAAACTCTGTTAGTTGAATGCACAGATCAGAAAGAAGTTTCACAGAATGCTTCTGTGTAGTTTTTATTGGAAGTTATTCCTTTTTCTACGATAGACGCAATAGTGCTCCAAATTTCCACTTGCAGTTTATACAGAAAGAGTGTTTCAAAACTCCTCAATCAAAAATAAGGTTCAACTCTGTTAGTTGAATGCACAGATCAGAAAGAAGTCTTACAGAATGCTTCCGCGTTGTTCTTATTTGAAGTTATTCCTTTTTCCACGATAGGCCTCAAAGCGTTCTAAATGTCCGCTTGCAGATTCTACATATAGACTCTTTCAACACTGCTTAATAAAAAGGAAGGTTAAATTCTGTTAGTTGAATGCATATATCAGAAAGAAGTTTCACAGAATGCTTCTGTGTAGTTTTTATTTGTACATATTCCTTTTTCCACGATAGGCCTCATAGCGTTCCAAATGTCCACTTGCAGTTTATACAGAAAGAGTGTTTCAAAATTCCTCAATCAAAAGTAAGGTTCAACTCTGTTACTACAATGCACAGATCAGAAAGAAGTTTCACAGAATGCTTCTGTGTAGTTTTTATTTTAAGATGTTCCTTTTTCAACAATAGGCTACATAGCGCTCCAAATGTCCACTTGCAGTTCATACAAAAAGAGTGTTTCAAAACTCTTCTATCAAAAGTAACAATAAACTCTGTTAGTTGAATGCACAGATCAGAAAGAAGTTTCACAGAATGCTTCTGTGTAGTTTTTATTTGAAGATATTCCTTTTGCCATGATAGGCCTCAATGCGCTCCAAATGCCCAATTGCAGTTCATAAAGAGTGTTTCAAAACTCCACAATCAAAAGTAAGGTTAAACTCTGTTCTTTGAATGCACAGATCAGAGAGCAGTTTCACAGAATGCTTCTGTGTAGTTTTTATTTGAAGATATTCCTCTTTCCACGATATGCCTCATTGTGCTCCAAATATCCACTTGCAGTTTATACAGAAAGAGTGTTTCAAAACTGCTCAATCAAAAGTAAGGTTCAACTCTGTTAGTTGAAGGCACATATCAGAAAGAAGTTTCACAGAATGCTTCTGTGTAGTTTTTATTGGAAGTTATTCCTTTTTCTACAATAGACGCAATAGTGCTCCAAATTTCCACTTACAGTTTAAACAGAAAGAGTGTTTCAAAATTCCTCAGTCAAAAATATGTTTCAACTGTGTTAGTTGAATGCACAGATCCAAAAGAAGTTTCACAGAATGCCTCCCTGTAGTTTTTAGGGGAAGATATTTCTCTTTTCACCATAGGCCTCTATGTCCTCCAAGTGTCCACTTGCAGATTCTACAAATAGATTGTTGCAAAACTGCTCAATCAAAAGTAAGGTTAAATACTGTTAGTTGAGTGCACAGATCAGAAACAAGTTTCACAGAATGCTTCTGTGTAGTTTTTATTTGAAGATATTCCTTTTTCTACAATAGGCCTCATAGCGCTCCAAATGTCCACTTGCAGTTTATACAGAAAGAGTGTTTCAACTCTCCTGAATCAAAAGTAAGGTTAAACTCTGTTAGTTGAATGCACAGATCAGAAAGAAGTTTCACAGAATGCTTCTGTGTAGTTTTTATTGGAAGTTATTCCTTTTTCTACGATAGATTCAATAGTGCTGTAAATTTCCACTTACAGTTTATACAGAAAGAGTGTTTCAAAACTCCTCAATCAAAAATAAGGTTCAACTCTCTTAGTTGAATGCACAGATCAGAAAGAAGTCTTACAGAATGCTTCCGCGTTGTTCTTATTTGAAGTTATTCCTTTTTCCACGATAGGCCTCAAAGCGTTCTAAATGTCCGCTTGCAGATTCTACATGTAGACTGTTTCAACACTGCTTAATAAAAAGTAAGGTTAAACTCTGTTAGTTGAATGCATATACCAGAAAGAAGTTTCACAGAATGCTTCTGTGTAGTTTTTATTTGTACATATTCCTTTTTCCACAATAGGCCTCATAGCGTTCCAAATGTCCACTTGCAGTTTATACAGAAAGAGTGTTTCAAAATTCCTCAATCAAAAGTAAGGTTCAACTCTGTTACTACAATGCACAGATCAGAAAGAAGTTTCACAGAATGCTTCTGTGTAGTTTTTATTTTAAGGTGTTCCTTTTTCAATGATAGGCTACATAGCGCTCCAAATGTCCACTTGCAGTTCATACAAAAAGAGTGTTTCAAAACACTTCAATCAAAAGTAACAATAAACTCTGTTAGTTGAATGCACAGATCAGAAAGAAGTTTCACAGAATGCTTCTGTGTAGTTTTTATTTGAAGATATTCCTTTTGCCATGATAGGCCTCAATGCGCTCCATTGCCCACTTGCAGTTCATAAAGAAAGAGTGTTTCAAAACTCCACAATCAAAAGTAAGGTTAAACTCTGTTATTTGAATGCACAGATCAGAGAGAAGTTTCACAGAATGCTTCTGTGTAGTTTTTATTTGAAGATATTCCTCTTTCCACGATATGCCTCATTGCGCTCCAAATGTCCACTTGCAGTTTATACAGAAAGAGTGTTTCAAAACTGCTCAATCAAAAGTAAGGTTCAACTCTGTTAGTTGAAGGCACATATGAGAAAAAAGTTTCACAGAATGCTTCTGTGAAGTTTTTATTTGTAGATATTGCTTTTTCCACGGTAGGCCTCATAGCGCTCCAAATGTCACCTTGCGGTTTATGCAGAAAGAGTATTTCCAAACGCCTCAATCAAAAGTAAGGTTAACCTCTGTTATTTGAATGCACAGATCAGAAAGAAGTTTCACAGAATGCTTCTGTGTAGTTTTTATTTGTAGATATTCCTTTTTCCACGATAGGCCTCATAGTGCTCCAAATTTCCACTTACAGTTTAAACAGAAAGTGTGTTTCAAAATTCCTCAGTCAAAAATAAGTTTCAACTGTGTTAGTTGAATGCACAGATCCAAAAGAAGTTTCACAGAAGGCCTCCGTGTAGTTTTTAAGGGAAGATACTTCTTTTTTCACCATAGGCCTCAATGTTCTCCAAGTGTCCACTTGCAGATTCTACAAATAGATTGTTGCAAAACTGCTCAATCAAAAATAAGGTTAAACACTGTTAGTTGAATGCACAGATCAGAAACAAGTTTCACAGAATGCTTCTACGTAGTTTTTATTTGTAGATATTTCTTTTTCCACGATACGCCTTATAGTGCTCCAAATTTCCTCTTACAGTTTAAACAGAAAGAGTGTGTCAAAATTCCTCAGTCAAAAATAAATTTCAACTGTGTTAGTTGAATGCAGAGATCAGAAAGAAGTTTCACAGAATGCCTCCGTGTAGTTTTTAGGGGAAGATATTTCTCTTTTCACCATAGGCCTCTATGTCCTCCAAGTGTCCACTTGCAGATTCTACAAATAGATTGTTGCAAAACTGCTCAATCACAAGTAAGGTTAAACACTGTTAGTTGAGTGCACAGATCAGAAACAAGTTTCACAGAATGCTTCTGTGTAGTTTTTATTTGAAGATATTCCTTTTTCTACAATCGGCCTCATAGCGCTCCAAATGTACACTTGCAGTTTATACAGAAAGAGTGATTCAAATCTCCTGAATCAAAAGTAAGGTTCAACTCTGTTAGTTGAATGCAGAGATCAGAAAGAAGTTTCACAGAATTGTTCTGCGTAGTTTTAATTTGAAGATATTCCTTTTGCCATGATAGGCCTCTGTGCTCTCCAAATGTCCACTTGCAGTTCATGAAGAAAGAGTGTTTCAAAACTCCACAATCCAAAGTAAGGTTAAACTCTGTTAGTTGAATGCACAGATCAGAAAGAAGTTTCACAGAATGCTTCTGTGTAGTTTTTATTGGGAATTATTCCTTTTTCTACGATAGATGCAGTAGTGCTGTAAATTTCCACTTGCAGTTTATACAGAAAGAGTGTTTCAAAACTCCTCAATCAAAAATAAGGTTCAACTCTGTTAGTTGAATGCACAGATCAGAAAGAAGTCTTACAGAATGCTTCCGCGTTGTTCTTATTTGAAGTTATTCCTTTTTCCACGATAGGCCTCAAAGCGTTCTAAATGTCCGCTTGCAGATTCTACATATAGACTGTTTCAACACTGCTTAATAAAAAGTAAGGTTAAACTCTGTTAGTTGAATGCATATATCAGAAAGAAGTTTCACAGAATTCTTCTGTGTAGTTTTTATTTGTACATATTCCATTTTCCACAATAGGCCTCATAGCGTTCCAAATGTCCACTTGCAGTTTATACAGAAAGAGTGTTTCAAAATTCCTCAATCAAAAGTAAGGTTCAACACTGTTACTACAATGCACAGATCAGAAAGAAGTTTCACAGAATGCTTCTGTGTAGTTTTTATTTTAAGATGTTCCTTTTTCAACGATAGGCTACATAGCGCTCCAAATGTCCACTTGCAGTTCATACAAAAAGAGTGTTTCAAAACTCTTCAATCAAAAGTAACAATAAACTCTGTTAGTTGAATGCACAGATCAGAAAGAAGTTTCACAGAATGCTTCTGTGTAGTTTTTATATGAAGATATTCCTTTTGCCATGATAGGCCTCAATGCGCTCCAAATGCCCACTTGCAGTTCATAAAGAAAGAGTGTTTCAAAACTCCACAATCAAAAGTAAGGTTAAACTCTGTTCTTTGAATGCACAGATCAGAGAGCAGTTTCACAGAATGCTTCTGTGTAGTTTTTATTTGAAGATATTCCTGTTTCCACGATATACCTCATTGCCCTCCAAATATCCACTTGCAGTTTATACAGAAAGAGTGTTTCAAATCTCCTGAATCAAAAGTAAGGTTCAACTCTGTTAGTTGAATGCAGAGATCAGAAAGAAGTTTCACAGAATTGTTCTGCGTAGTTTTAATTTGAGGATATTCCTTTTGCCATGATAGGCCTCTGTGCTCTCCAAGTGTCCACTTGCAGTTCATGAAGAAAGAGTGTTTCAAAACTCCACAATCCAAAGTAAGGTTAAACTCTGTTAGTTGAATGCACAGATCAGAAAGAAGTTTCACAGAATGCTTCTGTGTAGTTTTTATTGGAAGTTATTCCTTTTTCTACGATAGATGCAATAGTGCTGTAAATTTCCACTTGCAGTATATACAGAAAGAGTGTTTCAAATCTCCTCAATCAAAAATAAGGTTCAACTCTGTTAGTTGAATGCACAGATCAGAAAGAAGTCTTACAGAATGCTTCCGCGTTGTTCTTATTTGAAGTTATTCCTTTTTCCACGATAGGCATCAAAGCGTTCTAAATGTCCGCTTGCAGATTCTACATATAGACTGTTTCAACACTGCTTAATAAAAAGTAAGGTTAAACTCTGTTAGTTGAATGCATATATCAGAAAGAAGTTTCACAGAATGCTTCTGTGTAGTTTTTATTTGTAGATATTCCTTTTTCCACGGTAGGCCTCATAGCGCTCTTAATGTCCCCTTGCGATTTATGCAGAAAGAGTATTTCAAAACGCCTCAATCAAAAATAAGGTTAACTTCTGTTATTTGAATGCACAGATCAGAAAGAAGTTTCACAGAATGCTTCTGTGTAGTTTTATTTGTAGATATTCCTTTTTCCATGATAGGCCTCATAGTGCTCCAAATTTCCACTTACAGTTTAAACAGAAAGAGTGTTTCAAAATTCCTCAGTCAAAAATAAGTTTCAACTGTGTTAGTTGAATGCACAGATCCAAAAGAAGTTTCACAGAATGCCTCCGTGTAGTTTTTAAGGGAAGATATTTCTTTTTTCACCATAGGCCTCAATGTTCTCCAAGTGTCCACTTGCAGATACTACAAATAGATTGTTGCAAAACTGCTCTATCAAAAGTAAGGTTAACCTCTGTTATTTGAATGCACAGATCAGAAACAAGTTTCACAGAATGCTTCTGTGTAGTTTTTATTTGAAGATATTCCTTTTTCTACAATAGGACTCATAGCGCTCCAAATGTCCACTTGCAGTTTATACAGAAAGAGTGTTTCAAATCTCCTGAATTAAAAGTAAGGTTCAACTCTGTTAGTTGAATGCAGAGATCAGAAAGAAGTTTCACAGAATGGTTCTGTGTAGTTTTTATTTGAAGATATTCCCTTTGCCATGATAGGACTCTGTGCTCTCCAAGTGTCCACTTGCAGTTCATGAAGAAAGAGTGTTTCAAAACTCCAGAATCCAAAGTAAGGTTAAACTCTGTTAGTTGAATGCACAGATCAGAAAGAAGTTTCACAGAATGCTTCTGTGTAGTTTTTATTGGAAGTTATTGTTTTTCTACGATAGATTCAATAGTGCTGTAAATTTCCACTTGCAGTTTATACAGAAAGAGTGTTTCAAAACTCCTCAATCAAAAATAAGGTTCAACTCTGTTAGTTGAATGCACAGATCAGAAAGAAGTCTTACAGAATGCTTCCGCGTTGTTCTTATTTGAAGTTATTCCTTTTTCCACGATAGGCCTCAAAGCATTCTAAATGTCCGCTTGCAGATTCTACATATAGACTGTTTCAACACTGCTTAATAAAAAGTAAGGTTAAACTCTGTTAGTTGAATGCATATATCAGAAAGAAGTTTCACAGAATGCTTCTGTGTAGTTTTTATTTGTACATATTCCTTTTTCCACGATAGGCCTCATAGCGTTCCAAATGTCCACTTGCAGTTTATACAGAAAGAGTGTTTCAAAATTCCTCAATCAAAAGTAAGGTTCAACTCTGTTACTACAATGCACAGATCAGAAAGAAGTTTCACAGAATGCTTCTGTGTAGTTTTTATTGGAAGTTATTCCTTTTTCTACGATAGACGCAATCGTGCTCCAAATTTCCACTTACAGTTTAAACAGAAAGAGTGTTTCAAAATTCCTCAGTCAAAAATATGTTTCAACTGTGTTAGTTGAATGCACAGATCCAAAAGAAGTTTCACAGAATGCCTCCGTGTAGTTTTTAGGGGAAGATATTTCTCTTTTCACCATAGGCCTCTATGTCCTCCAAGTGTCCACTTGCAGATTCTACAAATAGATTGTTGCAAAACTGCTCAATCAAAAGTAAGGTTAAACACTGTTAGTTGAGTGCACAGATCAGAAACAAGTTTCACAGAATGCTTCTGTGCAGTTTTTATTTGAAGATATTCCTTTTTCTACAATAGGCCTCATAGCGCTCCAAATGTCCACTTGCAGTTTATACAGATAGAGTGTTTCAACTCTCCTGAATCAAAAGTAAGGTTAAACTCTGTTAGTTGAATGCACAGATCAGAAAGAAGTTTCACAGAATGCTTCTGTGTAGTTTTTATTGGAAGTTATTCCTTTTTCTACGATAGACGCAATAGTGCTCCAAATTTCCACTTGCAGTTTATACAGAAAGAGTGTTTCAAAACTCCTCAATCAAAAATAAGGTTCAACTCTGTTAGTTGAATGCACAGATCAGAAAGAAGTCTTACAGAATGCTTCCGCGTTGTTCTTATTTGAAGTTATTCCTTTTTCCACGATAGGCCTCAAAGCGTTCTAAATGTCCGCTTGCAGATTCTACATATAGACTCTTTCAACACTGCTTAATAAAAAGGAAGGTTAAATTCTGTTAGTTGAATGCATATATCAGAAAGAAGTTTCACAGAATGCTTCTGTGTAGTTTTTATTTGTACATATTCCTTTTTCCACGATAGGCCTCATAGCGTTCCAAATGTTCACTTGCAGTTTATACAGAAAGAGTGTTTCAAAATTCCTCAATCAAAAGTAAGGTTCAACTCTGTTACTACAATGCACAGATCAGAAAGAAGTTTCACAGAATGCTTCTGTGTAGTTTTTATTTTAAGATGTTCCTTTTTCAACAATAGGCTACATAGCGCTCCAAATGTCCACTTGCAGTTCATACAAAAAGAGTGTTTCAAAACTCTTCTATCAAAAGTAACAATAAACTCTGTTAGTTGAATGCACAGATCAGAAAGAAGTTTCACAGAATGCTTCTGTGTAGTTTTTATTTGAAGATATTCCTTTTGCCATGATAGGCCTCAATGCGCTCCAAATGCCCAATTGCAGTTCATAAAGAGTGTTTCAAAACTCCACAATCAAAAGTAAGGTTAAACTCTGTTCTTTGAATGCACAGATCAGAGAGCAGTTTCACAGAATGCTTCTGTGTAGTTTTTATTTGAAGATATTCCTCTTTCCACGATATGCCTCATTGCGCTCCAAATATCCACTTGCAGTTTATACAGAAAGAGTGTTTCAAAACTGCTCAATCAAAAGTAAGGTTCAACTCTGTTAGTTGAAGGCACATATCAGAAAGAAGTTTCACAGAATGCTTCTGTGTAGTTTTTATTGGAAGTTATTCCTTTTTCTACAATAGACGCAATAGTGCTCCAAATTTCCACTTACAGTTTAAACAGAAAGAGTGTTTCAAAATTCCTCAGTCAAAAATATGTTTCAACTGTGTTAGTTGAATGCACAGATCCAAAAGAAGTTTCACAGAATGCCTCCGTGTAGTTTTTAGGGGAAGATATTTCTCTTTTCACCATAGGCCTCTATGTCCTCCAAGTGTCCACTTGCAGATTCTACAAATAGATTTTTGCAAAACTGCTCAATCAAAAGTAAGGTTAAATACTGTTAGTTGAGTGCACAGATCAGAAACAAGTTTCACAGAATGCTTCTGTGTAGTTTTTATTTGAAGATATTCCTTTTTCTACAATAGGCCTCATAGCGCTCCAAATGTCCACTTGCAGATTATACAGAAAGAGTGTTTCAAAACTGCTCAATCAAAAGTAATGTTCAACTCTGTTAGTTGAAGGCACATATCAGAAAGAAGTTTCACAGAATGCTTCTGTGTAGTTTTTATTTGTAAATATTCCTTTTTCCACGGTCGGCCTCATAGCGCTCCAAATGTCCCCTTGCGATTTATGCAGAAAGAGTATTTCAAAACGCCTCAATCAAAAGCAAGGTTAACCTCTGTTATTTGAATGCACAGATCAGAAAGAAGTTTCACAGAATGCTTCTGTGTAGTTTTTATTTGTAGACATTCCTTTTTCCATGATAGGCCTCATAGTGCTCCAAATTTCCACTTACAGTTTAAACAGAAAGAGTGTTTCAAAATTCCTCAGTCAAAAATAAGTTTCAACTGTGTTAGTTGAATGCACAGATCCAAAGGAAGTTTCACAGAATGCCTCCGTGTAGTTTTTAAGGGAAGATATTTCTTTTTTCTCCATAGGCCTCAATGTTTTCCAAGTGTCCACTTGCAGATTCTACAAATAGATTGTTGCAAAACTGCTCAATCAAAAGTAAGGTTAAACACTCTTAGTTGAATGCACAGAGCAGAAACAAGTTTCACAGAATGCTTCTGCGTAGTTTTTATTTGTAGATATTCCTTTTTCCACGATACGCCTCATAGTGCTCCAAATCTCCTCTTACAGTTTAAACAGAAAGAGGGTGTCAAAATTCCTCAGTCAAAAATAAATTTCAACTGTGTTAGTTGAATGCAGAGATCAGAAAGAAGTTTCACAGAATGCCTCCTTGTACTTTTTAGGGGAAGATATTTCTCTTATCACCATAGGCCTCTATGTCCTCCAAGTGTCCACTTGCAGATTCTACAAATAGATTGTTGCTAAACTGCTCAATCAAAAGTAAGGTTAAACACTGTTAGTTGAGTGCACAGATCAGAAACAATTTTCACAGAATGCTTCTGTGTAGTTTTTATTTGAAGATATTCCTTTTTCTACAATAGGCCTCATAGCGCTCCATTTGTCCACTTGCAGTTTATACAGAAAGAGTGTTTCAAATCTCCTGAATCAAAAGTAAGGTTCAACTCTGTTAGTTGAATGCAGAGATCAGAAAGAAGTTTCACAGAATGGTTCTGTGTGGTTTTTATTTGAAGATATTCCTTTTGCCATGATAGGCCTCTGTGCTCTCCAAGTTTCCACTTGCAGTTCATGAAGAAAGAGTGTTTCAAAACTCCACAATCCAAAGTTAGGTTAAACTCTGTTAGTTGAATGCAGAGATCAGAAAGAAGTTTCACAGAATGCTTCTGTGTTGTTTTTATTGGAAGTTATTCCTTTTTCTACGATAGACGCAATAGTGCTCCAAATTTCCACTTGCAGTTTATACAGAAAGAGTGTTTCAAAACTCCTCAATCAAAAATAAGTTTCAACTCTGTTAGTTGAATGCACAGAGCAGAAAGAAGTCTTACAGAATGCTTCCGCGTTGTTCTTATTTAAAGTTATTCCTTTTTCCACGATAGGCCTCAAAGCGTTCTAAATGTCCGCTTGCAGATTCTACATATAGACTGTTCCAACACTGCTTAATAAAAAGTAAGGTTAAACTCTGTTAGTTGAATGCATATATCAGAAAGAAGTTTCACAGAATGCTTCTGTGTAGTTTTTATTTGTACATATTCCTTTTTCCACGATAGGCCTCATAGCGTTCCAAATGTCCACTTGCAGTTTATACAGAAAGAATGTTTCAAAATTCCTCAATCAAAAGTAAGGTTCAACTCTGTTACTTCAATGCACAGATCAGAAAGGAGTTTCACAGAATGCTTCTGTGTAGTTTTTATTTTAAGATATTCCTTTTTCAACTATAGGCTACATTGCGTTCAAAATGTCCACTTGCAGTTCATACAAAAAGAGTGTTTCAAAACTCTTCAATCAAAAGTCACATTAAACTCTGTTAGTTGAATGCACAGATCAGAAAGAAGTTTCACAGAATGCTTCTGTGTAATTTTTATTTGAAGATATTCCTTTTGCCATGATAGGCCTCAATGCGCTCCAAATGCGCACTTGCAGTTCATAAAGAGTGTTTCAAAACTCCACAACCAAAAGTAAGGTTAAACTCTGTTATTTGAATGCACAGATCAGAGAGAAGTTTCACAGAATGTTTCTGTGTAGTGTTTTATTTGAAGTTATTCCTTTTTCAACGATAGACGTCATTGCGCTCCAAATTTCCACTTGCAGTTTATACAGAAAGAGTGTTTCAAAACTCCTCAATCAAAAATAAGGTTCAACTCTGTTAGTTGAAGGCACATATCAGAAAGAAGTTTCACAGAATGATTCTGTGTAGTTTTTATTTTTTGATATTCCTTTTTCCACGGTAGGCCTCATAGTGCTCCAAATGTCCCCTTGCAGTTTATACAGAAAGACTCTTTCAAAACTCCTCAATCAAAGGTAAGGTTAAACTCTGTTAGGTGAATGCACATATCAGAAAAAAGTTTCACAGAATGTTTCTGTGTAGTTTTATATAAACATATTCCTTTTTCCACTATAGGCCTCATAGCACTTCAAATGTCCACCTGCAGTTTATACAGAAAGAGTGTTTAAAAACTCCTCAATCAAAAGTAAGGTTAAACTCCGATAGTTGAATGCACCGATCAGAAAGAAGTTTCACAGAATGCTTCTGTGTAGTTTTTATTTGAAGATATTCCTCTTTCCACGTTAGGCCTCATAGCTCTCCAAATGTCCACTAGCAGTTTGTACAGAAAGAGTGTTTCAAAACTCCTCAATCAAAAGTAAGTTTCAACTCTGTTAGTTGAATGCACAGAAAAGGAAGAAGTTTCACAGAATACTTCTGTGTAGTTTTTAGGGGAAGATATTTATTTTTTCACCATAGCCCACAATGTTCTCCAAATGTCCACTTGCAGATTCTACAAATAGTGTTTCAAAATTCCTTTATCAAAAGTAAGTTTCAACTCTGTTAGTTGCATTCACAGATCAGAAAGAATTTTCACAGAATGCTTCTGTGTAGTTTTTATTTGACAATATATATTTTTTCACGATAGGCCTCAAAGAGCTCCAAATGTCCACTTGCAGTTTATGCAGAAAGAGTGTTTCAAAACTCCTCAATCAAAAGTGAGGTTCAACTCTGTTAGTTGAAAGCACAGATCAGAAAGTAGTTTCACAGAATGGTTCTGTGTAGTTTTTATTTGAAGATATTCCTTTTGCCATGATAGGCTTCACTGCGCTCCATATGTCCACTTGCAGTTTATTCAGAAAGAGTGTTTCAAATCTCCACAATCAAAAGTGAGGTTGAACTCTGTAGGTTGAATGCACAGATCCAAAAGAAGTTTCACAGAATGCTTCAGTGTAGTTTTTATTTGTAGATATTCCTTTTTCTACGATAGGCCTCATAGCGCTCCAAATTTCCACTTGGAGTTTATACAGAAAGAATGTTTCAAAACTCCTCAATCAAAAGTAAGGTTCAACTCTGTTAGGTGAATGCACAGATCAGAAAGGAGTTTCACAGAATGCTTCCCTGTAGTTTTTATTTAAAGATATTCCTTTTTCCAAAATAGGACTCATAGCGCTCCAAAAGTCCACTTGTGCTTTATACATAAATAGTGTTTGAAAACTCCCGAATGAAAAGTAAGGTTAAATTCTGTCAGTTGAATGCACATATCAGAAAGAAGTTTCACAGAATTCTTCTGTGTAGTTATTATTTGAAGATACTCCTTTTTCCACGATAGGTCTCATTAGGGCTCCAAATATCCACTTGCGGTTTATGCAGAAACAGTGTTTCTAAACGCCTCAATCAAAAGTAAGGTTAAACTCTGTTAGTTGAATGCACAGATCAGAAAAACGTTTCACAGAATGCTTATGTGTAGTTTTTATTAGAAGATATTCCTTTTCCCACAATAGGACCCATAGCGCTCCAAATGTACACTTGCAGTTTCTACAGAAAGAGTGTTTCAAAACTCCTCAAACAAAAGTAAGGGTCAACTCTGTTAGTTGAATGCACAGATCAGAAAGAAGTTTCAGAGAATGCTTCTGTGTACTTTTTATTTGAAGATATTCTTTTTTCCACGATAGGCCTCATAGCGCTTTAAATGTCCACTTGCAGTTCATACAGAAAGACTGTTGCAAAACTCCTCCATCAAAACTAAGGTTCGACTCTGTTAGTTGAATGCTCAGATAAGAAAGTAGTTTCACAGAATGATTCTGTGTAGTTTTTATTTGAAGTTATTCCTTTTTAAAGGATAGGCCTCACAGTGCTCCTAATGTCCACTTACAGTTTAAACAGAAAGAGTGTTTCAAAATTCCTCAGTCAAAAATAAGTTTCAAATCTGTTAGTTGAATGCACAGATCAGAAAGTAGTTTCACAGAATGCATCCGTGTAGTTTTTAGGGGAAGATATTTCCTTTTTCACCATAGGCCTCAATATTCTCCATGTGTCCACTTGCAGATTCAATAAATAGATTGTTTCAAAACTGCTCAATCAAAAGTAAGGTTCAACTCTGTTACTTGAATGCACAGATCACAAGGAAGTTTCACAGAATGCTTCTGTGTAGTTTTTATTTGAAGATATTCCTTTTTCAACGATAGGCCACATAGCGCTACTAATGTCCACCTGCAGTTCATACAGAAAGAGTGTTTCAAAACTCCACAATCCAAAGTACGGTTAAACTCTGTTAGTTGAATGCACAGATCAGAAAGAAGTTTCACAGAATGCTTCTGTGTAGTTTTTATTGGAAGTTATTCCTTTTTCTACGATAGATGCAATAGTGCTGTAAATTTCCACTTGCAGTTTACACAGAAAGAGTGTTTCAAAACTCCTCAATCAAAAATAAGGTTC
Source organism: Symphalangus syndactylus (assembly GCF_028878055.3). Lineage (NCBI taxonomy): Eukaryota > Metazoa > Chordata > Mammalia > Primates > Hylobatidae > Symphalangus > Symphalangus syndactylus. Next base: position 50,440,563 of record NC_072435.2, on the reverse strand, counting down.
AACTCTGTTAGTTGAATGCACAGATCAGAAAGAAGTCTTACAGAATGCTTCTGCGTTGTTCTTATTTGAAGTTATTCCTTTTTCCACGATAGGCCTCAAAGCGTTCTAAATGTCCGCTTGCAGATTTTACATATAGACTGTTTCAACACTGCTTAATAAAAAGTAAGGTTAAACTCTGTTAGTTGAATGCATATATCAGAAAGAAGTTTCACAGAATGCTTCTGTGTAGTTTTTATTTGTACATATTCCTTTTTCTACCATAGGCCTCATAGCGTTCCAAATGTCCACTTGCAGTTTATACAGAAAGAGTGTTTCAAAATTCCTCAATCAAAAGTAAGGTTCAACCCTGTTACTACAATGCACAGATCAGAAAGAAGTTTCACAGAATGCTTCTGTGTAGTTTTTATTTTAAGATGTTCCTTTTTCAACGATAGGCAACATAGCGCTCCAAATGTCCACTGGCAGTTCATACAAAAAGAGTGTTTCAAAACTCTTCAATCAAAAGTAACAATAAACTCTGTTAGTTGAATGCACAGATCAGAAAGAAGTTTCACAGAATGCTTCTGTGTAGTTTTTATTTGAAGATATTCCTTTTGCCATGATAGGCCTCAATGCGCTCCAAATGCCCAATTGCAGTTCATAAAGAAAGAGTGTTTCTAAACTCCACAATCAAAAGTAAGGTTAAACTCTGTTATTTGAATGCACAGATCAGAGAGCAGTTTCACAGAATGCTTCTGTGTAGTTTTTATTTGAAGATATTCCTCTTTCCACCATATGCCTCATTGCGCTCCAAATATCCACTTGCAGTTTATACAGAAAGAGTGTTTCAAAACTGCTCAATCAAAAGTAAGGTTCAACTCTGTTAGTTGAAAGCACATAGCAGAAAGAAGTTTCACAGAATGCTTCTGAGTAGTTTTTATTGGAAGTTATTCCTTTTTCTACGATAGACGCAATAGTGCTCCAAATTTCCACTTACAGTTTAAACAGAAAGAGTGTTTCAAAATTCCTCAGTCAAAAATAAGTTTCAACTGTGTTAGTTGAATGCACAGATCCAAAAGAAGTTTCACAGAATGCCTCCGTGTAGTTTTTAAGGGAAGATATTTCTTTTTTCACCATAGGCCTCAATGTTCTCCAAGTGTCCACTTGCAGATTCTACAAATAGATTGTTGCAAAACTGCTCAATCAAAAGTAAGGTTAAACACTGTTAGTTGAGTGCACAGATCAGAAACAAGTTTCACAGAATGCTTCTGTGTAGTTTTTATTTGAAGATATTCCTTTTTCTACAATAGGCCTCATAGCGCTCCAAATGTCCACTTGCAGTTTATACAGAAAGAGTGTTTCAAATCTCCTGAATCAAAAGTAAGGTTCAACTCTGTTAGTTGAATGCAGAGATCAGAAAGAAGTTTCACAGAATGGTTCTGTGTAGTTTTTATTTGAAGATATTCCTTTTGCCATGATAGGCCTCTGTGCTCTCCAAGTCTCCACTTGCAGTTCATGAAGAAAGAGTGTTTCAAAACTCCACAATCCAAAGTAAGGTTAAACTCTGTTAGTTGAATGCACAGATCAGAAAGAAGTCTTACAGAATGCTTCCGCGTTGTTCTTATTTGAAGTTATTCCTTTTTCCACGATAGGCCTCAAAGCGTTCTAAATGTCCGCTTGCAGATTCTACATATAGACTGATTCAACACTGCTTAATAAAAAGTAAGGTTAAACTCTGTTAGTTGAATGCTTATATCAGAAAGAAGTTTCACAGAATGCTTCTGTGTAGTTTTTATTTGTACATATTCCTTTTTCCACGATAGGCCTCATAGCGTTCCAAATGTCCACTTGCAGTTTATACAGAAAGAGTGTTTCAAAATTCCTCAATCAAAAGTAAGGTTCAACTCTGTTACTACAATGCACAGATCAGAAAGAAGTTTCACAGAATGCTTCTGTGTAGTTTTTATTTTAAGATGTTCCTTTTTCAATGATAGGCTACGTAGCGCTCCAAATGTCCACTTGCAGTTCATACAAAAAGAGTGTTTCAAAACTCTTCAATCAAAAGTAACAATAAACTCTGTTAGTTGAATGCACAGATCAGAAAGAAGTTTCACAGAATGCTTCTGTGTAGTTTTTATTTGAAGATATTCCTTTTGCCATGATAGGCCTCAATGCGCTCCAAAGGCCCACTTGCAGTTCATAAAGAAAGAGTGTTTCAAAACTCCTCAATCAAAAGTAAGTTTCAACTCTATTAGTTGAATGCACAGAAAAGGAAGAAGTTTCACAGAATATTTCTGTGTAGTTTTTAGGGGAAGATATTTCTTTTTTCACCATAGTCCACAATGTTCTCCAAATGTCCACCTGCAGATTCTACAAATAGAGTGTTTCAAAATTCCTTTATCAAAAGTAAGTTTCAACTCTCTTAGTTGCATTCACAGATCAGAAAGAAGTTTCACAGAATGCTTCTGTGTAGTTTTTATTTGACAATATATATTTTTTCACGATAGGCCTCATAGAGCTCCAAATGTCCACTTGCAGTTTATGCAGAAAGAGTGTTTCAAAACTCCTCAATCAAAAGTGAGGTTCAACTCTGTTAGTTGAAAGCACAGATCAGAAAGTAGTTTCACAGAATGGTTCTGTGTAGTTTTTATTTGAAGATATTCCTTTTGCCATGATAGGCTTCACTGCGCTCCATATGTCCACTTGAAGTTTACTCAGAAAGAGTGTTTCAAATCTCCACAATCAAAAGTGAGGTTGAACTCTGTAGGTTGAATGCACAGATCCAAAAGAAGTTTCACAGAATGCTTCAGTGTAGTTTTTATTTGTAGATATTCCTTTTTCTACGATAGGCCTCATAGCGCTCCAAATTTCCACTTGGAGTTTATACAGAAAGAATGTTTCAAAACTCCTCAATCAAAAGTAAGGTTCAACTCTGTTAGGTGAATGCACAGATCAGAAAGGAGTTTCACAGAATGCTTCCCTGTAGTTTTTATTTAAAGATATTCCTTTTTCCAAGATAGGACTCATAGCGCTCCAAAAGTCCACTTGTGCTTTATACATAAAGAGTGTTTGAAAACTCCCGAATGAAAAGTAAGGTTAAATTCTGTCAGTTGAATGCACATATCAGAAAGAAGTTTCACAGAATTCTTCTGTGTAGTTATTATTTGAAGATACTCCTTTTTCCACGATAGGTCTCATTAGGGCTCCAAATATCCACTTGCGGTTTATGCAGAAACAGTGTTTCTAAACGCCTCAATCAAAAGTAAGGTTAAACTCTGTTAGTTGAATGCACAGATCAGAAAAACGTTTCACAGAATGCTTATGTGTAGTTTTTATTAGAAGATATTCCTTTTCCCACAATAGGACCCATAGCGCTCCAAATGTACACTTGCAGTTTCTACAGAAAGAGTGTTTCAAAACTCCTCAAACAAAAGTAAGGGTCAACTCTGTTAGTTGAATGCACAGATCAGAAAGAAGTTTCAGAGAATGCTTCTGTGTACTTTTTATTTGAAGATATTCTTTTTTCCACGATAGGCCTCATAGCGCTTTAAATGTCCACTTGCAGTTCATACAGAAAGACTGTTGCAAAACTCCTCCATCAAAACTAAGGTTCAACTCTGTTAGTTGAATGCTCAGATAAGAAAGTAGTTTCACAGAATGATTCTGTGTAGTTTTTATTTGAAGTTATTCCTTTTTAAAGGATAGGTCTCACAGTGCTCCTAATGTCCACTTACAGTTTAAACAGAAAGAGTGTTTCAAAATTCCTCAGTCAAAAATAAGTTTCAAATCTGTTAGTTGAATGCACAGATCAGAAAGTAGTTTCACAGAATGCATCCGTGTAGTTTTTAGGGGAAGATATTTCCTTTTTCACCATAGGCCTCAATATTCTCCATGTGTCCACTTGCAGATTCAATAAATAGATTGTTTCAAAACTGCTCAATCAAAAGTAAGGTTCAACTCTGTTACTTGAATGCACAGATCACAAGGAAGTTTCACAGAATGCTTCTGTGTAGTTTTTATTTGAAGATATTCCTTTTTCAACGATAGGCCACATAGCGCTACTAATGTCCACCTGCAGTTCATACAGAAAGAGTGTTTCAAAACTCCACAATCCAAAGTACGGTTAAACTCTGTTAGTTGAATGCACAGATCAGAAAGAAGTTTCACAGAATGCTTCTGTGTAGTTTTTATTGAAAGTTATTCCTTTTTCTACGATAGATGCAATAGTGCTGTAAATTTCCACTTGCAGTTTACACAGAAAGAGTGTTTCAAAACTCTTCAATCAAAAATAAGGTTCAACTCTGTTAGTTGAATGCACAGATCAGAAAGAAGTCTTACAGAATGCTTCTGCGTTGTTCTTATTTGAAGTTATTCCTTTTTCCACGATAGGCCTCAAAGCGTTCTAAATGTCCGCTTGCAGATTCTACATATAGACTCTTTCAACACTGCTTAATAAAAAGTAAGGTTAAACTCTGTTAGTTGAATGCATATATCAGAAAGAAGTTTCACAGAATGCTTCTGTGTAGTTTTTATTTGTACATATTCCTTTTTCCACCATAGGCCTCATAGCGTTCCAAATGTCCACTTGCAGTTTATACAGAAAGAGGGTTTCAAAATTCCTCAATCAAAAGTAAGGTTCAACCCTGTTACTACAATGCACAGATCAGAAAGAAGTTTCACAGAATGCTTCTGTGTAGTTTTTATTTTAAGATGTTCCTTTTTCAACGATAGGCAACATAGCGCTCCAAATGTCCACTTGCAGTTCATACAAAAAGAGTGTTTCAAATCTCTTCAATCAAAAGTAACAATTAACTCTGTTAGTTGAATGCACAGATCAGAAAGAAGTTTCACAGAATGCTTCTGTGTAGTTTTTATTTGAAGATATTCCTTTTGCCATGATAGGCCTCAATGCGCTCCAAATGCCCAATTGCAGTTCATAAAGAAAGAGTGTTTCAAAACTCCACAATCAAAAGTAAGGTTAAACTCTGTTATTTGAATGCACAGATCAGAGAGCAGTTTCACAGAATGCTTCTGTGTAGTTTTTATTTGAAGATATTCCTCTTTCCACTATATGCCTCATTGCGCTCCAAATATCCACTTGCAGTTTATACAGAAAGAGTGTTTCAAAACTGCTCAATCAAAAGTAAGGTTCAACTCTGTTAGTTGAAAGCACATAGCAGAAAGAAGTTTCACAGAATGCTTCTGTGTAGTTTTTATTGGAAGTTATTCCTTTTTCTACGATAGACGCAATAGTGCTCCAAATTTCCACTTACAGTTTAAACAGAAAGAGTGTTTCAAAATTCCTCAGTCAAAAATAAGTTTCAACTGTGTTAGTTGAATGCACAGATCCAAAAGAAGTTTCACAGAATGCCTCCGTGTAGTTTTTAAGGGAAGATATTTCTTTTTTCACCATAGGCCTCAATGTTCTCCAAGTGTCCACTTGCAGATTCTACAAATAGATTGTTGCAAAACTGCTCAATCAAAAGTAAGGTTAAACACTGTTAGTTGAGTGCACAGATCAGAAACAAGTTTCACAGAATGCTTCCCTGTAGTTTTTATTTAAAGATATTCCTTTTTCCAAAATAGGACTCATAGCGCTCCAAAAGTCCACTTGTGCTTTATACATAAAGAGTGTTTGAAAACTCCCGAATGAAAAGTAAGGTTAAATTCTGTCAGTTGAATGCACATATCAGAAAGAAGTTTCACAGAATTCTTCTGTGTAGTTATTATTTGAAGATACTCCTTTTTCCACGATAGGTCTCATTAGGGCTCCAAATATCCACTTGCGGTTTATGCAGAAACAGTGTTTCTAAACGCCTCAATCAAAAGTAAGGTTAAACTCTGTTAGTTGAATGCACAGATCAGAAAAACGTTTCACAGAATGCTTATGTGTAGTTTTTATTAGAAGATATTCCTTTTCCCACAATAGGACCCATAGCGCTCCAAATGTACACTTGCAGTTTCTACAGAAAGAGTGTTTCAAAACTCCTCAAACAAAAGTAAGGGTCAACTCTGTTAGTTGAATGCACAGATCAGAAAGAAGTTTCAGAGAATGCTTCTGTGTACTTTTTATTTGAAGATATTCTTTTTTCCACGATAGGCCTCATAGCGCTTTAAATGTCCACTTGCAGTTCATACAGAAAGACTGTTGCAAAACTCCTCCATCAAAACTAAGGTTCAACTCTGTTAGTTGAATGCTCAGATAAGAAAGTAGTTTCACAGAATGATTCTGTGTAGTTTTTATTTGAAGTTATTCCTTTTTAAAGGATAGGCCTCACAGTGCTCCTAATGTCCACTTACAGTTTAAACAGAAAGAGTGTTTCAAAATTCCTCAGTCAAAAATAAGTTTCAAATCTGTTAGTTGAATGCACAGATCAGAAAGTAGTTTCACAGAATGCATCCGTGTAGTTTTTAGGGGAAGATATTTCCTTTTTCACCATAGGCCTCAATATTCTCCATGTGTCCACTTGCAGATTCAATAAATAGATTGTTTCAAAACTGCTCAATCAAAAGTAAGGTTCAACTCTGTTACTTGAATGCACAGATCACAAGGAAGTTTCACAGAATGCTTCTGTGTAGTTTTTATTTGAAGATATTCCTTTTTCAACGATAGGCCACATAGCGCTACTAATGTCCACCTGCAGTTCATACAGAAAGAGTGTTTCAAAACTCCACAATCCAAAGTACGGTTAAACTCTGTTAGTTGAATGCACAGATCAGAAAGAAGTTTCACAGAATGCTTCTGTGTAGTTTTTATTGGAAGTTATTCCTTTTTCTACGATAGATGCAATAGTGCTGTAAATTTCCACTTGCAGTTTACACAGAAAGAGTGTTTCAAAACTCCTCAATCAAAAATAAGGTTCAACTCTGTTAGTTGAATGCACAGATCAGAAAGAAGTCTTACAGAATGCTTCTGCGTTGTTCTTATTTGAAGTTATTCCTTTTTCCACGATAGGCCTCAAAGCGTTCTAAATGTCCGCTTGCAGATTTTACATATAGACTGTTTCAACACTGCTTAATAAAAAGTAAGGTTAAACTCTGTTAGTTGAATGCATATATCAGAAAGAAGTTTCACAGAATGCTTCTGTGTAGTTTTTATTTGTACATATTCCTTTTTCTACCATAGGCCTCATAGCGTTCCAAATGTCCACTTGCAGTTTATACAGAAAGAGTGTTTCAAAATTCCTCAATCAAAAGTAAGGTTCAACCCTGTTACTACAATGCACAGATCAGAAAGAAGTTTCACAGAATGCTTCTGTGTAGTTTTTATTTTAAGATGTTCCTTTTTCAACGATAGGCAACATAGCGCTCCAAATGTCCACTGGCAGTTCATACAAAAAGAGTGTTTCAAAACTCTTCAATCAAAAGTAACAATAAACTCTGTTAGTTGAATGCACAGATCAGAAAGAAGTTTCACAGAATGCTTCTGTGTAGTTTTTATTTGAAGATATTCCTTTTGCCATGATAGGCCTCAATGCGCTCCAAATGCCCAATTGCAGTTCATAAAGAAAGAGTGTTTCTAAACTCCACAATCAAAAGTAAGGTTAAACTCTGTTATTTGAATGCACAGATCAGAGAGCAGTTTCACAGAATGCTTCTGTGTAGTTTTTATTTGAAGATATTCCTCTTTCCACCATATGCCTCATTGCGCTCCAAATATCCACTTGCAGTTTATACAGAAAGAGTGTTTCAAAACTGCTCAATCAAAAGTAAGGTTCAACTCTGTTAGTTGAAAGCACATAGCAGAAAGAAGTTTCACAGAATGCTTCTGAGTAGTTTTTATTGGAAGTTATTCCTTTTTCTACGATAGACGCAATAGTGCTCCAAATTTCCACTTACAGTTTAATCAGAAAGAGTGTTTCAAAATTCCTCAGTCAAAAATAAGTTTCAACTGTGTTAGTTGAATGCACAGATCCAAAAGAAGTTTCACAGAATGCCTCCGTGTAGTTTTTAAGGGAAGATATTTCTTTTTTCACCATAGGCCTCAATGTTCTCCAAGTGTCCACTTGCAGATTCTACAAATAGATTGTTGCAAAACTGCTCAATCAAAAGTAAGGTTAAACACTGTTAGTTGAGTGCACAGATCAGAAACAAGTTTCACAGAATGCTTCTGTGTAGTTTTTATTTGAAGATATTCCTTTTTCTACAATAGGCCTCATAGCGCTCCAAATGTCCACTTGCAGTTTATACAGAAAGAGTGTTTCAAATCTCCTGAATCAAAAGTAAGGTTCAACTCTGTTAGTTGAATGCAGAGATCAGAAAGAAGTTTCACAGAATGGTTCTGTGTAGTTTTTATTTGAAGATATTCCTTTTGCCATGATAGGCCTCTGTGCTCTCCAAGTCTCCACTTGCAGTTCATGAAGAAAGAGTGTTTCAAAACTCCACAATCCAAAGTAAGGTTAAACTCTGTTAGTTGAATGCACAGATCAGAAAGAAGTCTTACAGAATGCTTCCGCGTTGTTCTTATTTGAAGTTATTCCTTTTTCCACGATAGGCCTCAAAGCGTTCTAAATGTCCGCTTGCAGATTCTACATATAGACTGATTCAACACTGCTTAATAAAAAGTAAGGTTAAACTCTGTTAGTTGAATGCTTATATCAGAAAGAAGTTTCACAGAATGCTTCTGTGTAGTTTTTATTTGTACATATTCCTTTTTCCACGATAGGCCTCATAGCGTTCCAAATGTCCACTTGCAGTTTATACAGAAAGAGTGTTTCAAAATTCCTCAATCAAAAGTAAGGTTCAACTCTGTTACTACAATGCACAGATCAGAAAGAAGTTTCACAGAATGCTTCTGTGTAGTTTTTATTTTAAGATGTTCCTTTTTCAATGATAGGCTACGTAGCGCTCCAAATGTCCACTTGCAGTTCATACAAAAAGAGTGTTTCAAAACTCTTCAATCAAAAGTAACAATAAACTCTGTTAGTTGAATGCACAGATCAGAAAGAAGTTTCACAGAATGCTTCTGTGTAGTTTTTATTTGAAGATATTCCTTTTGCCATGATAGGCCTCAATGCGCTCCAAAGGCCCACTTGCAGTTCATAAAGAAAGAGTGTTTCAAAACTCCTCAATCAAAAGTAAGTTTCAACTCTGTTAGTTGAATGCACAGAAAAGGAAGAAGTTTCACAGAATATTTCTGTGTAGTTTTTAGGGGAAGATATTTCTTTTTTCACCATAGTCCACAATGTTCTCCAAATGTCCACCTGCAGATTCTACAAATAGAGTGTTTCAAAATTCCTTTATCAAAAGTAAGTTTCAACTCTCTTAGTTGCATTCACAGATCAGAAAGAAGTTTCACAGAATGCTTCTGTGTAGTTTTTATTTGACAATATATATTTTTTCACGATAGGCCTCATAGAGCTCCAAATGTCCACTTGCAGTTTATGCAGAAAGAGTGTTTCAAAACTCCTCAATCAAAAGTGAGGTTCAACTCTGTTAGTTGAAAGCACAGATCAGAAAGTAGTTTCACAGAATGGTTCTGTGTAGTTTTTATTTGAAGATATTCCTTTTGCCATGATAGGCTTCACTGCGCTCCATATGTCCACTTGAAGTTTACTCAGAAAGAGTGTTTCAAATCTCCACAATCAAAAGTGAGGTTGAACTCTGTAGGTTGAATGCACAGATCCAAAAGAAGTTTCACAGAATGCTTCAGTGTAGTTTTTATTTGTAGATATTCCTTTTTCTACGATAGGCCTCATAGCGCTCCAAATTTCCACTTGGAGTTTATACAGAAAGAATGTTTCAAAACTCCTCAATCAAAAGTAAGGTTCAACTCTGTTAGGTGAATGCACAGATCAGAAAGGAGTTTCACAGAATGCTTCCCTGTAGTTTTTATTTAAAGATATTCCTTTTTCCAAGATAGGACTCATAGCGCTCCAAAAGTCCACTTGTGCTTTATACATAAAGAGTGTTTGAAAACTCCCGAATGAAAAGTAAGGTTAAATTCTGTCAGTTGAATGCACATATCAGAAAGAAGTTTCACAGAATTCTTCTGTGTAGTTATTATTTGAAGATACTCCTTTTTCCACGATAGGTCTCATTAGGGCTCCAAATATCCACTTGCGGTTTATGCAGAAACAGTGTTTCTAAACGCCTCAATCAAAAGTAAGGTTAAACTCTGTTAGTTGAATGCACAGATCAGAAAAACGTTTCACAGAATGCTTATGTGTAGTTTTTATTAGAAGATATTCCTTTTCCCACAAAAGGACCCATAGCGCTCCAAATGTACACTTGCAGTTTCTACAGAAAGAGTGTTTCAAAACTCCTCAAACAAAAGTAAGGGTCAACTCTGTTAGTTGAATGCACAGATCAGAAAGAAGTTTCAGAGAATGCTTCTGTGTACTTTTTATTTGAAGATATTCTTTTTTCCACGATAGGCCTCATAGCGCTTTAAATGTCCACTTGCAGTTCATACAGAAAGACTGTTGCAAAACTCCTCCATCAAAACTAAGGTTCAACTCTGTTAGTTGAATGCTCAGATAAGAAAGTAGTTTCACAGAATGATTCTGTGTAGTTTTTATTTGAAGTTATTCCTTTTTAAAGGATAGGTCTCACAGTGCTCCTAATGTCCACTTACAGTTTAAACAGAAAGAGTGTTTCAAAATTCCTCAGTCAAAAATAAGTTTCAAATCTGTTAGTTGAATGCACAGATCAGAAAGTAGTTTCACAGAATGCATCCGTGTAGTTTTTAGGGGAAGATATTTCCTTTTTCACCATAGGCCTCAATATTCTCCATGTGTCCACTTGCAGATTCAATAAATAGATTGTTTCAAAACTGCTCAATCAAAAGTAAGGTTCAACTCTGTTACTTGAATGCACAGATCACAAGGAAGTTTCACAGAATGCTTCTGTGTAGTTTTTATTTGAAGATATTCCTTTTTCAACGATAGGCCACATAGCGCTACTAATGTCCACCTGCAGTTCATACAGAAAGAGTGTTTCAAAACTCCACAATCCAAAGTACGGTTAAACTCTGTTAGTTGAATGCACAGATCAGAAAGAAGTTTCACAGAATGCTTCTGTGTAGTTTTTATTGGAAGTTATTCCTTTTTCTACGATAGATGCAATAGTGCTGTAAATTTCCACTTGCAGTTTACACAGAAAGAGTGTTTCAAAACTCTTCAATCAAAAATAAGGTTCAACTCTGTTAGTTGAATGCACAGATCAGAAAGAAGTCTTACAGAATGCTTCTGCGTTGTTCTTATTTGAAGTTATTCCTTTTTCCACGATAGGCCTCAAAGCGTTCTAAATGTCCGCTTGCAGATTCTACATATAGACTCTTTCAACACTGCTTAATAAAAAGTAAGGTTAAACTCTGTTAGTTGAATGCATATATCAGAAAGAAGTTTCACAGAATGCTTCTGTGTAGTTTTTATTTGTACATATTCCTTTTTCCACCATAGGCCTCATAGCGTTCCAAATGTCCACTTGCAGTTTATACAGAAAGAGGGTTTCAAAATTCCTCAATCAAAAGTAAGGTTCAACCCTGTTACTACAATGCACAGATCAGAAAGAAGTTTCACAGAATGCTTCTGTGTAGTTTTTATTTTAAGATGTTCCTTTTTCAACGATAGGCAACATAGCGCTCCAAATGTCCACTTGCAGTTCATACAAAAAGAGTGTTTCAAAACTCTTCAATCAAAAGTAACAATTAACTCTGTTAGTTGAATGCACAGATCAGAAAGAAGTTTCACAGAATGCTTCTGTGTAGTTTTTATTTGAAGATATTCCTTTTGCCATGATAGGCCTCAATGCGCTCCAAATGCCCAATTGCAGTTCATAAAGAAAGAGTGTTTCAAAACTCCACAATCAAAAGTAAGGTTAAACTCTGTTATTTGAATGCACAGATCAGAGAGCAGTTTCACAGAATGCTTCTGTGTAGTTTTTATTTGAAGATATTCCTCTTTCCACTATATGCCTCATTGCGCTCCAAATATCCACTTGCAGTTTATACAGAAAGAGTGTTTCAAAACTGCTCATTCAAAAGTAAGGTTCAACTCTGTTAGTTGAAAGCACATAGCAGAAAGAAGTTTCACAGAATGCTTCTGTGTAGTTTTTATTGGAAGTTATTCCTTTTTCTACGATAGACGCAATAGTGCTCCAAATTTCCACTTACAGTTTAAACAGAAAGAGTGTTTCAAAATTCCTCAGTCAAAAATAAGTTTCAACTGTGTTAGTTGAATGCACAGATCCAAAAGAAGTTTCACAGAATGCCTCCGTGTAGTTTTTAAGGGAAGATATTTCTTTTTTCACCATAGGCCTCAATGTTCTCCAAGTGTCCACTTGCAGATTCTACAAATAGATTGTTGCAAAACTGCTCAATCAAAAGTAAGGTTAAACACTGTTAGTTGAGTGCACAGATCAGAAACAAGTTTCACAGAATGCTTCTGTGTAGTTTTTATTTGAAGATATTCCTTTTTCTACAATAGGCCTCATAGCGCTCCAAATGTCCACTTGCAGTTTATACAGAAAGAGTGTTTCAAATCTCCTGAATCAAAAGTAAGGTTCAACTCTGTTAGTTGAATGCAGAGATCAGAAAGAAGTTTCACAGAATGGTTCTGTGTAGTTTTTATTTGAAGATATTCCTTTTGCCATGATAGGCCTCTGTGCTCTCCAAGTCTCCACTTGCAGTTCATGAAGAAAGAGTGTTTCAAAACTCCACAATCCAAAGTAAGGTTAAACTCTGTTAGTTGAATGCACAGATCAGAAAGAAGTCTTACAGAATGCTTCCGCGTTGTTCTTATTTGAAGTTATTCCTTTTTCCACGATAGGCCTCAAAGCGTTCTAAATGTCCGCTTGCAGATTCTACATATAGACTGATTCAACACTGCTTAATAAAAAGTAAGGTTAAATTCTGTTAGTTGAATGCTTATATCAGAAAGAAGTTTCACAGAATGCTTCTGTGTAGTTTTTATTTGTACATATTCCTTTTTCCACGATAGGCCTCATAGCGTTCCAAATGTCCACTTGCAGTTTATACAGAAAGAGTGTTTCAAAATTCCTCAATCAAAAGTAAGGTTCAACTCTGTTACTACAATGCACAGATCAGAAAGAAGTTTCACAGAATGCTTCTGTGTAGTTGTTATTTTAAGATGTTCCTTTTTCAATGATAGGCTACGTAGCGCTCCAAATGTCCACTTGCAGTTCATACAAAAAGAGTGTTTCAAAACTCTTCAATCAAAAGTAACAATAAACTCTGTTAGTTGAATGCACAGATCAGAAAGAAGTTTCACAGAATGCTTCTGTGTAGTTTTTATTTGAAGATATTCCTTTTGCCATGATAGGCCTCAATGCGCTCCAAAGGCCCACTTGCAGTTCATAAAGAAAGAGTGTTTCAAAACTCCTCAATCAAAAGTAAGTTTCAACTCTGTTAGTTGAATGCACAGAAAAGGAAGAAGTTTCACAGAATATTTCTGTGTAGTTTTTAGGGGAAGATATTTCTTTTTTCACCATAGTCCACAATGTTCTCCAAATGTCCACCTGCAGATTCTACAAATAGAGTGTTTCAAAATTCCTTTATCAAAAGTAAGTTTCAACTCTCTTAGTTGCATTCACAGATCAGAAAGAAGTTTCACAGAATGCTTCTGTGTAGTTTTTATTTGACAATATATATTTTTTCACGATAGGCCTCATAGAGCTCCAAATGTCCACTTGCAGTTTATGCAGAAAGAGTGTTTCAAAACTCCTCAATCAAAAGTGAGGTTCAACTCTGTTAGTTGAAAGCACAGATCAGAAAGTAGTTTCACAGAATGGTTCTGTGTAGTTTTTATTTGAAGATATTCCTTTTGCCATGATAGGCTTCACTGCGCTCCATATGTCCACTTGAAGTTTACTCAGAAAGAGTGTTTCAAATCTCCACAATCAAAAGTGAGGTTGAACTCTGTAGGTTGAATGCACAGATCCAAAAGAAGTTTCACAGAATGCTTCAGTGTAGTTTTTATTTGTAGATATTCCTTTTTCTACGATAGGCCTCATAGCGCTCCAAATTTCCACTTGGAGTTTATACAGAAAGAATGTTTCAAAACTCCTCAATCAAAAGTAAGGTTCAACTCTGTTAGGTGAATGCACAGATCAGAAAGGAGTTTCACAGAATGCTTCCCTGCAGTTTTTATTTAAAGATATTCCTTTTTCCAAGATTGGACTCATAGCGCTCCATATGTCCACTTGAAGTTTACTCAGAAAGAGTGTTTCAAATCTCCACAATCAAAAGTGAGGTTGAACTCTGTAGGTTGAATGCACAGATCCAAAAGAAGTTTCACAGAATGCTTCAGTGTAGTTTTTATTTGTAGATATTCCTTTTTCTACGATAGGCCTCATAGCGCTCCAAATTTCCACTTGGAGTTTATACAGAAAGAATGTTTCAAAACTCCTCAATCAAAAGTAAGGTTCAACTCTGTTAGGTGAATGCACAGATCAGAAAGGAGTTTCACAGAATGCTTCCCTGCAGTTTTTATTTAAAGATATTCCTTTTTCCAAGATAGGACTCATAGCGCTCCAAAAGTCCACTTGTGCTTTATACATAAAGAGTGTTTGAAAACTCCCGGATGAAAAGTAAGGTTAAATTCTGTCAGTTGAATGCACATATCAGAAAGAAGTTTCACAGAATTCTTCTGTGTAGTTATTATTTGAAGATACTCCTTTTTCCACGATAGGTCTCATTAGGGCTCCAAATATCCACTTGTGGTTTTTGCAGAAACAGTGTTTCTAAACGCCTCAGTCAAAAGTAAGGTTAAACTCTGTTAGTTGAATGCACAGATCAGAAAAACGTTTCACAGAATGCTTATGTGTAGTTTTTATTAGAAGATATTCCTTTTCCCACAATAGGACCCATAGCGCTCCAAAGGTACACTTGCAGTTTCTACAGAAAGAGTGTTTCAAAACTCCTCAAACAAAAGTAAGGGTCAACTCTGTTAGTTGAATGCACAGATCAGAAAGAAGTTTCAGAGAATGCTTCTGTGTAGTTTTTATTTGAAGATATTCTTTTTTCCACGATAGGCCTCATAGCGCTTTAAATGTCCACTTGCAGTTCATACAGAAAGACTGTTGCAAAACTCCTCCATCAAAACTAAGGTTCAACTCTGTTAGTTGAATGCTCAGATAAGAAAGTGGCTTCACAGAATGATTCTGTGTAGTTTTTATTTGAAGTTATTCCTTTTTAAAGGATAGGTCTCACAGTGCTCCTAATGTCCACTTACAGTTTAAACAGAAAGAGTGTTTCAAAATTCCTCAGTCAAAAATAAGTTTCAAATCTGTTAGTTGAATGCACAGATCAGAAAGTAGTTTCACAGAATGCCTCCGTGTAGTTTTTAGGGGAAGATATTTCCTTTTTCACCATAGGCCTCAATATTCTCCATGTGTCCACTTGCAGATTCAATAAATAGATTGTTTCAAAACTGCTCAATCAAAAGTAAGGTTCAACTCTGTTACTTGAATGCACAGATCACAAGGAAGTTTCACAGAATGCTTCTGTGTAGTTTTTATTTGAAGATATTCCTTTTTCAACAATAGGCCACATAGCGCTACTAATGTCCACCTGCAGTTCATACAGAAAGAGTGTTTCAAAACTCTTCAAACAAAAGTAAGGTTAAACTCTGTTAGTTGAATGTACAGATCATAAAGAAGTTTCACAGAATGGTTCTGTGTAGTTTTTATTTGAAGATATTCCCTTTGCCATGATAGGCCTCAATGCGCAGGAAAGGTCCACTTGCAGTTTATAAAGAAAGAGTGTTTCAAAACTCCACAATCAAAAGTAAGGTTCAACTCTGTTACTTCAATGCATAGATCAGAAAGAAGTTTCACTGAATGCTTATGTGTAGTTTTTATTTTAAGATATTCCTTTTTCAACGATAGGCCACATAGCGCTCCAAATGTCCACTTGCAGTTCATACAAAAAGATTGTTTCAAAACTCTTCAATCAAAAGTAAGGTTAAACTCTGTTAGTTGAATGTACAGATCAGAAAGAAGTTTCACAGAATGCTTCTGTGTAGTTTTTATTTGAAGATATTCCTTTTTCCACGATAGGCCTCATAGCGCTCCAAATGTCCCCTTGCGGTTTATGCAGAAAGAGTATTTCAAAATGCCTCAATCAAAAGTAAGGTTAACCTCTGTTATTTGAATGCACAGATCAGAAAGAAGTTTCACAGAATGCTTCTGTGTAGTTTTTATTTGTAGATATTCCTTTTTCCACGATAGGCCTCATAGTGCTCCAAATTTCCACTTACAGTTTAAACAGAAAGAGTGTTTCAAAATTCCTCAGTCAAAAATAAGTTTCAACTGTGTTAGTTGAATGCACAGATCCAAAAGAAGTTTCACAGAATGCCTCCGTGTAGTTTTTAAGGGAAGATATTTCTTTTTTCACCATAGGCCTCAATGTTCTCCAAGTGTCCACTTGCAGATTCTACAAATAGATTGTTGCAAAACTGCTCAATCAAAAGTAAGGTTAAACACTGTTAGTTGAATGCACAGATCAGAAACAAGTTTCACAGAATGCTTCTGCGTAGTTTTTATATAAACATATTCCTTTTTCCACTATAAGCCTCATAGCACTCGAAATGTCCACCTTTAGTTTATACAGAAAGAGTGTTTAAAAACTCCTCAATCAAAAGGTTTATCACCGATAGTTGAATGCACAGATCAGAAAGTAGTTTCACAGAATGCTTCTGTGTAGTTTTTATTTGAAGTTATTCTTCTTTCCACGTTAGGCCTCATAGCGCTCCAAATGTCCACTAGCAGTTTGTACAGAAAGAGTGTTTCAAAACTCCTCAATCAAAAGTAAGTTTCAACTCTGTTAGTTGAATGCACAGAAAAGGAAGAAGTTTCACAGAATACTTACGTGTAGTTTTTAGGGGAAGTTATTTTTTTTTCACCATAGGCCTCAATGTTCTCCGAATGTCCACTTGCAGATTCTACACATAGAGTGTTTCAAAACTCCTTAATCAAAAGTAAGGTTCAACTCTGTTAGTTGCATTCACAGATCAGAAAGAAGTTTCACAGAATGCTTCTGTGCAGTTTTTATTTGACGATGTGTATTTTTTCATGATAGGCCTCAAAGAGCTCCAAAAGTCCACTTGCATTTTATGCAGAAAGAGTGTTTCAAAACTCCTCAATCAAAATTGAGGTTCAACCCTGTTAGTTGAATGTACAGATCAGAAAGGAGTTTCACAGAATGGTTCTGTGTAGTTTTTATTTGAAGATATTCCTTTTGCCCTGATAGGCCTCAATGCGCTCCAAATGTCCTTTTGCAGTTTATTCAGAAAGAGTGTTTCAAAACTCCACAATCAAAAGGGAGTTTGAACTCTGTTAGTTGAATGCACAGATCCAAAAGAAGTTTCACAGAATGCTTCAGTGTAGTTTTTATTTGTAGATATTCCTTTTTCCACGAGAGGCCTGATAGCACTCCAAATGTCCACTTGCAGTTTATACAGAAAGAGTGTTTCAAAACACCTCAATCTAAAGTAATGTTAACCTCTGTTATCTGAATGCACAGATCAGAAAGAAGTTTCAGAGAATGCTTCCGTGTAGTTTTTATATGAAGATATTCCTTTTTCTTCGATAGGCCTCATAGGGCTCAAAATGTCCAATTACACTTTATACAGGAAGCGTGTTTCAAAACACATCAATCAAAAGTAAGGTTCAATTCTGTTAGGTGAATGCACAGATCAGAAAGTAGTTTCACAGAATCCTTCTGTGTAGTTTTATAAAAAGATATTCCTTTTTCCACGTTAGGCCTCATTGCACCCCAAATGTCCACTTGCAGTTTATACAGAAAGAGTGTTTCAAAACTTCCCAATCAAAAGTAAGGTAAAACTCTATTAGTTGAATGCACAGAACAGAAAGAAGTTTCACAGAATGCTTCTGTGTGGTTTTTATTTGAAGATGATCCTTTTTCCATGATAGGCCTCAAAGCACTCCAAATTTCCTCTTGCAGTTTATACAGAAAGAGTGTTTCAAAACTCCGCAATCAAAAGTAAGGTTCAACTCTGTTAGCTCAATGCACAGATCAGAAATAAGTTTCACAGAATGCTTCTGTGTAGTTTTTATTTCAAGATATTCCATTTTCAATGAAAGGCCTCATAGCCTTCCAAATGTCCATTGACAGTTTATACAGAAAGAGTGTTTCAAAACTCCTCAATCAAAAGTAATGTTAAACTCTGTTAGTTGAATGCACAGATCAGAAAGAAGTTTCACATAATGCTTCTGTGTGGTTTTTATTTGAAGATATTTCTTTCTCCACGTTATGCCTCATAGCGCTCCAAATGTCCACTCGCAGATTCTACAAAAAGAGAGGTTGAAAACTGATCCATCAAAAGTAAGGTTCAAATCTGTTAGCTGAATGCACAGATCAGAGAGAAGTTTCACAGAATGCTTTAGTGGAGTTTTTATTTGAAGATATTCCTTTTTCCATGGTAGGCATCTTGGCGCTCCAAATGTCCACTTGCAGTTTCTACAGAAAGAGTGTTTCAAAACTAATCAATCAAAAGTAACGTTAAACTCTGTTAGTTGAATGCACAGATCAGAAAGTAGTTTCACAGAATTATTTCGTGTAGTTTTTAGGGGAAGATATATCTTTTTTCACCATAGGCCTCAATTTTCTCCAAATTTCCAGTTGCAGATTCTAGAAAAAGAGTGTTTCAAAATTGCTCCAGTAAAAGTAAAGTTCAACTCTGTTAGTTGAATGCACAGATCAGAAAGAAGTTTCACAGAATGCTTCTGCGTAGTTTTTATTAGAAGATATACCTTTTTGAACGATAGGCCTAAAAGCACTCCAAATGTCCACTTGCAGTTTATACAAAAAGAGTGTTTCAAAACTCCTCAATCAAATGTAAGGTTCAACTCAGTTTGTTGAATGCACAGATCAGATAGAAGTTTCACAGAATACTTCTGTGTAGTTTTTATTTGAAGGTATTCCTTTTTCCACGATGGGCCTCAATGTTCTCCAAATGTCCACTTGCAGATTTTACAAAAAGAGTGTTTCAAATCTGCTCCATCAAAAGTAATGTTCAACTATGTTAGTAGAGTGCACAGATCAGAAATAAGTTTCTCAGAATGCTTCTGTGTAGTTTTTATTTGAGGATATTCCATTTTAAACGATAAGCCTCAAAGCGCTCCAAATGTCCACTTACAGTTTATACAGAAAGAGTGTTTCAAACTCCTCAATCAAAAGGAAGGTTAAACTCCGTTAGTTGAATGCAGAGATCAGAAAGAAGTTTCACAGAATGATTTTGTTTCGTTTTTATTTGACGAATTTCCTTTTTCCGAGATAGGCCTCATAGCGCTCCAAATGTCCACTTGCAGTTTGCATAGAAAGAGTGTTTCAGAACTCCTCAATCAAATGTAAGGTTCAACTCTGTTAGTTCATTGCACAGATCAGAAAGAAGTTTCACTGAACCCTTCTGTGTAGTTTTTATTTGAAGATATTCCTTTTTCCACGATAGGCCTCTAAGTGCTCCAAATGTCCACTTGTTGATACTGCAAAAGAGTGTTTAAAAACTGCTGCATCAAAAGGAAGGTTCAACTCTGTTAGTTGAATGCACAGATTAGAAAGAAGTTTCACAGAATGCTTCTGTGTAGTTTTTATTTGTAGATATTCCTTTTTCCACGATAGGCCTCAAAGCGCTCCTAATGTCCACTTGCAGTATATACAGAAAGACAATTTGAAAACTCCTCAATCAAAACTAAGGTTCAACTCCGTTAGTTGAACGCATAGATCAGAAACAAGTTTCACAGAATCCTTAGGTGTAGTTTTTATTTGAAGATATTCCTTTTTCCAAGATAGGCCTCAATGTTCAAAAATGTCCACTTGCAGATTCCTCAAAAAGAGGGTTCCAAAACTGCTCAATCAAAATAAGGCTCAACTCTGTTAGTTGAATTCACAGATCTGAAAGAAGATTCACAGAATGCTTCTCTGTAATTTTTATTTGAAGATATTCCTTTTTGAAACATAAGCCCCAAAGGGCTCCAAATGTCCACTTGCAGTTTATGCAGAAAGTGTTTCAAAACCGTTCCATCAAAAGTAAGGTGAAACTCTGTTAGTTGAATCCACAGATCAGAAAGATGCTTCAATGAATGCTTCTGTGTAGTTTTTAGGGGAAGATATTTCTTTTCTCACCATAGGCCTCAATGTTCTCCAAATGTCCACTTGCAGATTCTTCAAAAAGATTGTTTCTAAATTGGTCCATCAAAAGTAAGGTTCACCTCTATTAGTTGAATGAACAGATTGGAAAGAAGTTTCACAGAATCCTTCTGTGCAGTATTTATTTAAAGATATTCATTTTTCCACTATATACTTCAAAGCGCTCCAAATGTCCACTTGCAGTTTATACAGAAAGAGTGTTTCAAAACTGCTCCATCAAAAGTAAGGTTAAACTCTGTTAGCTGTATGCGCAGATCAGAAAGAAGTTTTACAGAATTCTGCCGTGTAGTTTTTATGGGAAGATGTTTCTTTTTTCAACTTAGGCCTCAATATTCTCCAAATGATCACTTGCATATTCTACAGAAAGATTGTTTCAAAACTCCTCACTCAAAAGTAAGATTCAACTCTGTTAGTTGAATGCACAGAGCAGAAAGATGTTTCACACAATGTTTCTGTGTAGTTTTTATTGGAAGATATTCCTTTTTCCACGATGGGGATCAAAGCACTCCAAATATCCTCTTGCAGTTTATACAGAAAGAGTGTTTCAAAACTCCTCAATCAAAAGTAAGTTTCAACTCTGTTAGTTGAATGCACAGATCAGAAGGGAGTTTCACAGAATACTTCTGTGTACTTTATAGGGAAGATATTTCTTTTCTCACCATAGGCCTCAATGTTCTCAAAAGTCCACTTGCAGATTCTACAAAAAGAGTGTTTCAAAACTGCTCCATCAAAAGTAAGGTTCAACTATGTTAGTTGAATGCACAGAGCAGAAAAAAGTTTCACAGAATGCTTCTGTGTAGTTTTTATTTGAAGATATTCCTTTTTCCATGATAGGCCTGAAAGGGCTCAAAATGTCCACTTGCAGTTTATACAGAAAGAGAGTTTCAAAACTGCTCCATCAAAAGTAGGTTAATCTCCGTTAGTTGAATGCACAGATCAGAGGAAAGTTTCACAGAATACTACCGTGTAGTTTTTAGGGGAAGATATTTCTTTTCTGACCATAGGCCTCAGTTTTCTCCAAATTTCCAATTGCAGATTCTACAAAAAGTGTGTTTCAAAACTGCTCAATCAAAAGTAAGCTTAAACTCTTTTAGTTGAATGCACAGAGCAGAAAGAAGTTTCACAGAATGCTTCTGTGTAATTTTTATTTGAAGATATTCCTTTTTCCACGATAGGCCTCAAAGCGCTCAAAATGTCCACTTGCAGTTTATACAGAAGGAGAGTTTCAAAACTGCTCCATCAAAAGTAAGGTTAATCTCCATTAGTTGAATGCACAGATCAGAGAGAAGTTTCACAGAATTCTACCATGTAGTTTTTAGGGGATGATATTCCTTTTCTCACAATAGGCCTCAGTTTTCTCAAAATTTCCAATTGCAGATTCTACAAAAAGAGTGTTTCAAAGCTGCTCAATCAAAAGTAAGCTTCAACTCTTTAGCTGAATGCACAGATCAGAAAGAAGTTTCACAGAATGCTTTTGTGTAGTTTTTATGGACAGATATATCTTTTCTCACCATTGGCCTCAAAGTTCTCCAAATGTCCACTTGCTGATTCTACAAAAAGTGTGTTTCAAAACTGCTCAATCAAAAGTAAGCTTAAACTCTTTTAGTTGAATGCACAGATCAGAAAGAAGTTTCACACAATAGTTGCGTGTAGTTTTTAGGGGAAGATATTTCTTTTTTCACCATAGGCCTCAATATTCTCCAAATGTCCACTTCCAGATTCTACAAAAAGAGTGTTTCAAAACTGCTCAATCAGAAGTAATTTTCAAATCTCTTAGTTGAATGCACAAATCAGAAGGAAGTTTCACTGAATACTTCTGTGTAGTTTTTATTTGAAGATATTCCTTTTTACACAATAGAGCTCAAAGCACTACAAATGTCCAATTGCAGTTTATACAGAAAGAGAGTTTCAAAACTCTTCAATGAAAAATAAGTTTCAACTCTATTAGTAGAATGAACAGATCAGAAAGAAGTTTCACTGAATACTTCTGTGTAGTTTTTATTTGAAGATATTCCTTTTTCCACGATTGGCCTCAATATTCTCCAAATGTCCTCTTGCAGATTGTACAAAAAGAGTATTTAAAAACTGCTCCATCAAAAGTAAGGTTCAACTCTGTTAGTTGAATACACAGATCAGAATGAAGTTTCACAGAATGCTTCTGTGTAGTTTTTATTTGAAGATATTCCTTTTTCCTTGATGGGCCTCAAAGCGCTGCAAATGTCCACTTGCAGTTTGTACAGAAGGAGTGTTTGAAAACTGTTCCATCAAAACTAAGCTTAAAATTTGTTAGTTGGATGCACAGATCAGAAAGAAGTTTCACAGAATTTTTCCGTGTAGGTTTTAGGGGAAGATATTTCTTTTTTCACCATAGGCCTCAATGTTTTCCAAATGTCTACTTGCAGAATCTACAAAAAGAGTGTTTCAAAACTACTCCATCAAAAGTAAACTTCAACACTGTTAGTTGAATTTCACAGATCAGAAAGTAGTTTCACAGAATGCTTCCATGTGGTTTTTATCTGAAGATATTCCTTTTTCTTCGATAGGTCTCAATGTGCTCCAAATGTCCACTTGCATATTCTACAAAAAGAGTTTTTCAAAACTGCTCAGTCAAAAGTAAGGTTGAATTCTGTTAGTTGAATGCACAGATCAGAAAGAAGTTTCACAGAATGCTTCTGTGTAATTTTTATTTGAAGATATTCGTTTTTCCACGAAGGGCATCAAAGCTCTCAAAATGTCCACTTGCAGTTTATACATAAAGATTGTTTCAAAACTCCTCAATCAAAAGTAAGGTTCACCTCCGTTAGTTGAATGCACTGATAGGAAAAAAGTTTCACAGACTCCTTCTGTGTTGTTTTTAGGGGAAGATATTTCTTTTTTCACCATAGGCCTCAAAATTATCCTAACGTCCACTTGCAGATTCTACAAAAAGAGTGTTTCAAAACTGCTACAGCAAAAGTAAGGTTAAACTCTGTTAGGTGAATGTGCAGATCAGAAAGAAGTTTCAAAGAATGCTTCTGTCTAGTTTTTATTTGAAGATATTCCTTTTTCCACGATAGGCCTAAAAGTGCTCCCAATGTCCACTTGCAATTTATACAGAGTATTTCAAAACTGCTCCATCAAAACTAAGGTTAAATTCTTTTAGTTAAATGCACAGATCAGAAAGAAGTTTCACAGAATTATTCCGTGTAGTTTTTAAGGGAAGATATTCCTTTTTTCACCACAGGCCTCAATATTCTCCAAATGTACACTTGCAGATTCTAAAAAAAGAGTGTTTCAAAACTGCTCAATCAAAAGTAAGGTTCAACTGTTAGTTGAATGCAACTATCAGAAAGAAGTTATTCAGAATTCTTCTGTCTAGTTTTTATGTTAAGATACTTCATAAACCACTTTGGAGGAAATAATACCAAATATCCACTTGCAGATTCTAGAAAAAGACTGTTTCAAACCTGCTTAACTTAGAGAAAGCTTTAAGTCCGTGAGGTGAATACACACATCAGAAAGAAATTTCGCAGAATGTTTCTGTGTAGTTTTCCTGGGAAGATATATTCTTTTTCACCATAGGCCTCAATGCCCTCCAAATGTCCACTTGCAGATTCTTCAGAGTGTTTCCAAACTGCTCAATCAAAAGGAAGTTCAGCTCTGTGTATTGAATGCACCAATAAGAAAGAAGTTTTTCAGAATGCTTCTGTCTAGTTTTTATGTGAAGATATCTCATAACACGCTTTGGATGAAAAAATCTCAAATATCCACTTGCAGATTCTAGAAAAACACTGTTTCAAACCTGCTGAAGGTAGAGAAAGCTTTAACTCCGTTAGATGAATACACACATCAGGAAGAAATTTCCAGAATGATTCTGTGTAGTTTTTCTGGGAAGATATATCCTTTTTCACCATAAGCCTCAAAGCCCTCCAAATGTCCACTTGCAAATTCTTCAAATAGGTTGTTTCCAAACTGCTCAATCATAAGAAAGCTTCAGCTCTGTGTATTGAATGCACCGATCAGAAACAAGTTGTTCAGAATGCTTCTTTCTAGTTTTTATGTGAACATATTTCCTAACCCGCTTCGGACAAAATAATGTCAAATATCCGCTTGCAGATTCTAGAAAAACACTGTTTCAAATCTTCTGAACTTAGAGAAAGCTTTAACTCCGTGAGATGAATACACACATCAGAAAGAAGTTTCGCAGAATGTTTCTGTGTAGTTTTCCTGGGACGATATGTCCTTTTTCACCATAAGCCTCAATGCCCTCCAAATGTCCACTTGCAGATTCTTCAAACAGGGTGTTTCCAAACTGCTCTATCAAAAGAAAGTTCAGCTCTGTGTATTGAATGCACTGATCAGAAAGAAGTTCTTCAGAATGCTTCTGTCTAGTTTTTATGTGAAGATATTTCATAACCCGCATTAGATGAAATAATCTGCAATATCCCCTTGCAGATTCTAGAAAACGACTCTTTCAAACCTGCTGAACTTAGAGAAAGCTTTAACTCCGTGAGATGAATACAAACATCAGAAAGAAATTTCACAGAATATTTCTGTGTAGTTTTTGTGGGAAGATATATCTTTTTCACCATAGGCCTCAAAGCCCTCTAAATGTCCACTTGCAGATTCTTCAAACTATTTTTTTCCAAACTGCACAGTCAAAAGGAAGGTTTAGCTCTGTGTATTGAATGCACTGATCAGAAAGAAGTTGTTCAGAATGCTTCTTTCTAGTTTTTATGTGAAGATATTTCATAACCTGTATTGGACGAAATAATCTCAAAGGTCCACTTGCAGACTCTGGAAAAAGACTGTTTCAATCTGCTGATCTTAGAGACAGCTTTAACTCTGTGTGATGTATACACACATAAGAAAGAAATTTCGCAGAATGTTTCTGTGTACTTTTTGTGGGAAGATATAACTTTTTTCACCATAGGCCCTGAAGCCCTTCAAATGTAGACTTGCAGATTCTTGAAACAGAGTGTTTCCAAACTGCTCAATCAAAAGAAAGGTTCAACTCTGTGTACTGAATTCATACATCAGAAAGAAGTTGTTCAGAATGCCTCTGTCTAGTTTTTATGTGAAGATATTTCATAAAGTGCATTGGACGAAATAATCTCAATTATCCACTTGCAGATTTTCTCTAGAAAAAGACTGTTTCAATCCTGCTAAACTTAGAGAAAGACTTAACTCCGTGAGATGAATACACACATCGGAAAGAAATTTCGAAGAATGCTTCTGTGTAGTTTTTGTGAGAAGATATATCCTTTTTCACCATAGGCCTCAAAGCACTCGAAATGTCCACGTGCAGATTCTTCAAACAGTGTGTTTCCAAATTGCTCAATCAAAAGAAAGTTTCAGTTCCATGTATTGAATGCATACATCAGAAAGAAGTTGTTCAAAATGCTTCTGTCTAGTTTTTATGTGAAGATATTTCGTAACCCGCATTGGACAAAATAATCTCAAATATCCACTTGCAGATTCTGGAAAAAGGCTCTTTCAAATCTGCTGAACATAGAGAAAGTTTTTCTCTGTGAGATGAATACACACATCAGAAAGAATTTTCCCAGAATATTTCTCTGTAGTTTTTGTGGGAAGATATATCTTTTTTTAACATAGGCCTCAAAGCCCTCCAAATGTAGACTTGTAGATACTTGAAACAGAGTGTTTCCAAACTGCACAATCAAAAGAAAGGTTCAGCTCTGTGTAGTGAATGCACCGATGAGAAAGAAGTTTTTCAGAATGCTTCTGTCTAGTTTTTATGTGAAGATACTTCATAACCCGCATTGGATGAAATAATCTCAAATATCCACTTGCAAATTCAAGAAAAAACTGTTTCAAACCTGCTGAACTTAGAGAAAGCTTTAACTCCGTGAGATGAACACACACATCAGAAAGAAATTTCGCAGAATGTTTCTGTGTAGTTTTTGTGGGAAGATATATCCTTTTTCACCATAGGCCTCAAAGAACTCCAAATGTCCACTTGCAGATTCTTCAGAGTGTTTCCAAACTGCTCAATCAAAAGAAATGTTCAGCTCTGTGTATTGAAAGCATACATCAGAAAGAAGTGGTTCATAATGCTTCTGTCTAGATTTTTGGGAAGATATTTTATAACCCGCAATGGATGATATAATCGAAATATCCACTTGCAGGTTATAGAAAAAGTCTGTTTCAAACCTGCTGAACATAAAGAAAGTTTTAAATCTGTAAGATGATTACAGACATCACAAAAAATTTCACAGAATGTTTCTGTGTAGTTTTTGTGGGAAGATATATCCTTTTTCACCATAGGCTTCAAAGAACTAAAAATGTCCACTTGCACATTCTTGAAACAGAGTGTTTCCAAACTGCTCAATCAAAAGAAAGTTTCAGCTCTGTGTATTGACTGCATACATCAGAAAGAAGTTATTCAGAATGCTTCTGTCTAGTTTTTATGTGAAGATATTTCATAACCAGCATTGTACAACATAATTTCAAATATCCACTTGCAGATTCTGGAAAAAGACTGTTTGACATCTGCTGAACTTAGAGAAAGCTTTAACTCTGTGAGATAAATAAAAACATCAGGAAGAAATTTCGCAGAATATTTCTGTGTAGTTTTTGTGGGAAGATATGTTTTTTCACCATAGGCACCAGAGCCCTCCAACTGTAGACTTGCAGATTCTTGAAACAGAGTGTTTCCCAACTGCTCAATCAAAAGAAAATTTCAGCTCTGTGTGTTGACTGCACCGATCAGAAAGAAGTTGTTCAGAATGCTTCTGCTTAGTTTTTATGTGAAGATATTTCGTAACCCGCATTGGACGAAGTGATCACAAATATCCACTTGCAGATACTATAAAAAGACTGTTTCAAACCTGCTGAACTTAGAGAAAGCTTTAACTCCGGGAGATGACTAACACATCAGAAAGAAATTTCGCAGAATATTTCTGTGTAGCTTTTGTGGGAAAATATACCTTTTTTCACCATAGACCTCAAACCCTTACAAATGTAGACTTGCAGATTCTTGAAACAGAGGGATTCCAAACTACTCAATCAAAAGAAAGTTTCAGCCCTGTGTATTGAAAATGCACAGATCAGAAACAAGTTTTTCAGAATGCTTCTGTCTAGTTTTTGTGTGAACATATTTCATAACCAGCATTGGACGAAATAATCTGAAATATCCACTTGCAGATTCTAGAAAAAGACTGCTTCAAACCTGCTGAACTTAGAGAAAGCTTTAAATCCATGAGATGAATACACACATTAGAAAGAAATTTCACAGAACATTTCTGTGTAGTTTTCGTGGGAAGATATATCCTTTTTCACCATAGGCCTCAATGCACTCCAAGTTTCCACTTACAGATTCTTCAAACAGAGTTTTTCCAAACTGATCAACGAAAAGAAAGGTTCAGCTCTGTGTATTGAATGCACCGATCAGAAAGAAGTTGTTCAGAATGCTTTTGTCTGGTTTTTATGTGAAGATATTTCATAACCAGCATTGCATGGAATAGTCCTAAATATCGACTTGCAGATTCTGGAAAAAGACTTTCAAATCTGCTGAATGTAGAGAAAGCTTTAACTCTGTGAGATGAATACACACATCAGAAAGAAATTTCGCAGAATGTTTTTGTGTAGATTTGTGGGACGATATAACTTTCTTCACCATAGGCCTCAAAGCACTCCAAGTGTCCACTTGCAGATTCTTCAAACAGAGTGTTTCCAAACTGCTCAATCAAAAGAAATTTTCAGGTCTGTGTATTGAATGCATACATCAGACAAAAGTTGTTCAGAATGCTTCTGTCTAGGATTTATGTGAAGATAATTCACTACCTGCATTGGACGAAATAATTTCAAATATTCACTTGCAGATTCTGGAAAAAGAGTGTTTCAAATCTGCTGAACTTAGAGAAAGCTTTAATTCTATGAGATGAATAAACACATAAGAAATGCCGCAGAATGTTTCTGTGTAGTTTTTGTGGGAAGGTATACCTGTTTTCACCATAGTCCTCAAAGCCCTCCAAATGTAGACCTGCAGATTCTTGAAACATAGTGTTTCCAAACCGCTCAATCAAAAGAAAAGTTCAGCTCTGTGTATTGAATGCATACATCAGAAAGAAGTTGTTCAGAATGCTTCTGACTAGTTTTTATGTGAAGATATTTCATAACCTGCATTGTACGAAATAATCTCAAATATCTACTTGCAGATACTGGAAAAAGACTGTTTGAAATCGGCTGAACATAGAGAAAGCTTTACCTCTGTGAGATGAATAAACACATCAGAAAGAAATTTCGCAGAATGTTTCTCTGTAGTTTTTGTGGGAAAATATAACTTTTTTCAGCATAGGCCTCAAAGCCCTCCAACTGTAGACTTGCAGATTCTTGAAAAACAGTGTTTGCAAACTGCTCCATCAAAAGAAAGGATCAGCTCTGTGTATTGAATGCACCAATCAGAAAGAAGTTGTTCAGAATGCTTCTGTCTAGTTTTTATGTGAAGATATTTCATAACCCGCATTGGACGAAACAATCTCAAATATCCACTTGCAGAATCTAGAAAAAGACTGTTTCAAACCTGCTGAACTTAGAGAAATCTTTAACTCTGTGAGATGAATACACACATCAGAAAGAAATTTCGCAGAATGTTTCTGTGTAGTTTTTGTGGGAAGATATATCCTTTTTCACCATAGGCCTCAAAGCCCTGCAAATGTAGAGTTGCAGATTCTGGAAACAGAGTGTTTCCGAACTGCTCAATCAAAAGAAAGTTTCAGCTCTGTGTATTGAATTCACCGATCAGAAAGAAGTTGTTCAGAATGCTTCCATCTAGTTTTTACGTGAAGATATTTCATAACCAGCATTGGACGAAACAATCTCAAATATCCACTTGCAAAATCTAGAAAAAACTGTTTCAAACCTGCTGAACATAAAGAAACTTTTAACTCTGTGAGATGAATACACACATCAAAAAGAAATTTCACAGAATGTTTCTCCATAGTATTTGTGGGAAGATATATCCTTTTTCACCATAGGCCTCAAAGCACTCCAAATATGCACTTGCAAATCCTTCACACAGAGTGTCTCCAAACTCCTCAATCAAAAGAAAGGTTCAGCTCTGTGTTTTGAATGCATACATCAGAAAGAAGTTGTTCAGAATGGTTCTGTCTAGTTTTTATGGGAAGATGTTTCATAACCCACATTGGATGAAATAATCTCAAATATCCACCTGCAGATTCTGGAAAAAGACTATTTCCAATCTGCTGAACTCAGAGAAAGCTTTCACTCTGTGAGATGAATACACGAATCACAAAGAAATTTCGCAGAATGTTTCTGTGTAGTTTTTGTGGGAAGATATATCTTTTTTCACCATAGGCCCCAAAGCACTCCAAATATAGACTTGCAGATACTTGAAAGAGAGTGTTTCCAAACTGCTCAATCAAAAGAAAGGTTCAGTTCTGTGTACTGAATGCACTGATCAGAAAGAAGTTGTTTAGAATTCTTCTGTGTAGTTTTTATGTGAAGATATATCATAACCCACACTGGATGAAATAATCCAAAATGTCCCCTTGCAGATTCTAGAAAAAGACTTTTTCTAAACTGCTGAACCTAGAGAAAGCTTTAACTCTGTGAGATGTATACACACATCACAAAGAAATTTTGCAGAATGCTTCTGTGTAGTTTTTGTGGGAAGTTACATCCTTTTTCACCATAGGCCTCAAAGCCCTCAAAATGTCCAATTGCAGATGTTTCAAAGAGAGTGTTTCCAAAGTGCTCAATCAAAAGAAAAGTTAACCTCAGTGTATTGAATGCCTACATCAGAAAGAAGTTGTTCAGAATGCTTCCGTCTAGTTTTTATTTGAAGATATTTCATAACCTGCATTGGACGAAATAATCTCAAATGTCTACTTGCAGATTCTGGAAAAAGTCTGTTTCAAACCTGCCGAACTTATAGAAAGCTTTAAGTCTGTGAGATGAATACAGATATCAGAAAGAAATTTCACAGAATGTTTCTTTGTAGTTTTTGTGGCAAGATATATCGTTTCTCACCATTGGCCCCACAGCACTCCAAATGTGCACTTGCAGATTGTTCAAACAGGGTGTTTCCAAACTGCTCAATCAAAAGAAAGGTTCAGCTCTGTGTATTGAAATCACCAATCAGAAAGAAGTTGTTCAGAGTGCTTCTGCCTAATTTTTATGTGAAGATTTTTCATAACCCGCATGGGATGAAAATATCTCAAATATCCTCTTGCAGATTCTAGTAAAAGACTGTTAAAACCGGATGAACCTAGAGAAAGCTTTAACTCTGTTAGATGAATACACACATCACAAAGAAATTTTGCAGAATTCTTCTGTGTGGTTTTTGTGGGAAGATATAACCTTTTTCACCATAGGACTCAAAGCTCTCCAAATGTCCACTAGCAGATTCTTCAAACAGAGTGTATCCAAACTTCTCAATCAAACGAAAGGTTCAGCTCAGAGTATTGAATGTGTACATCATAAAGAAGTTGTTCAGAATGCTTCCGTCTAGTTTTTATGTGAAGACATTTCATAACCCGCATTGGACAAAATAATCTCAAATATCCACTTCCAGATTCTAGAAAAAGACTGTTTCAAACCTGCTGAACTTAGAGAAAGCTTTAAAGTTATGAGATGAATACACACATCAGAAAGAAATTTCGCAGAATGTCTCGGTGTAGCTTTTGTGGGAAGATACATCCTTTTTCACCATAGGCCACAAATCACTCCAAATGTCAGCTTGCAGATTATTCAAGCAGAGTGTTTCCAAACTACTCAATCAAAAGAGATGTTC
Source organism: Symphalangus syndactylus (assembly GCF_028878055.3). Taxonomy (NCBI): domain Eukaryota; kingdom Metazoa; phylum Chordata; class Mammalia; order Primates; family Hylobatidae; genus Symphalangus; species Symphalangus syndactylus. Next base: position 50,409,697 of record NC_072435.2, on the reverse strand, counting down.
AGCTCTGTGTATTGAATGCATACATCAGAAAAAAGTTGTTCTGAATGCTTCTGTCTAGTTTTTATGTGAAGATATTTCATAACACGCATCGGATGAAATAATCTCAAATATCCACTTGCAGATTCTAGAAAAAGACTGTTTCAAACCTGCAGAACTTAGAGAAAGCTATAAATCCGTGTGATGAATACACACATCAGAAAGAAATTTCGCAGAGTATTTGTGGGTAGTGTTTGTGGCAATATATATCCTTTTTCACCATATGCCTCAAAGCACTCCAAATGTCCACTTGTAGATTCTTCAAACAGATTGCTTACAAACTGCTCAATCGAAAGAAAGTTTCAGCTCTGTGTATTCAATGCACCAATCAGAAAGAGGTTGTTCAGAATTATTCTGTCTAGTTTTTATATGAAGATATTTCATCACTCACATAGGATGAAATAATCTTAAATATCCACCTGGAGATTCTAGAAAAAGACCCTTTAAAACGTGATGAACCTAGAGAAAGCATTAACTCTGTGAGACGAAGACACACATCACAAAGAAATTTTACAGAATTGTTCTGTGTAGTTTTTGTGGGAAGATATAATCTTTTTCACCCCAGGCCTCAAAGCTATCCATATGTCCACTTGCAGATTCTTCAAACAGAGTGTTTCCATACTGCTCAATCAAAAGAAAGGTTCAGCTCTGTGTATTGAATGCACCAATCAGAAAGGTGATCTTCAGAATGCTTCTTTCTAGTTTTTATGTGAAGGTATTTCATATCCCGCGTTGGATGAAATAATCTCAAATATCCACTTGCAGATCCTTTAAAAAGACTGTTTCAAATCTGCTGAACCTAGAGAAAGCTTTAACTCTGTGACATGAATACACACATCACAAAGAAATTTTGCAGAATGCTTCTGTGTAGTTTTTGTGAAAAGATATAACCTTTTTCACCATAGGCCTCAAAGCAATTCATATGTCCACTTGTAGATTCTTGAAACAGAGTGTTTCCAAACAGCTCAATGAAAAGGAAGTTTCAGCTCGGTGTATTGAATACATACATTAGAAAGAAGTTGTTCCGAATGCTTCTGTCTAGTATTTATGTGAAGATATTTCATAACCCGCATTGGACGAAATAATCACAAATGTCCACTTGCAGATTCTGGAAAAAGACTCTTTCAAACCTGCTGAACTTAGAGAAAGCTTTAACTCTGTGAGATGAAAACACACACCACCAAGAAATTTTGCAGAATCCCTCTGTGTAGTTTCGGTTGGAAAATATATCCTTTTTCACCATAGGCCTCATAGCACTCCAAATGTCCACTTGCAGATTGTTCAAACAGAGTGTTTCCAAACTGCTCAATCAAAAGAAAGGTTCAGCTCTACGTATTGAATGCACTGATCAGAAAGAAGTTGTTCAGAGTGCTTCTGTCTAATTTTTATGTGAAGATATTTCATAACCCACATTGGATGAAATAATCTCAAATATCCACTTACAGATTCTAGAAAAAGACAGTTTCAAACCTGCAGAACTTAGAGAAAGCTATAAATCCGTGAGACGAATACACACACCAGAAAGAAATTTTGCAGAATATTTCTGGGTAGTGTTTGTGGGAAGATATACCCTTTTTCACCATAGGCCTCAAAGCACTCCAAATGTGCTTACAAACTGCACAATCAAAAGAAAGTTTCAGCTCTGTGTACTCAATGCACCGACCAGAAAGAAGTTGTTCAGAGTGCTTCTGTCTAATTTTTATGTGAAGATATTTCATAACCCGCATTGGATGAAATAATCTCAAATATCCACTTGCAGATTCTGGAAAAAAACTGTTTCAAACCTACTGAACCTGGAGAAAGCTTTAACTCTGTGAGATGAATACACACATCACAAAGAAATTTTACAGAATACTTCTGTGTAGTTTTTTGGGAAGATATAACCATTTTCACCATAGGACTCAAAGCACTCCAAATGTCCACTAGCAGATTCTTCAAACACAGTGTTTCCAAACTGCTCAATCAGAAGAAAGGTTCAGCTCAGTGTATTGAATGCATACATCAGAAAGAAGTTGTTCAGAATGCTTCTGTCTAGTTTTTATGTGAAGATATTTCATAACCTGCATTGGATGAAATAATCGCAAATATCCTCTTGCAGATTCTAGGAAAAGACTCTTTCAAACCTGCTGATCCTAAAGAAAGCTTTAATTCTGTGAGATGTATACACACATCTCAAAGAAATTTTGCAGAATGCTTCTGTGTAGCTTTTTTGGGAAGATATATCCTTTTTCACCATAGGCATCAAAGCGCTCCAAATGTCCACTTGCAAATTCTTCAGATTGTTTCCAAACTGCTCAATCAAAATAGAGGTTTAGCTCTGTTTATTGAATGCACCGATCAGAAAGATGTTGTTCAGAATGCTTCTGTCTAGTTTTTATGTGAAGATATTTCATAACCTTCATTGGTCGAAATAATCTCAAATATCCACTTGCAGATTCTAGAAAAAGACTGTTTCAAACCTGCTGAACTGAGAGAAAGCTTTAACTCTGTAAGGGAAATACACACATCTGAAAGAAATTTTGCACAATGTTTCTGTGTAGTGTTTGTGGGAAGATATATCGTTTTTAACCATAGGCCTGAAAGCACTCCAAATGTAGACATGCAGATTCTGGAAACAGAGTGTTTCCAAACTGCTCTGTCAAAGGAAATGTTCAGCTCTGTGTACTGAATGCACCGATCAGAAAGTAGTTGTTCAGAATGCTTCTGTCTAGTTTTTATTTGAAGATATTTCATAACCCGCATTGGACAAAATAATCTCAAATATCCACTTGCATACTCTGCAAAAAGAATGTTTCAAATCTGCTGAACTTAGAGAAAGTTTTAATTCTGTGGGATGAATACACACATCACAAAGAAAATTCGCAAAATGTTTCTGTGTAGTTTTTGTGGGAAGATATATCTTTTTTCACCGTAGGCCTCAAAGCACTCCAAATGTAGAATTGCAGATTCTTCAAACAGAGTGTTTCCAAACTGATCCATGAAAAGAAAGGTTCAGCTCTGTGTTTTGAATGCATACATCAGAAAGAAGTTGTTCAGAATGCTTCTGTCTACTTTTTATGTGAAGATATTTCATAACCCGCATTGAACGAAATAATCTCAAATATCCACTTGCAGATTCTGGAAGAAGACTCTTTCAAATCTGCTGAACTTAGAGAAAGTTTTAATTCTGTGGGATGAATACACACATCACAAAGAAATTTCACAGAATGTTTCTGTGTAGTTTTTGTGGGAAGATATACCTTTTTTCAGCATAGGCCTCAATGCGCTTAAAATGTAGACTTGCAGATTCCTCAGACAGAGTGTTTCCAAACTGCTCAATCAAAAGAAAGGTTCACCTCTGTGTATTGAATGCATCGATCAGAAAGAAGTTGTTCAGAATTCTTCTGTCTGGTTTTTAAGTGAAGGTATTTCATAATCCAAATTGGATGAAATAATCACAAATATCCACTTGCAGATTCTAGAAAAAGGCTCTTTCAAACCTACTGAAGCTAAAGAAACTTTAACTCTGTGAGATGAATACACACATCACAAAGATATTTTGCAGAATACTTCTGTGTAGTTTTTGTGGGAAGATATAACCTTTTTCACCTTAGGACTCAATGCACTCCAAATGTCCACTAGTAGATTCTTCAAACACAGTGTTTCCAAACTGCTCAATCAAAAGAAAGATTCAGCTCAGTGTATTGAATGCATACATCAGAAAGTAGTTGTTCAGAATGTTTCTGTCTAGTTTTTATGTGAAGATATTTCATAACCCACATTGGATGAAATAATCGCAAATATCTTCTTGCAGATCCTAGGAAAAGATTCTTTCAAACCTGCTGATCCTAAGGAAAGCTTTAATTCTGCAAGATATTTACACACATCACAAAGAAATTTTGCGGAATGCTTCTGTGTAGTGTTTGTTGGAAGATATATCCTTTTTAACCATAGGCCTCAAAGCACTCCAAACGTGGACATGCAGATTCTGGAAACAGAGTGTTTCCAAACTGCTCAATCAAAAGAAAGGTTCACCTCTGTGTATTGAATGCACCAATCAGAAAGAAGTTGTTCAGTGTATATGTGCCACATTTTCCTAATCCAGTCTATCGTTTTTGGACATTCAGTTTGGTTCCAACTCTTTGCTATTGTGAATAGTGCCACAATAAACATACGTGTGCGTGTGTCTTTATAGCAGCATGATTTATACTCCTTTGGGTATATACCCAGTAATGGGATGGCTGAGTCAAATGGTATTTCTAGTTCTAGATCCCTGAGGAATTGCCACACTGACCTCCACAATGATTGAACTAGTTTACAGTCCCACCAACAGTGTAAAAGTGTTCCTATTTCTCCACATCCTCTCCAGCACCTGTTGTTTCCTGATTTTTTAATGATGGCCATTCTAACTGGTGTGAGATGGCATCTCACTGTGGTTTTGATTTGCATTTCTCTGATGGCCAGTGATGAGCATTTCTTCATGTGTTTTTTGGCTGCATATATGTCTTCTTTTGAGAAGTGTCTGTTAATGTCCTTTGCCCACTTTTTGATGGGGTTGTTTGTTTTTTTCTTGTAAATTTGTTTGAGTTCATTGTAGATTCTGGATATTAGCCCTTTGTCAGATGAGTAGGTTGCAAAAATTTCCTCCCATTGTGTAGGTTGCCTGTTCACTCTGATGGTAGTTTCTTTTGCCGTGCAGAAGCTCTTTAGTTTAATTAGATCCCATTTGTCAATTTTGGCTTTTGTTGCCATTGCTTTTGGTGTTTTAGACATGAAGTCCTTGCCCACGCCTATGTCCTGAATGGTATTGCCTAGGTTTTCTTGTAGGATTTTAATGGTTTTAGGTCTAACATTTAAGTCTTTAATCCATCTTGAATTAATTTTTGTATAAGGTGTAAGGAAGGGATCCAGTTTGAGCTTTCTACATATGGCTAGCCAGTTTTCCCAGCACCATTTATGAAATAGGGAATCCTTTCCCCATTTATGGTTTTTGTCAGGTTTGTCAAAGATCAGATAGTTGTAGATATGCGGCATCATTTCTGAGGGCTCAGTTGTGTTCCATTGATCTATGTCTCTGTTGTGGTACCAGTACCATGCTCTTTTGGTTACTGTAGCCTCGGCACATATACACCATGGAATACTATGCAGCCATAAAAAATGATGAGTTCATGTCCTTTGTAGGGACATGGATGAAACTGGAAAACATCATTCTCAGTAAACTATCACAAGGACAAAACCAAACACCGCATGTTCTCACTCATAGGTGGGAATTGAACAATGAGAACTCATGGACACAGGAAGGGGAACATCACACTGCGGGGACTGTTGTGGGGTTGGGGGAGGGGGGAGGGACAGCATTAGGAGATATACCTAATGCTAAATGAAGAGTTAATGGGTGCAGGTAATCAACATGGCACATGGATACATATGTAACAAACCTGCACATTGGGCACATGTACCCTAAAACCTAAACTATAATAATAAAAAAAAAAGAAAAAGTGACATTTGAACAAAGACACAATTGGGATTATTTTGAATAGGCTGCTGTGCAATTTGCTTTGATCATAACATTATTCTCTTAAACATGCATACTTAATAGTTGCACAACATTCTATCTTATGAATTAGCATAATTTTATTTAACAATGAGGTTGGACATTTATATTTATTTTTCTGTGATACATTCTTAAAGATAAGATCTGTGGAAGTTCTGTTCAAGTTATGTAATTAACAGAATAAAACTAAGATGTAGCTCAGAAAATAAGAGGCAGCATCAAGGTAAGAAAATGTTAATTTTTGGTTAAGTATGTTGGAACATTATTCCCACTCATTGTTTATTTTTAATATATTTATGGTATGTTTTTAAAATAACGTATAATAGGGGTTTGGTTAGAATATATATTCATTGTTGAAATTTTGGAAACAGAAAAACAAAAGAACATTTCATATGCTCATCATATCTCTTAGAATCATATTTTGACAGTTTTGTCAAAACATACTCTTAAAATTCATATCATATTAAACACAGTGTATTAAAATAATTTTCATTTAATTATATGTGAGCATTTTCTAAGTCTTTTATTTGTAAGATTATATATATATTTTAAGTATTTTTTAAAGTGTTATTTTACAACCTAATTTGTAATAAGTGTATAATTTTTGGCCATTCTATAAACTATCCCTATTTTATAAATTGAATTGTCTCTTTTATTACTATTATAAAATACTTTCACATACATCATTGCACACAATGTATATTTCCTTGTATAATAAAGACATAAATCTGTCATATTTTACAAAAAAAAAAGAAAGAAGTTGTTCAGAATGCTTCTGCTTCTGTCTAGTTTTTATGTGAAGATATTTCATAACCGCATTGGATGAAATAACCTCAAATAGACACTTGCAGATTCTAGAAAAATACTGTTTCAAACCTGCTGATCTTTGAGAAAGCTTTAACTCCGTGAGATGAATACACACATTAGAAAGAAATTTCGCAGAATGTTTCTGTGTAGTTTTTGTGGGAAGATATATCCTTTTTCACCATAGGCCTCAAAGCACCCAAAATGTCCACTTGCAGATTCTTCAAACAGAGTGTTTCCAAACTGCTCAATCAAAAGAAAGGTCCAGCTCTGTGTATTGAATGCAATGATCAGAAAGAAGTTGTTCAGAATTCTTCAGTCTAGTTTTTATGTGAAGATATTTCATAACAGGCATTGGAGGAAATAATCTCAAATGTCCACTTGCAGATTCTAGAAAAAGACTCTTTAAAACCTGCTGAACCTACAGAAAGCTTTAACTCTGTGAGATGAATAAACACATCACAAAGTAATTTTGCAGAATGCTTCTGTGTAGTTTTTGTGGGAAGATATAACTTTTTCACCCTAGGCCACAAAGCACTCAAAATGTCCACTTGCAGATTCTTCACACACAGTGTTTCCAAACTGCTCAATCAAAAGAGATGTTCAGCTCTGTGTATTGAATGCACCGATCAGAAAGAAGTTGTTCTGAATGCTTCTGTCTAGTTTCTATGTGAAGATATTTCATAACCCGCATTTGACGAAATAATCTCAAATATCCACTTGCAGATTCTAGAAAAAGACTGTTTCAAACCTGCAGAACATAGAGAAAGTTATAACTCCGTGAGATGAATACACACATCAGAAAGAAATTTCGCAGAATGTTTCTGTGTAGTGTTTGTGGGAAGATATATCCTTTTTCACCATAGGCCTCAAAGCACTGCAAATGTCCACTTGCAGATTCTTCAAAGAGAGTGTTTCCACACTGCTCAATTAAAAGAAAGTTTCTGCTCTGTGTATTGAATGCACTGATCAGAAAAAGTTGTTCAGAATGCTTCTGCTTCTGTCTAGTATTTATGTGAAGATATTTCATAACCCGCATTGGACGAAATAATTGCAACTATCCACTTGCAGATTCTAGAAAAAGACTGTTTCAAACCTGCTGAACCCAAAGAAAGCTTTAACTCTGTGAGATGAATACACACATCACAAACAAATTTTGCAGAATGCTTCTGTGTAGTTTTTGTGGGAAGTTATATCCTTTTTCACCATAGGCCCCAAAGCACTGAAAATGTCCACTTGCAGATTCCTCAAAGAGAGTGTTTCCAAACTGCTCAACCAAAAGAAAGGTTCAGCTCTGTGTATTGAATGCACCAATCAGAAAGAAGTTGCTCAGAATGCTTCTGTCTTCTTTTTACGTGAAGATATTTCATTACCCGCATTGGATGAAGTAATCTCAAATATCCTTTCGTACATTCTCGAAAAAGACTGTTTCAAACCTGCTGAAGTTAGAGAAAGCTTTGACTCTTTGAGATCAATACACACATCAGAAGAAAATTTCGCAGATAGTTTCTGTGTAGTTTTGGGGGGAAGATATATCCTTTTTCACCGTAGGCCTCAAAGCACTCCATATGTCCACTTGCAGATAGTTAAAACGGAGTGTTTCCAAACTGATTAATCAAAAGAAAGATTCAGCTCTGTGTACTGAATGCCCCGATCAGAGAGAAGTTGTTCAGAATGCTTCCATCTAGTTTTTATGTGAAGATATTTCATCACCCGGATTGGATGAAATAATCTCAAATATCCACTTGCAGATTCTAGAAAAAGACTCTTTGAAAGCTGCTGAAATGAGAGAAAGCTTTAACTCTGTGAGATGAATATGCACACCAGAAGGAAATTTCGCAGAATATTTCTGTGTAGTTTTTTGGGGAACATATATCCTTTTTCAGAATAGGCCTCAAAGCACTCAAAATGTCCTCTTGCAGATTCTTCAAACAGAGTGTTTCCAAAACTGCTTAATCAAAAGAAAGTTTCAGCTCTGTGTATAGAATGCACCTATCAGAAAGAAGTTGTTCAGAATGCTTCTGTCTAGTTTTTACGTGAGGATATCTCATAACCCGCATGGGATGAAATAATCTCAAATATTCTCTTGCTGATTGTAGGAAAAGACTGTTTCAAACCTGCTGAACCTAGACAAAGCTTCAATTCTGTGAGATGAATACACACATCACAAAGAAATTTCGCAGAATGCTTCTGTGAAGTTTTTGTGGGAAGATATATCCCTTTTCACCATAGGCCCCAAAGCACTCCAAATATCCACTTGCAGATTCTTCAAACAGGTTGTTTCCAAACTGCTCAATCAAAAGAAAGGTTCAGCTCTGTGTATTGAATGAATATATCTGAAACAAGTTGTTCATAATGCTTCTGTTTAGTTTTTATGGGAAGATATTTCATAACCCGCATTGGATGAAATAATCTCAAATATCCACTTGCAGATTCTAGAAAAAGACTGTTTCCAACCTGCTGAACCTAGAGAATGCTTTAATTTTGTGAAGTGAATACACACATCACAAAGAAATTTTGCAGAATGCTTCTATGTACTTTTTGTGGGATGATATATCCTTTTTCGCCATAGGCCCCAAAGCACTCCAAATGTCCATTTGCAAATTCTTTAAATAGGCTGTTTCCAAACTGCTCAATAAAAAGAAAGGTTCAGCTCTGTGTATTGAATGCACCGATTAGAAAGTAGTTGTTCAGAATGCTTCTCTCTTGTTTTTATGTGAAGATATTTCATAACACGTATTGGAAGAAAAAATCTCAAATATCCACTTGTAGATTCTAGAAAAAGACTGTTTCAAATCTTCTGAACGTAGAGAAAGTTTTAATTCGGTGAGATGAATACACACATCACAAAGAAATTTTGCAGAATGCTTCTGTGTAGTTTTTATGGGAAATATATCCTTTTTCACCATAGGCCTCAAAGCACTCCATATGTCCACTTGCAGATTCTTCAAACAGAGTATTTCCAAACTGCTCAATCAAAAGAAAGGTTCAGCTCTGTTTATTGAATGCATACATCAGAAAGAAGTTGTTCAGAATGCTTCTGTCTAGTTTTTATGTGAAGATATTTCATAACCTGCATTGGACGAAATAATCTCAAATATCCACTTGCAGATTCTACAAAAAGACTGTTTCAAACCTGCTGAATCTAGAGAAAGCTTTAACTCTGTAGGCGAATACACACATCACATAGAAATTTTGCAGAATGCTTCTGTGTAGTTTTTGTGGGAAGATATATCCTTTTTCACAATAGGCCTCAAAGCAATCCAAATATCCACTTGCAGATTCTTCACACAGAGTGTTTCCAAAATGCTCAATCAAAAGAAAGTTTCAATAGAAGCAGTGAAAGAGGGCATCCCTGTCTTGTGCCAGCTTTCAGAGGGAATGCTTCCAGTTTTTGCCCATTCAGTATGATATTGGCTGTGGGTTTGTCATAGATAGCTCTTATTATTTTGAGATAAGTCTCATCAATACTTAATTTATTGAGAGTTTTTAGCATGAAGGGTTGTTGAATTTTGTCAAAGGCCTTTTCTACATCTATTGAGATAATCGTGTTATTTTTTGTCTTTGGTTCTGTTTATATGCTGGATTACATTTATTGATTTGCGTATGTTGAACCAGCCTTGCATCCCAGGGTAAAGCCCACTTGATCATGGTGGATAAGCTTTTTGATGTGCTGCTGGATTTGTTTTGCCAGTATTTTATTGAGGATTTTTGCATCAATGTTCATCAAGGATATTGGTGTGAAATTCTCTTTTTTGGTTATGTCTCTGCCAGGCTTTGGCATCAGGACAATGCTGGCTTCATAAAACGTGTTAGGGAGGATTCCCTCTTTTCCTATCAATTGGAATAGTTTCAGAAGGAATGCTACCAGTTCCTCCTTGTTCCTCTGGTAGAAATCAGCTGTGAATCCATCAGGTCCTGGACTCTTTTTGGTTGGTAAGCTACTGATTATTGCCACAATTTCAGAACCTGTTATTGGTCTATTCAGAGATTCAACTTCTTCCTGGTTTAGTCTTGGGAGGGTGTATTTGTTGAGGAATTTATCCATTTCTTCCAGATTTTCTAGTTTATTTGCATAGAGGTGTTTGTAGTATTCTCTGATGGTAGATTGTATTTCCGTGGGATCGGTGGTGATATCCCCTTATTCATTTTTCATGCATCTATTTGATTCTTCTCTCTTTTCCTCTTTATTAGTCTTGCTAGCAGTCTATCAATTTTGTTGATCTTTTCCAAAAACCAGCTCCTGGATTCATTAATTTTTTGAGGGGTTTTTTGTGTCTCTATTTCCTTCAGTTCTGCTCTGATTTTAGTGATTTCTAGCCTTCTGCTAGCTTTTGAATGTGTTTGCTCTTGCTTTTCTAGTTCTTTTAATTGTGATGTTAAGGTGTCAATTTTGGATCTTTCTTGCTTTCTCTAGTGGGCATTTAGTGCTATAAATTTCCCTCTACACACTGCTTTAAACGTGTCCCAGAGATTCTGGTATGTTGTGTCTTTGTTCTCGTTGGTTTCAAAGAACATCTTTATTTCTACCTTCATTTCATTATGTACCCAATAGTCATTCAGGAGCAGGTTTTTCAGTTTCCATGTAGTTGAGCCGTTTTGAGTGAGTTTCTTAATCCTGAGTTCTAGTTTGATTATACTGTGGTCTGAGAGACAGTTTGTTATAATTTCTGTTCTTTTACATTTGCTGAGGAGAGCTTTACTTCCAACTATATGGTCAATTTTGGAATAGGTGTGGTGTGGTGCTGAAAAAAATGTATATTCTATTGATTTGGGGTGGAGAGTTCTGCAGATATCTATTAGGTCCACTTTGTGCAAAGCTGAGTTCAGTTCCTGGATATCTTTGTTAACTTTCTGTCTCGTTGATCTGTCTAATTCATCATAGTGCTGGAAGTTCTGACCAGAGCAATCAGGCAGGAGAAGGAAATAAAGGGTATTCAAGTAAAAGAAGAAGTCAAATTGCCCCTGTTTTCAGATGACATGATTGAATATCTAGAGAACCCCATTGTCTCACCCCAAAATCTCCTTAAGCTGATTAGCAAATTCAGCAAAGTATCAGGATACAAAATCAATGTACAAAAATCACAAGCATTCTTTTAAACCAATCAGACAAATAGAGAGCCAAATCATGAGTGAATTCCCATTCACAATTGCTTCAAAGAGAATAAAATACCTAGGAATCCAACTTACAAGGGATGTGAAGGACCTCTTCAAGGAGAACTACAAACCACTGCTCAATGAAATAAAAGAAGATACAAACAAATGGAAGAACATTCCATGCTCCTGCATTGGAAGAATCAATATCATGAATATGGCCATATTGCCCAAGGTAATTTATAGATTCAATGCCATCCCCATCAAGCTACCAATGACTTTCTTCACAGAATTGGAAAAAACTACTTTAAAGTTCATATGGAACCAAAAGGAGCCCGCATCACCAAGTCAATCCTAAGCCAAAAGAACAAAGCTGGAGGCATCATGCTACCTGATTTCAAACTATACTACAAGGCAACAGTAACCAAAACAGCAGGTTACTGGTACCACAACAGAGACATAGATCAATGGAACACAACAGAGCCCTCAGAAATGATGCCGCATATCTACAACTATCTGATCTTTGACAAACCTGACAAAAAGAAGAAATGGGGAAAGGATTCCCTATTTAATAAATGATGCTGGGAAAACTGGCTAGCCATATGCAGAAAGCTGAAACTGGATCCCTTCCTTACACCTTATACAAAAATTAATTCAAGATGGATTAAAGACTTAAATGTTAGAACTAAAACCATTAAAATCCTACAAGAAATCCTTGGCAATACCATTCAGGACATAGGCATGGGCAAGGACTTCATGTCTAAAACACCAAAAGCAATGGCAACAAAAGCCAAAATTGACAAATGGGATCTCATTAAACTAAAGAGCTTCTGCACAGCAAAAGAAACTACCATCAGAGTGAACAGGCAACCTACAGAATGGGAGAAAATTTTTGCAACCTACTCATCTGTCAAGGGGCTAATATCCAAAATCTACAATGAGCTCAAACAAATTTACAAGAAAAAAACAAACAACCCCATCAAAATGTGGGCAAAGGACATGAACAGACACTTCTCAAAAGAAGACATTTATTTATGCAGCCAAAAAAACACATGAAGAAATGCTCATCATCACTGGCCATCAGAGAAATGCAAATCATAACCACAGTGAGATACCATCTCACACCAGTTAGAATGGCCATCATTAAAAAATCAGGAAACAACAGGTGCTGGAGAGGATGTGGAGAAATAGGAACACTTTTACACTGTTGGTGGGACTGTAAACTAGTTCAACCATTGTGGAAGTCAGTGTGGCGATTCCTCAGGGATCTAGAACTAGAAATACCATTTGAACCAGCCATCCCATTACTGGGTATATACCCATAGGACTATAAATCACTATAAAACACACGTATGTTTATTGTGGCACTATTCACAAGAGCAAAGAATTGGAACCAACCCAAATGTCCAACAACGATAGACTGGATTAAGAAAATGTGGCACATATACGCAATGGAACACTATGCAGCCATAAAAAATGATGAGTTCGTGTCCTTTGTAGGGACATGGATGAAACTGGAAACCATCATTCTCAGTAAACTATCACAAGGAAAAAAACCAAACACCGCATGTTCTCACTCATAGGTGGGAATTGAAAAATGAGAACTCATGGACACAGGAAGGGGAACAACACACTGCAGGGACTGTTGTGGGGTTGGGGGAGGGGTGAGGGACAGCATTAGAAGATATACGTAATGCTAAATGATGAGTTAAAGGGTGGAGGAAATCAACATGGCACATGGATACATATGTAACAAATCTGAACATTGTGCACATGTACCCTAAAACCTAAAGTATAATAATAAAAAAAAAGAAAGTTTCAGCTCTTTGTATTGAATGCATACATCAGAAAGAAGTTGTCCAGAATGCTTCTGTCTAGTTTTTATGTGAAGATGTTTCATAACCCACAATGGATGAAATAATCTCAAGTATCCACTTGCAGATTCTAGAAAAAGACTCTTTAAACCTGGTGAACGTAGAGAAACCTTTAACTCTGTGAGATGAATACACACATCAGAAGTAAATTTCGCAGAATATTTCTGTGTAGTTTTTGTGGGAAAATATATCCATTTTCACCATAGGCCTCAAAGCAGTCCATATGTCCACTTGCAGATTCTTCAAACAGAGTGTTTCCAAACTGCTCAATCAAAAGAAATGTTCAGCTCTGTATATAGAATGCACCGATCAGAAAGAAGTTGTTCAGAATGCTTCTGTCTAGTTTTTATGTGAAGATATTTCATAACCCGCATGGGACGAAATAATCTCAACTATCCACTTGCAGATTGTAGAAAAAGACTGTTTGAAACCTGCTGAACCTAGAGAAAGCTTTAACTCTGTGAGATTAATACACACATCACAAAGAAATTTCGCAGAATGTTTCGGTGAAGTTTTTGTTGGAACATATATCCTTTTTCACCATAGGCCCAAAAGCACTCCAACTGTCCACTTGCAGATTCTTCAAACACAGTATTTCCAAACTGCTCTATCAAAAGAAAGGTTCAGCTCTGTGTGTTGAATGCATACATCAGAAAGAAGTTGTCCAGAATGCTTCTGTCTAGTTTTTATGTGAAGATATTTCATAACCCTCATGGGATGAAAAAAACTCAAATATCCACTTGCAGATTCTAGAAAAAGACGGTTTCAAACCTGCTGAACCTACAGAAAGCTTTAACTCGGTGAGATGAATACACACGTCAGAAGGAAATTTCGCAGAATGTTTCTGTGTAGTTTTTGTGGGAAGATATATCCTTTTTCATCATAGGCCTCAAAGCATTTTAAATGTCCACTTGCAGATACTTCAAACAGAGTGTTTACAAACTGCACAATCAAAAGAAATGTTCACCACTGTGTATTCAAAGCATACACCCGAAAGAAGTTGTTCAGACGGCTTCTGTCTAGTTTTTATGTGAAGATATTTCATAACCCGCATTGGAAGAAATAATCTCAAATATCCCCTTGTAGATTCTAGAAAAAGACTGTTTCCAACCTGCTGAACTTAGAGAAAGATTTATCTCTGTGTGATGAATTCACACAACAGATAGAAATTTAGCAGAATATTTCTGTGAAGTTTTTGTGGGAAGATATATCCTTTTACACCATAGGCCTCAAAGCACTCCACATGTCCACTTGCAGATATTTCAAACAGAGTGTTTCCAAACTTCTCAATCAAAAGAAAGGTTCAGTTCTGTGTATTGAATGCACCGATCAGAAAGAAGTTGTTCAGAATACTTCTGTCTAGTTTTTAATTGAAGATGTTTCATAACCCGCATTGGATGAAATAATCTGAAATATCCACTTGCAGATTCTAGAAAAAGACTCTTTCCAACCTGCTGAACCTAGAGAAAGCTTTAACTCTGTGAGATGAATACACACATCGCAAAGAAATTTCACAGAATGCTTCTGGGTAGTTTTTGTGGGAAGATATTTTCTTTTTGACAGTAGGCCTGAAAGCAATCCAAATGTGCACTTGCAGATTCTTCAAACAGAGTGTTTCCAAACTGCTCAATCAAAAGAAAGGTTCAGCTCTGTGTATTGAATGCACCGATCAGAGAGAAGTTGTTCAGAATGCTTCTGTCTAGTTTTTATGTGAAGATATTTCATAACACGCATTGGATGAAATAATCTCAAATATGCACTTGCAGATTCTAGAAAAAGACTGTTTCAAACCTGCTAAACCTACAGAAAGCTTTATCTCTGTGAGATGAATACACACATCACAAAGAAATTTTGCAGAATGCTTCTGTGTAGTTTTGTGGGAAGATATATCCTTTTTCACCATAGGCCCCAAAGCAATCTTAATGTCCACTAGCAGATTCTTCAAAGAGAGTGTTACAAACTGCTCAATCAAAACAAAGGTTCAAATTTGTGTGTTGAATCCACTGATCAGAAAGAAGTTGTTCAGAATGCTTCTGTCTAGTTTTTATGTGAAGATATTTCATAACACGCATTGGATGAAATAATCTCAAATATGCACTTGCAGATTCTAGAAAAAGACTGTTTCAAACCTGCTAAACCTAGAGAAAGCTTTATCTCTGTGAGATGAATACACACATCACAAAGAAATTTTGCAGAATGCTTCTGTGTAGTTTTGTGGGAAGATATATCCTTTTTCACCATAGGCCTCAAAGCATTCCTAATGTCCACTTGCAGATTCTTCAGAGTGTTTCCAAACTACTCAATCAAAAGAAAGGTTCAGCTCTGTGTATTGAATGCATAAATCAGAAAGATGTTGTTCAGAATGCTACTGTCTAGTTTTTATGTGAAGATATTTCATAACACCCATGGGACGAAATAATCTCAACTATCCAAGTGCAGATTCCAGAAAAATACTCTTTGAAACCTGCTGAACTTAGAGAAAGCTTTACTCTGTGAGATGAATACACACATCAGAATGAAATTTCGCAGAATGTTTCTGTGTAGTTTTTATGGGAAGCTGTATTCCTTTTCACCAAAGGCCTCAAAGTACTCCAAATATCCACTTGCAGATTCTTCAGAGTGTTTCCAAACTGCTCAGTCAAAAGAAATATTCACTTCTGTGAATAGAATGCACAGATCAGAAAGAAATTTTTCAGAACGCTTCTGTATAGTTTTTATGTTAAGATATTTCATAACCCACACTGGATGAAATAATCTCAAATATCCACTTGCAGATTGTAGAAAAAGACTGTTTCAACCTGCTGAACTTAGAGAAAGCTTTTACTCTGTGAGATGAATACACACATCACAAAGAAATTTTGCAGTATGCTTCTGTGTAGTTTTTCTGGGAAAATATATCCTTTTTCAACATAGGCCTCAAGGCAGTCCAAATGTCCACTTGCAGATACTTCACACAGAGTGTATCCAAACTGCTCAGTCAAAAGAAAGGTTCAGCTCTGTGTATTGAATGCACACATTAGAAAGAAGTTGTTCAGAATATTGTGTCTAGTTTTTATGTGTAGATATTTCATAAGCCGCATTGGACAAAATAATCTCAAATATCCATTTGCAGATTCTGGAAAAAGACTGTTTCAACCCTGCTGAACCTAAAGAAATCTTTAACTCTGTGAGATGAATAAACACATCACAAAGAAATTTCGCAGAATGTTTCTGTGAATTTTTTGTGGGAAGATGTGTGCTTTTTCACCATGCGCCCCAAAGCACTCCAAATATCCACTTGCAGATTCTTCAAACAGAGTTTTTCCAAACTGCGGAATCAATAGAAAGTTTCAGCTCTGTGTATTGAATGCACTGATCAGACAGAAGTTGTTCAGAATCCATCTGTCTGCTTTTTATGTTAAGATTTTTCATAACCCACATTGGATGAAATAATCTCAAATATTCCCTTGCAGATTCCAGAAAAAGACTCTTTCAAAACTGATGAACCTAGAGAAAGCTTTAACTCTGTGAGGTGAACACACACATCAGAAAGAAATTTCACAGAATGATTCTTTGTAGTATTTGTTGGAAGATATATCCTTTTTCAAAATAGGCCACAAAGCACTCCAAATGTCCACTTGCAGATTCCTCAAACACAGTGTTTCCAAACTGCTCAATCAAAGAAAGTTTCTTCTCTGCGTCTTGAATGCATACATCAGAAAGAAGTTGTTCAGAATGCTTCTGTCTAGCTTTTATGTGAAGATATTTCATAACTCGCATTGGACGAAATAATCTCAAATATCCACTTGCAGATTCTGGAAAAAGACTGTGTCAAACCTGCTGAACCTAGAGAAAGGTTTAAAACTGTGAGATGAATACTCACATTACAAATAAATTTTGCAGAACTATTCTGTGTAGTTTTTTGGGAAGATATATCCTTTATCAACTTAGGCCTCAAAGCACTCCAAATGTCCACTTGCAGATTCTTCAAACAGAGTGTCTCCAAACTGCTCAATCAAAAGAAAGGTTCAGCTCTGTGGATTGAATGCATACATCAGGAAGCAGTTGTTCAGAATGCTTCTGTCTAGTTTTAATGTCAACATATTTCATAACCCTCATTGGACGAAATAATGTCAAATATCCACTTGCAGATTCTAGAAAAAGTCTGTTTCAAACCTGCTGAACATAAAGAAAGCTTTAACTCTGTGAGATGAATACACACATCACAAAGAAATTTCGCAGAATGCCTCTTTGTATTTTTTCTGGAAAGATATATACATTTTCACCATTGGCCTCAAAGCACTCCAAAGTCCACTTGCAAATTCTTCAAAGATAGTGTTACAAAGTGCTCAATCAAGAGAAAAGTTAAACTCTATGTGTTGAATGCACCAATCGGAAATAAGTTGTTCAGAATGCTTCCATCTAGTTTTTATATGAAGATATTTCATAACCCGCATTGGATGAAATAATCTCAAATATCCACTTGCAGATTGTTGAAAATGACTGTCTCAAACCTCCTGACCCTAGAGAAAGCTTTAACACTGTGAGATGAATACACACATCACAGTGAAATTTGACAGAATGCTTCTGTGTAGTTTTTGTGGGAATATATATCCTTTTTTACCATAGGCCTCAAAGCACACCAAATATCCACTTGCAGATCCTTCAAACAGAGTGTTTCCAAACTGGTCAATCAAAAGAAACTTTCAGCTATGTGTATTGAGTGCATACATCAGAAAGAAGTTGTTCAGAATGCTTCTGTCTAGTTTTTATATCAAGATAATTCATAACCCACATTGGACAAAATAATCTCAATCATAAACTTGCAGATTCTTTAAGAAGACTGTTTGAGGCATGCTGAAACTAGAGAATGCTTTAACTCTGTGAAATGAATACACACATCACAAAGAAATTTCGCAGATTGCTTCTGTGTAGTTTTTGTGGGAAGATATAACCTTTTTCACTGTAGACCACAAAGCACTCCAAATGTCCACTTGCAGATTCTTCAAACAGAGTGTTCCCAAACTGCTCAATCAAAAGAAAGATTCTGCTCTGTGTATTGAATGCCTACATCAGAAAGAAGTTTTTCAGAATGCTTCTGTCTAGTTTTTATATGAACATATTTCGTATCCCACATTGGATGAAATAATATCAAATATCCCCTTGCAGATTCTAGAAAAAGACTGTTTCATACCTGCTGAATCTAGAGAAATATTTAAATCTGTGAGATGAATACACACATTGCAGAGAAATTTCGCAGAATTCTTCTGGGTAGTTATTGTAGGAAGATATATCCTTTTTCTCCCCAGGCCTCAATGCACTCCAAATGTCCACTTGCAGATTCTTCAAACAGAGTGTTTCCAAACTGCTATATGAAAAGAAAGGTTCAGCTCTGTATATTGAATGCATACATCAGAAAGAAGTTGTTCAAAATGCTTCTGCCTAGTTTTTATATGAAGATATTTCATAACACGCATTGGACATAATAATCTCAAATATCCACTTGCAGATTTTGGAAAAAGACTGTTTCAAACCTGCTGAACCTAGAGAAATCTTTAACTCTGTGAGATGAATACACATATCACAAAGAAATTTCGCACAATGCTTCTGTGTAGTTTTTATGGGAAGATATATCATTTTTCACCATAGGCCTGAAATCGTTCCAAATGTCCACTTGTGGATTCTCGAAAGAGAGTGTTAGAAAACTGCTGCATCAAGAGAAATGTTCAACTCAGTGTGTTCAGTGCACCGATCAGAAAGAAGTTGTTCAGAATGCTTCTGCCTAGTTTTTATGTGAAGATATTTCATAACCCACATTGGATGAAATAATCTCAAATATACACTTGCAGATTCTGAAAACACACTGTTTCAAACCTGCTGAACCCAGAGAAAGATTGAACTCTGTGAGATTAGTACACGCATCACAAAGAAATTTCACAGAGTGCTTCTGTCTAGCTTTTGTGGGAACATATATCCTTTTCAAAATAGGCTTCAAAGCATTCCAAATATCCACTGGTAGATTCTTAAAACAGAGTGTTTCCAAACTGCTCAATCAAATGAAAGGTTCAGTTCTGTGTATTGAATGCATACATCAGAAAGAATTTGTTCACAATGCATCTGTCTAGTTTTTATCTGGAGATATTTCATAATCCGCATTGGATGAAATAATCTCAAATATCCACTTGCAGATTCTAGAAAAATACTGTTTCAAACCTGCTGAACATATAGAAAGCTTTAATTGTGTGAGATGAATACACACATCACAAGGAAATTTCGCAGAATTCTTCTATGTAGTTTTTCTGGGAAGATATATCCATTTTCACCACAGGCCTCAAAGCACTCAATGTCCACAGTCAATTTCTTTAAAGACAGTGTTACATAACTGCTCAATCAAAAGAAATGTTGAAATCTGTGTGTTGAATGCACCGATCAGAAAGGAGTTGTTCAGAATGCTTCTGTCTAGTTTTTATATGAAGATATTTCATAACCCGAATTGGATGAAATTATCTCAAATATGCACTTGCAGAGTCTAGAAAAAGACTTTCTCAAACCTTCTGATCTCAGGGAAAGCTTTAACTCTGTCAGATGAATACACACATCACAAAGAACTTTCGCAGAATGCTTCTGTGCAGTTTTTGTGGGAAGGTATCTCCTTTTTCAGTGTAGGCCTCAAAGCTCTCCAAATGTCTACTTGCAGATTCTTCAAACAGAGTGTTCCCAAACTGCTCAATCAACAGAAAGATTCAGCTCTGTATATTGAATGCATATATCAGAAAGAAGTTGTTCAGAACTCTTCTGTCCAGTTTTTATATCAAGATATTTCATAACCCGCATTGGATGAAATAATCTCAAATATCCACTTGCAGACTCTAGAAAAAGATTGTTTCAAACCTCCTGATCCTAGAGAAAGCTTTAACTCTGTGAGGTGAATACACACATCACAAAGAAATTTCGCAGAATGCTTCTGTGTAGTTTTTGTGGGAATGTATACCCTTTTTTACCATAGGGCTCAAAGCACACCAAATATCTACTTGCAGATTCTTCAAACAGACTGTTTCCAAACTGCTCAAGCAAAAGAAAGGTTCAGCTATGTGTATTGAATGAATACATCAGAAAGAAATTGTTCAGAATGCTTCTGTCTAGTTTTTATATCAAGATATTTCATAACCCGCATTGGACGAAATAATCTCAAATATCCTCTAGCAGATTCTAGAAAAACCTGTTTCACACCTGCTGAACCTAGACAAAGATTGAACTCCATGAGTTGAATACACACATTACAAAGAAATTTCGCAGAATTCTTCTGTGTAATTTTTGTGGAAAGATATATCCCTTTTCACCACAGGCTTCAATGCACTCCAAATGTCCACTTGCAGGTTTTTCAAACAGAGTGTTTCCAAACTGCTACATCAAAAGAAAGATTGAGCTCTTTGTATTGAATACATGCATCTTAAAGAAGTTGTTCAGAATGCTTCTGTCGAGTTTTTAAATGAAGATATTTCATAACCCGCATTGGATGAAATAATCTGAAATATCCACTTGCAGATTCTAGAAAAAGACTGTTTCAAACCTGCTGAACGTAGAGAAAGCTTTAGCTCTGTGAGATGAGTTCATGCATCAGAAAGAAATTTCGCAGAATGCTTCTGTGTAGATTTTGTGTGAAGCTATATCCTTTTTCACCATAGGCCTCAAAGCACTCCAAATGTCCACTTACAGATTCTTCAAAGAGAGTGTTTCCAAACTCCTCAATCAAAAGAAAGGTTTAGCTCTGTGTATTGAATGCATACATCAGAAACTAGTTGTTCTGAATGCTTCTGTCTAGTTTTTATATGGAGATATTTCCTAACATGCATTGGAGGAAATAATCTCAAATATCCCCTTGCAGCTGGTTCAATATACGCAAATCAATAAATGTAATCCAGCATATAAACAGAACCAAAGACAAAAACCACATGATTATCTCAATAGATGCAGAAAAGGCCTTTGACAAAATTCAACAACCCTTCATGCTAAAAACTCTCAATAAATTAGGTATTGATGGGACGTATCTCAAAATAATAAGAGCTATCTACAACAAACCCTCAGCCAATATCATACTGAATGGGCAAAAACTGGAAGCATTCCCTCTGAAAACTGGCACAAGACAGGGATGTCCTCTCTCACCGCTCCTATTCAACATAGTGCTGGAAGTTCTGGCCAGAGCAATCAGGCAGGAAAAGGAAATAAAGGGTATTCAATTAGGAAAAGAGGAAGTCAAATTGTCCCTGTTTGCAGATGACATGATTGTATATCTAGAAAACCCCATTGTCTCAGCCCAAAATATCCTTAAGCTGATTAGCAACTTCAGCAAAATCTCAGGATACAAAATTAATGTACAAAAATCACAAGCATTCTTGTACACCAATAACAGACAAACAGAGAGCCAAATCATGAGTGAACTCCCATTCACAATTGCTTCAAAGAGAATAAAATACCTAGGAATCCAACTTACAAGGGATGTGAAGGACCTCTTCTAGGAGAACTACAAACCACTGCTCAATGAAATAAAAGAGGTTACAAACAAATGGAAGAACATTCCATGCTCATGGGTTGGAAGAATCAATATCGTGAAAATGGCCATACTGCCCAAGGTAATTTATAGATTCAGTGCCATCCCCATCAAGCTACCAATGACTTTCTTCACAGAATTGGAAAAAACTAAAGTTCATATGGAACCAAAAAAGAGCCCACATCGCCAAGTCAATCCTAAGCCAAAAGAACAAAGCTGGAGGCATCACACTACCTGACTTTAAACTATACTACAAGGCTACAGTAACCAAAACAGCATGGTACTGGTACCACAACAGAGACATAGATCAATGGAACAGAACAGAGCCCTCAGAAATGATGCCACATAGCTACAACTATCTGAACTTTGACAAACCTGACAAAAACAAGAAATGGGGAAAGGATTCCCTATTTAATAAACATCGCTGGGAAAACTGGCTAGCCATATGTAGAAAGCTGCAACTGGATCCCTTCCTTACACTTTATACAAAAATTAATTCAAGATGGATTAAAGACTTATATGTTAGACCTAAAACCATTAAAATCCTACAAGAAAACCTAGGCAATACCATTCAGGACATAGGCGTGGGCAAGGACTTCATGTCTAAAACACCAAAAGCAATGGCAACAAAAGCCAAAATTGACAAATGGGATCTCATTAAACTAAAGAGCTTCTGCACAGCAAAAGAAACTATCATCAGAGTGAACAGGCAACCTACACAATGGGAGAAAATTTTTGCAACCTACTCATCTGACAAAGGGCTAATATCCAGAATCTACAATGAACTCAAACAAATTTACAAGAAAAAAACAACCCCATCAAAAAGTGGGCAGAGGACATGAACAGACACTTCTCAAAAGAAGACATTTATGCAGCCAAAAAACACATGAAGAAATGCTCCTCATCACTGGCCATCAGAGAAATGCAAATCAAAACCACAGTGAGATACCATCTCACACCAGTTAGAATGGCCATCATTAAAAAATCAGGAAACAACAGGTGCTGGAGAGGATGTGGAGAAATAGGAACACTTTTACACTGTTGGTGGGACTGTAAACTAATTCAACCATTGTGGAAGTCAGTGTGGCGATTCCTCAGGGATCTCGAACTAGAAATACCATTTGACCCAGCCATCCCATTACTGGGTATATACCCAAAGGACTATAAATCATGCTGCTATAAAGACACATGCACACGTATGTTTATTGCGGCACTATTCACAATAGCAAAGAGTTGGAACCAACGCAAATGTCCAACAACGATAGACTGGATTAAGAAAATGTGGCACATATACACCATGGAATACTATGCAGCCATAAAAAATGATGAGTTCGTGTCCTTTATAGGGACATGGATGAAACTGGAAAACATCATTCTCAGTAAACTATCGCAAGGACAAAAAACCAAACACCACATGTTCTCACTCATAGGTGGGAATTGAACAATGAGAACTCATGGACACAGGAAGGGGAACATCACGCTCTGGGGACTGTTGTGGGGTGGGGGGAGGGGGGAGGGACAGCATTAGGAGATACACCTAATGCTAAATGACGAGTTAATGGGTGCAGGAAATCAACATGGCACATGGATACGTATGTAACAAACCTGCACATTGTGCACATGTACCCTAAAACCCTAAAGTATAATAAAAAAAAAAGTATATCAAAAGAAAAATACCAAAAAATTTAAAAAAAAAAAAGTATCCCCTTGCAGATTCTGGGAAAAGACTGTTTAAAACCTGCTGAACCTAGAGAGAGCTTTAACTCTGTGAGATGAATACAAACATTACAAAGAAATTTTGCAGAATGCTTCTGGGTAGGTTTTCTGGGAAGATATATCCATTTTCACCAAAGGCCTCAAAGCAGTCCCAAGTCCACTTCCAGATTCTTCAAAGATAGTGTTACAAATTGCTCAATCAAAAGAAAGGTTCAACTCTGTGTGTTGAATGCCCCTATCAGAAATATGTTGTCAGAATGCTTCTGTCTAGTTTTTATATGAAGATATTTCATAATCCGCATTGGATGAAATAATCTCAAATATCCACTTGCAGATAACAGAAAAAGACTGTTTCAAACCTCTTGATCCTAGAGAAAGCTTTAACACTGTGAGATGAATAGACACATCACAATGAAATTTCGCAGAATGCTTCTGTGTAGTTTTTGTGGGAAGATATATGCTTTTTCAGCGTAGGCCTCAAAGCACACCAAATGTCCACTTGCTGATTCTTCAGAGTGTTCCCAAACTGCTCCATCAAATGAAAGGTTCAAATCTGTGTGTTGAATGCACCAATCAGAAAGAAATAGTTCAGAATGCTTCTGCCTAGTTTTTATGTGAAGATATTTCATAACCCGCATTGGATGAAATAATCTCAAATACATACTTGCAGATTCTAGAAAAAGACTGTTTCAAACCTGCTGAACGTAGAGAAAGCTTTAGCTCTGTGAGATGAGTTCACGCATCAGAAAGAAATTTCGCAGAATGCTTCTGTGTAGTTTTTGTGGGAAGATATATCCCTTTTCACCGTAGGCCTCAAAGCACTCCAAATGTCCACTTGCAGATTCTTCAAACAGAATGTTCCCAAACAGCTCAATCAAAAGAAAGATTCAGCTCTGTGTATTGAATGCATACATCAGAAAGATGTTGTTCAGAATGCTTCTGCCTAGTTTTTATATGAAGATATTTCATAACCCGCACTGGACAAAATAATCTCAAATATCCACTTGCAGATTCTAGAAAAAGACTGTTTCAAACCTCCTGATCCTAGAGAAAGCTTTAACTCTATGAGATGAATTCACACATCACAATGAAATTTCGCAGAATGCTTCTGTGTGGTTTTTGTGGGAAGATATATGCTTTCAGCGTAGGCCTCAAAGCACACCAAATGTCCACTTGCAGATTCTTCAGAGTGTTCCCAAACTGCTCCATCAAACGAAAGGTTCAAATCTGTGTGTTCAATGCACCAATCAGAAAGAAATAGTTCAGAATGCTTCTGCTTAGTTTTTATGTGAAGATATTTCATAACCCGCCTTGGATGAAATAATCTCAAATATCCACTTGCATATTCTGGAAAAGGACTGTTTCAGGCATGCTGAACCTAGAGTAAGCTTTTACTCTGTGAGATGAATACACACATCACAAAGAAATTTAGCAGAAAACTTCCTTCTAGTTTTTGTGGGAAGATATATCCTTTTTCAACATAGGCCTCAAAACATTCCAAATGTCCCATTGCAGATTCTTCTATCAGAGTGTTTCCAAACTGCTCAGTCAAAGAAAGTTCAGATCTGTGTATTGAATGCATACATCAGAAAGAAGTTGCTCAGAATGCTTCTGTCTAGGTTTCTTGTGAAGATGTTTCATAACCCGCATTGGACCACATAATCTCCAATATCTACTTGCAGATTCTAGAAAAAGACTGTTTGAAACCTGCTGAACCTAGACAAAGCTTTAACACTGTGAGATGAATACACATCACAAGAAGTTTCGCGGAATTTTTCTGTGTAGTTTTTGTGGAAAGATATAAACCTTTTCAACATAGGCCTCAAAGCTTACCAAATGTCCACTTGCAGATTCTTCAAACAGAGTGTTTCCCAACTGCTCAACCAAAAGAAAGGTTAAGCTCTGTGTTTTGAATGCATACATCTGAAAGAAGTTTTTCAGAATGCTTCTGTCTAGTTTTTATATGAAGATATTTCATAACACGCATTGGACGAAATAATCTCAAATATCCACTAGCAGATTCTGGAAAAATTCTGTTTCAAACCTGCTGAACCTAGAGAAATCTTTAACTCTGTGAGATGAATACAGACATCACAAAGAAATTTCACAGAATGCTTCTGTGTAGTTTCTGTGTGAAGATATATCCTTTTTCAACTTAGGCCTCAAAGCACTCCAGATGTCCACTTGCAGATTATTCAAACAGAGTTTTTCAAACTGCTCAATCAAAAGAAAGGTTCAGCTCTGTGTATTGAATGCATACATCGGAAAGAAGTTCAGGATGCTTCTGTCTAGATGTTAAGATAGTTCATAACCCGCACTGGAAGAAATAATCTCAAATAACTTCTTGGAGATTCTAGAAAAAGACTGTTTCAAACCTGCTGCACCTATAGAAAGATTTCTCTGTGAGATGAATACACACATTACATAGAAATTTCGCAAAATTCTTCTGTGTAGTTTTTGTGGGAACATATATCCTTTTTCACCACAGGCCTAAATGCACTCCAAATGTGCACTTGCAGATTCTTCAAACAGAGGGTTTCCAAACTTCTCAATAGAAAGAAATATTCAGCTCTGTGTATTGAATGCATACATCAGGAAGAAGTTGTTCAGGATGCTTCTGTCTAGGTTTCATGTGAAGATATTTCATAACCCGCATTGGACGAAATAATCTCTAACATCCACTTGCAGATTCTAGAAAAAGACTGTTTCAAACGTTCTGAACCTAGAGAAAACTTTAACACTGTGAGATGAGTACACATCACAAAGAAGTTTCGCAGAATGCTTCTGTGTAGTTTTTGTGGAAAGATATAAAGTTTTTCAACATAGGCCTCAAAGCACACCAAATGTCCACTTGGAGATCCTTCAAAAAGAGTGTTTCCCAACTGCTCAATCAAAAGAATGTTTAAGCTCTGTGTATTGAACGCATACATGAGAAAGAAGTTGTTCAGAATGCTTCTGTCTATTTTTTATTAATTTTTTTGCACACAAAACAATAAACATTTTCTAAAAAATACATACAAACAAAAAGATGCGTATCAAGCATATTAGGAAGGTTGCACATGGGAAGATGGGGAGTAGAAATTGGGAGTGGGAATTAAATAAAATAAATGAGAGAGGGACTTTGTATGGATCAATGATAATAACTCCATCCTCTATTCGACTACAAAGAAGGAGAAGGAAGAGGAAGAAAAAGAAAGTGGGATAAAGGATCAGAAAGGGAGGAAAATAGAAAAAATTAGAATATGACTCCAGGGTAGACCTGTTTTTTTGTTGCTGGGTTGGTTGCTTGGTTTGTCTGTTGTGTTTTTCATATGCTTCGCCATTTCGGCCAGGCTGGTCTCGAACTCCTAGCCTGAAGTGATCAAACCGCATTGGCCTCCCATATTTCCAGGACTACAGGCATGAGCCACCATGTCCAGCCCCCACATTGCTTCTGGCCTCCGTGGTAGACCTCCCATATGGGGCGGTCGGGCAGACGTGCTCCTCACTTCACAGACAGGGTGGCCGGGCAGAGGCATTCCGCACTTCTTCCCAGATGGGGAGGCCGGGCAGAGGCGCTCCTCACTTCCTAGATTGGGCAGCCGGGCAGAGGTGCTTCTCACTTCCCAGATGATGTGTGGCTGGGCAGAGGCGCTCCTCACTTAGCAGACGATGGGTGGCTGTGGACAGGCACTCCTAACGTCCCAGACGATGGATGGCCGGGCAGAGGTGCTCCCCACTTCCCAGATGATGGGTGGCCGGGCAGAGGTGCTCCCCACTTCCCAGACAGGGTGGCCAGGCAGAGGCGCTCCTCACTTCCCAGACGGGGCGACCGGGCAGAGGCGCTCCTCACTTCTCAGATGATGGGAGGCTGGGCAGAGGCGCTCCTCACTTCCCAGATGATGGGTGGCTGGGCAGATGCACTCCTCACTTCCCAGATGATGGGTGGTTGGGCAGAGGTGCCCCTCACTTCCCAGAGGATGGGTGGCTGGGCAGAGGTGCCCCTCACTTCCCAGAGGATGGGTGGCCGGGCAGAGGCGCTCCTCACTTCCTAGATGATGGGTGGCCGGGCAGAGGCGCTCCTCACTTCCCAGATGGGGAGGCTGGGCAGAGGCACTCCTCACATCCCACATGGGGAGGTCGTGAAGAGGTGCTCCTCACTTCCCAGATGGGGCAGCCGGGCAGAGGCGCTCCTCACTTCTTCCCAGATGATGGGTGGCTGGGCAGAGGTGCCCCTCACTTCCCAGATGATAGGTGGCTGGGCAGAGGCGCCCCTCACTTCCCAGATGATGGGTGGCCGGGCAGAGGCGCTCCTCACTTCCCAGATGGGGAGGCCGGGCAGAGGCACTCCTCACATCCCACATGGGGAGGTCGTGCAGAGGTGCTCCTCACTTCCCAGATGGGGCAGCCGGGCAGAGGCGCTCCTCACTTCTTCCCAGACAGGGCAGCCAGGCAGAGGTGCTCCTCACTTCTTCCCAGATGGGGCGGCCGGGCACAGGCGCTACTCACTTCCCAGACGGGGCGGCCAGGCAGAGGCGCTCCTCACTTCCCAGATGGGGCGGCCAGGCAGAGGCACTCCTCACTTCCCAGACGATGGGCGTCCGAGCAGAGGCACTCCTAACTTCCCAGATGGGGCGGCCAGGCAGAGGCGTTCCTCACTTCTTCCCAGACGGGTCAGCCGGGCAGAGGCCCTCCACATTTATCCCAGATGGGGTGGCCGGGCAGAGGCACTCCTCACTTCTCAGACTGGGCGGCCAGGCAGAGGCGCTCCTCAGTTTCCAGAAGGGGTGGCCGGGCAGAGGTTCTCCTCAGTTCGCAGGCGGGGCAGCCGGTCAGAGGCGCTCCTCACTTCCCAGACGATAGGTGGCTGGGCAGAGGCACTCCTCACATCCCAGATGATGGGTGGCTGGGCAGAGGTGCTCCTCACTTCCCAGACGGGGCGGCCGGGCAGAGGCGCTCCTCACTTCTTCCCAGACAGGGCCGCCGGGCAGAGGTGCTCCTCACTTCCCAGACGATAGGTGGCCCGGCAGAGGCGCCCCTCACTTCCCAGATGATGGGTGGCCGGGCAGTGGCGCTCCTCAATTCCCAGATGATGGGTGGCCGGGCAGAGGCGCTCCTCACTTCCCAGACGATGGGTGGCCGGGCAGAGGCGCTCCTCACTTCCCAGATGGGGCAGCTGGGCAGAGGTGTTCCTCACTTCCCAGACGATGGGTGGCTGGGCAGAGGTGCTCCTCACTTCTTCCCAGATGGGTCGGCTGGGCAGAGGCGCTCCATACTTATCCCAGACAGGGTGGCCGGGCAGAGGCGCTCCTCACTTCTTCCCAGACTGGGCGGCCGGGCAGAGGAGCTCCTCACTTCCCAGAAGGGGTGGCCGGGGAGAGGTGCTCCTCACTTTGCAGACGGGGCGGCCGGTCAGAGGCGCTCCTCACTTCCCAGACGATGGGGGGCCGGGCAGAGGCGCTCCTCACTTCTTCCCAGATGGGGCGGCCGGGCACAGGTGCTCCTCACTTCTTCCCAGATGGGGCAGCCGGGCACAGGCACTCCTCACTTCTCAGATGATGGGTGGCCGGGCAGAGGCGTTCCTCACTTACCAGACGGGGCAGCCGGGCAGAGGCGCTCCTCACTTCCTAGATGGGGCAGCCAGGCAGAGGCGCACCTCAGTTCCCAGATGATGGGTGTCCAGGCAGAGGCGCTCCTCACTTCCCAGACAGGGCGGCCGGGCAGAGGCATTCCACACTTATACCAGACGGGGTGGCCGGGCAGAGGCACTCCTCACTTCTTCCCAGACTGGGCAGCCGGGCAGAGGCGCTCCTCACTTCTTCCCAGACGGGGCGGCCGGGCAGAGGCGCTCCTCACTTCCCAGATGGGGAGGCCGGGCAGAGGCACTCCTCACATCCCACATGGGGAGGTCGTGCAGAGGTGCTCCTCACTTCCCAGATGGGGCAGCTGGGCAGAGGCACTCCTCACTTCTTCCCAGATGATGGGTGGCTGGGCAGAGGTGCCCCTCACTTCCCAGATGATCGGTGGCCGGGCAGAGGCGCTCCTCACTTCCTAGATGATGGGTGGCCGGGCAGAGGCGCTCCTCACTTCCCAGATGGGGAGGCTGGGCAGAGGCACTCCTCACATCCCACATGGGGAGGTCGTGCAGAGGTGCTCCTCACTTCCCAGACGGGGCAGCTGGGCAGAGACGCTCCTCACTTCCCAGACGGGGTAGCCAGGCAGAGGCGCTCCTCACTTCTTCCCAGACGGGGCGGCCGGGCAGAGGCGCTCCTCACTTCCCAGATGGGGAGGCTGGGCAGAGGCACTCCTCACATCCCACATGGGGAGGTCGTGCAGAGGTGCTCCTCACTTCCCAGATGGGGCAGCTGGGCAGAGGCACTCCTCACTTCTTCCCAGATGATGGGTGGCTGGGCAGAGGTGCCCCTCACTTCCCAGATGATCGGTGGCCGGGCAGAGGCGCTCCTCACTTCCTAGATGATGGGTGGCCGGGCAGAGGCGCTCCTCACTTCCCAGATGGGGAGGCTGGGCAGAGGCACTCCTCACATCCCACATGGGGAGGTCGTGCAGAGGTGCTCCTCACTTCCCAGATGGGGCAGCCGGGCAGAGGCGCTCCTCACTTCTTCCCAGACAGGGCAGCCAGGCAGAGGTGCTCCTCACTTCTTCCCAGATGGGGCGGCCGGGCACAGGCGCTACTCACTTCCCAGACGGGGCGGCCAGGCAGAGGCGCTCCTCACTTCCCAGATGGGGCGGCCAGGCAGAGGCGCTCCTCACTTCCCAGACGATGGGCGTCCGAGCAGAGGCACTCCTAACTTCCCAGATGGGGCGGCCAGGCAGAGGCGTTCCTCACTTCTTCCCAGACGGGTCAGCCGGGCAGAGGCCCTCCACATTTATCCCAGATGGGGTGGCCGGGCAGAGGCGCTCCTCACTTCTTCCCAGACAGGGCAGCCAGGCAGAGGTGCTCCTCACTTCTTCCCAGATGGGGCGGCCAGGCACAGGTGCTACTCACTTCCCAGACGGGGCGGCCAGGCAGAGGCGCTCCTCACTTCCCAGATGGGGCGGCCAGGCAGAGGGGCGGCCAGGCAGAGGCGCTCCTCACTTCCCAAATGGGGCGGCCAGGCAGAGGCGCTCCTCACTTCCCAGACGATGGGCGTCCGAGCAGAGGCACTCCTAACTTCCCAGATGGGGCGGCCAGGCAGAGGCGTTCCTCACTTCTTCCCGGACGGGTCAGCTGGGCAGAGGCCCTCCTCATTTATCCCAGATGGGGTGGCCGGGCAGAGGCGCTCCTCACTTCTTCTCAGACTGGGCGGCCAGGCAGAGGCGCTCCTCAGTTTCCAGAAGGGGTGGCCGGGCAGAGGTTCTCCTCAGTTCGCAGGCGGGGGAGCCGGTCAGAGGCGCTCCTCACTTCCCAGACGATAGGTGGCTGGGCAGAGGCGCTCCTCACATCCCAGATGATGGGTGGCTGGGCAGAGGTGCTCCTCACTTCCCAGACGGGGCGGCCAGGCAGAGGCGCTCCTCACTTCTTCCCAGACGGGGCCACCGGGCAGAGGTGCTCCTCACTTCCCAGATGATGGGTGGCCAGGCAGTGGCGCTCCTCAATTCCCAGACTATGGGTGTCCGGGCAGAGGCGCTCCTCACTTCTTCCCAGATGGGGCGGCCGGGCACAGGTGCTCCTCACTTCTTCCCAGATGGGGCAGCCGGGCACAGGCACTCCTCACTTCTCAGATGATGGGTGGCCGGGCAGAGGCGTTCCTCACTTACCAGACGGGGCAGCCGGGCAGAGGCGCTCCTCACTTCCTAGATGGGGCAGCCAGGCAGAGGCGCACCTCAGTTCCCAGATGATGGGTGTCCAGGCAGAGGCGCTCCTCACTTCCCAGACAGGGCGGCCGGGCAGAGGCATTCCACACTTATACCAGACGGGGTGGCCGGGCAGAGGCACTCCTCACTTCTTCCCAGACTGGGCAGCCGGGCAGAGGCGCTCCTCACTTCTTCCCAGACGGGGCGGCCGGGCAGAGGTGCTCCTCACTTCCCAGACGATGAGTGGCTGGGCAGTGGCACTCCTGAATCCCAGACAATGGGTGGCCGGGCAGGGGCACTCCTCACTTCCCAGATGGGGCGGCCGGGCAGAGGGGCTCCTCACTTCCCAGATGGGGCAGCTGGGCAGAGGTGCTCCTCACTTCCCAGATGATGGGTGGATGGGCAGAGGCACTCCTCACTTCTTCCCGGACGGGGTGCCTGGGCAGAGGCACTCCTCACTTCTTCCCAGACAGGGTGGCCAGGCAGAGGTGCTCCTCACTTCCCAGACGGGGCAGCCAGGCAGAGGCGTTCCTCACTTCTTCCCAGACGGGTCAGCCAGGAAGAGGTGCTCCACCTTTATCTCAGACGGGGTGGCCGGGCAGAGGTGCCCCTCACTTCGCAGGTGGGGCGGCCTGTCAGTGGTGGTCCTCACTTCCCAGAAAATGGGTGGCTGGGCAGAGGCATTCCTCATGTCCCAGATGATGGGTGGCCGGGCAGAGGCGTTCCTCACTTACCAGACGGGGCAGCCGGGCAGAGGCGCTCCTCACTTCCCAGATGATAGATGGCCGAGCAGCGGCACCCCTCACTTCCCAGAGGATGGGTGGCCAGGCAGTGGTGCTCCTCACTTCCCAGACCATGGGTGGCCGGGCCGAGGGGCCCCTCACTTCCCTGATGGGGCGGCCCGGCAGAGGCGCTCCTGACTTCCCAGATGATAGGTGGCCAGGCAGATGCGCTCCTCACTCCCCAGACGATGGGTGGCCGCGCAGAGGTGCTCCTCACTTCCCAGACGGGGCAGCTGGGCAGAGACGCTCCTCACTTCCCAGACGGGGTAGCCAGGCAGAGGCGCTCCTCACTTCTTCCCAGACAGGGCAGCCGGGCAGAGGCACTCCTCACTTCCCAGACGATAGGTGGCCAGGCAGAGGCGCTCCTCACTTCCCAGACTATGGGTGTCCGGGCAGAGGCGCTCCTCACTTCCGAGACGATGGGTGGCTGGGCAGAGGTGTTCCTCACTTCCCAGACTGGGCGGCCCGACAGAGGTGCTCCTCACTTCCCAGACGGGGTGGCCGGGCAGAGGCTCTCCTCACTTCCCAGACGATGGGTGGCCAGGCAGAGGCACTCCTCACTTCCCAGATGGGGCGGCCAGGCAGAGGCGCTCCTCACTTCCCAGACAGGGAGGCCGGCAGAGGCACTCGTCACTTCTTCCCAGAAGGGGCGGCCGGGCAGAGGTTCTCCTCACTTCCCAGACGATTGGTGGCCGGGCAGAGGCACTCCACAGTTCCCAGAAGACGGGTGGCCAGGCAGAGGCCCTCCTCACTTCTTCCCAGATGGGTCGGCCGGGCAGAGGCACTCCTCACTTATCCCAGATGGGGTGGCCGGGCGGAGGCGCTCCTCACTTCTTCCCAGATGCGGCGGCCAGGCAGAGGCGCTCCTCACTTCCCAGAAGGGGTGGCCGGGCAGAGGCGCTCCTCACTTCCCAGATGATGGGTGGCTGGGCAGAGGCGTTCCTTACTTCCCAGACGATGGGGGGCCGGGCAGAGGTGCTCCTCACTTCCCAGACAGGGCAGCCGGGCATAGGCACTCCTGACTTCCCAGACAATGGGTGGCCAGGCAGAGGTGTTCCTCACTTCTTCCCAGAGAGGGCGGCCGGGCAGTGGTGCTCCTCACTTCCCAGACGATGGGTGGCCGGGCCGAGGGGTCCCTCACTTCCCAGATGGGGTGGCCCGGCAGAGGCGCTCCTCACTTCCCAGATGGGGTGGCCCGGCAGAGGCGCTCCTCACTTCCCAGATGATAGGTGGCCGGGCAGATGCGCTCTTCACTCCCCAGACGATGGGTGGCCGTGCAGAGGTGCTCCTCACTTCCCAGACGGTGCAGCTGGGCAGAGACGCTCCTCACTTCCCAGACGGGGTAGCCGGGCAGAGGCGCTCCTCACTTCTTCCCAGACAGGGAAGCCGGGCAGAGGCACTCCTCACTTCCCAGACGATACGTGGCCAGGCAGAGGCGCTCCTCACCCAGACGATGGGTGGCCGGGCAGAGGCGCTCCTCACTTCCCAGACTGGGCGGCCCGACAGAGGTGCTCCTCACTTCCCAGATGATGGGTGGCCAGGCAGAGGCGGTCCTCACTTCCCAGATGGGGTGGCCGGGCAGAGGCGCTCCTCACTTCCCAGACGGGGAGGGCGGCAGAGGCACTCCTCACTTCTTCCCAGATGGGGCAGCCGGGCAGAGGTGCTCCTCACTTCCCAGATGATTGGTGTCCGGGCAGAGGTGCTCCTCACTTCCCAGACGATGGGTGGCTGGGCAGAGGTGCTCCACAGTTCCCAGAAGACGGGTGGCCAGGCAGAGGCCCTCCTCACTTCTTCCCAGATGGGTCGGCTGGGCAGAGGCACTCCTCACTTATCCCAGATGGGGTGGCCGGGCAGAGGTGCTCCTCACTTCTTCCCAGATGCGGCGGCCAAGCAGAGGTGCTCCTCACTTCCCAGAAGGGGTGGCCGGGCAGAGGCGCTCCTCACTTCACAGGCAGGGTGGCAGGGCAGAGGCACTCCTCACTTCCCAGATGATGGGTGGCTGGGCAGAGGTGTTCCTCACTTCCGAGACAACGGGGGTCCAGGCAGAGGCGCTCCTCACTTCCCAGACGGGGCAGCCGGGCATAGGCGCTCCTGACTTCCCACATGGGGTGGCAAGGCAGAGGCGCTTCTCACTTCCCGGACGATGGGTTCCCAGGCAGAGGCGCTCCTCAGTTCCCAGATGATGGGCTGCCGGGCAGAGGTGCTCCTCACTTCCCAGACGGGGAGGCCTGCCAGAGACCCTCCTCACTTCCCAGACAGGGTGGCCGGGTAGAGACGCTCCTCACTTCCCAGTCGATTGGTGGCCGGGCAGAGGCGCTCCGCAGTTCCCAGAAGATGGGTGGCCGGGCAGAGGTGCTCCTCACTTCCCAGATGATGGGTGTCTGGGCAGAGGTGCTCCTCACTTCCCAGATGGGGCAGCAGGGCAGAGGCACTCCTCACTTATCCCAGATGGGGTGGCCAGGCAGAGGCGCTCCTCACTTCTTCCCAGAAGAGGCGGCAGGGCAGAGGCGCTCCTCACTTCCCAGAAGGGGTGGCCGGGCAGAGGTGCTCTTCACTTCGCAGGCGGGATGGCTGGTCAGATGCACTCCTCACTTCCCAGACGATGGGGGGCCAGGCAGAGGTGCTCCTCACTTCCCAGACGGGACGGCTGGGCATAGGCGCTCCTCACTTCCCAGATGGGGCGGTGCGGCAGAGGCGCTCACTTCCCGGACGATGGGTGGCCGGGCAGAGGCGCTCCTCACTTCCCAGATGATGGGTGGCTGGGCAGAGGGGCTCCTCACTTCCCAGAAGGGACTGCCGGGCTGAGAAGCTCCCCACCTCCCAGGCGGGGCGGCAGCCGGGCAGGGGCTGCAATCCCAGCACCCTGGGAGGCCAAGGCAGGCGGCTTTTAGGCGGAGGCTGCAGTGAGCCAAGACTACACTACTGCACTCCAGCCCGGGAAACACTGAGAACCGAGTGAGCGAGACTCCGTCTGCAGTCCCAGCATCTCAGGAGGCCAAGGCGGGCAGAGCAGTCGGGATCAGGAGCTGTAGACCAGCCTGGTCAACCCGGCGAAACGGCGCCTCCAGCCAAAGGAGTAAAAGCAGGCAGCGGTGGTGGTGTGGGCCGGCAATCCCAGACAGCCCACAGGCTGGGGCAGGAGAATCACGGGAGCCAGAGGCAGGGAGTCTGCAGCGAGCTGACTAGATTTCAGCCTGGGCCATAGAGGGAAGAAAAGAAACAAAAAGAAAAGAAGGAAGGAAGGAAGGAAGGAAGGAAGGCGCTTCTGTCTAGTTTTTATATGAAGATATTTCATAACCTGCATGGGACGAAATAATCCCAAATATCCACTAATAGATTCTGGAAAAATTCTGTTTCAAACCTGCTGAACCCACAGAAAGCTTTAACGCTGTGAGATGAATACACACATCACAAACAAATTTCGCAGAATGCTTCTGTGAAGTTTTTGTGGGAAGATATATCCTTTTTCAACATAGGCCTCAAAAAATTCCAAATGTCCACTTGTAGATTCTTCAAACAGAGTGTTTCCAAACTGCTCAATCAAAAGAAAGTTTCACCTCTGTGTATTGAATGCATACATCAGAAAGTAGTTTTTCAGAATGCTTCTGTCTAGTTTTTTTTTTTTTTTTTTTTTTGAGACGGAGTCTTGCTCTGTCGCCCAGGCTGGAGTGCAGTGGCGCAATCTCAGCTCACTGCAAGCTCCGCCTCCCGGGTTCACGCCATTCTCCTGCCTCAGCCTCTCCGTGTAGCTGGGACTACAGGCGCCCGCCACCACGCCCGGCTAATTTTTTGTATTTTTAGTAGAGACGGGGTTTCACCGTGGTCTCGATCTCCTGACCTCGTGATCCGCCCGCCTCGGCCTCCCAAAGTGCTGGGATTACAAGTGTGAGCCACCGCGCCCGGCCGCTTCTGTCTAGTTTTTATATGAAGATATTTCAAACTGGAATTGGACAAAATAATCTCAAATATCCACTTACAGATTCTAGGAAAAGACTGTTTCAAACCTGCCGAACCTAGAGAAAGCTTCAACTCTGTGAGATGAATACACACATCTCAAACAAATTCCGCAGAATGCTTCTGTGTAGTTTTTGTGGGAAGATATATCCTTTTTTGCTGTAGGCCTCAAAGCACTCAAAATGTCCACTTTCAGATTCTTCAAACAGAGTGTTCCCAAACTGCTCAATCAAAAGAAAGTTTCAGCTCTGTGTATTGAATGCATACCTCAGAAAGAAGTTGTGCAGAATGCTTCTGTCTTGTTTTTATTTGAAGATATATCATAACCAGCATTGGATGAAATAATCTCAAATATCCAACTGCAGATTCTAGAAAAAGACTGTTTCAAACCTGCTGAACCTAGAGAAAGCTTTAACTCTGAGAAATGAACACACATTACAAAGAAATTTCGCAGAATTCGTCTGTGTAGTTTTTGTGGAAAGATATATCCTTTTTCACCCTAGGCCAAAAAGCACTCCAAATGTCCACTTGCAGATGCTTCAAACAGAGTGTTTCCAAACTGCTATATCCAAAGAAATGTTCAGCTCTGTATATTGAATGCATACATCAGAAAGAAGTTGTTGTTCAGAATGCTTCTGTCTAGGTTTCATGTGAAGATAACTCATAACCCACATTGAAAGAAATAATCTCAAATGTCCACATGCAGATTATGGAAAAAGACTGTTTCAAACCTGCTCATCCTAGAGAAAGCTTTAAATCTGTGAGATGAATATACACATCACAAAGAAATTTCACATAATGCTTCTGTGTAGTTTTTCTGGGAAGATATATCCTTTTTCACCATAGGCCTCAAAGCACCCTAAAGTCCACTTGTAGATTCTTCAAACAAAGTGTTTCCAAAGTGCTCAATCAAAAGAGAGTTTCAGGTCTGTGTATGGAGTGCATACATCAGAAAGAAGTTGTTCAGAATGCTTCTGTCTAGGTTTTATGTGAAGATATTTCATAACCCGCATTGGATGAAATAATTTCAAATATCCACTTGCAGATTCTGGACAAAGTCTGTTTGAAACCTGCTGAACCTAGAGAAAGATTTAACTCTGTGAGATGAACACATGCGTCACAAAGAAATTTTGTGGAATGCTTCTGTGTAGTTTTTGTGGGAAGATATATCCTTTTTAAACATAGGCCTCAAGCACTCCAAATGTCCACTTGCAGATTTTTCAAACAGAGTGTTTCCAAACTGCTCAATAAAAAGAAAGTCTCAGCTCTTTGTATGGAATGCATACATCAGAAAGAAGTTGTTCAGAAGGCTTCGGTCTAGTTTTTATATGAAGATACTTCGTAAACTGCATTGGACGAAATAATCTCAAATATCCACTTGCAGATTCTAGAAAAAGACTCTTTGAAACCTGCTGAACCAAGAGAAAGCTTTATCTCTGTGAGATGAATACACACTTCACAAAGAAATTTCGCAGAATGCTTCTGTGTTAGTTTTTGTGGGAATAAATTCCCTTTTTCACTGTAGGCCTCAAAGCACACAAAACGTCGACGTGCAGATTCTTCAAACAGAGTGTTTCCAAACTGTTCAATCAAAACAAAGTTTCAATTCTGTGTATGGAATGCATACATGAGAAAGAAGTTGTTCAGAATGCTTCTGTCTATGTTTTACGTGAAGATATTTCATAACTCACATTGGACGAAATAATCTCAAATATCCACTTGCAGATTCTAGAAAAAGACTGTTTCACACCGGCTGAACCTAGAGAAAGCATTAACACTCTGAGACGATTAAACACAATACAAAAAAATTTCGCAGAATACTTCTATGTTGTTTTTGTGGGAAGATATATCCTTTTTCACCCTAGGCCTCAAAGCACTCCAAATGTCCACTTGCAGATCCTTCAAATACTGTGTTACTAAACTGCTCAATCAAAAGAAAGTTTCAACGCTGGGTGTTGAATGCACCGATCAGAAAGAAGTTGTTCAGATTGCTTCTGCCTAGTTTTTATGTGAAGGTATTTCATTACCCGCATTGGATGAAATAATCTCAAATTTCCACTTGCAGATTCTGGAAAAAGACGGTTTCAAACCTGCTGAACCTAGAGAAAGCTTTAACTCCGTGAGATGAATACACACATCACAAAGAAATTTTGCAGAATGCTTCTGTGTTGCTTTTCTGGGAAGATATATCCTTTTTCAACATAGGCTTCAAAGCAGTCCTAATGTCCACTTGCAGATCCTTCAAACAGAGCGTTGCCAAACTGCTCAATCAAAAGAAAGTTTCAGCTCTGTGTATTGAATGCATATGTCAGAAAGAAGTTGTTCAGAATGCTTCTGTCTAGTTTTTATGTGAAGATATTTCATAACCCGCATTGGACGAAATAATCTCATATATACACTTGCAGATTCTGGAAAAAGACTTTTTCAGGCATGCTGAACCTAGAGGAAGCTTTATCTCTGTGAGATGAATACACACATCACAAAGAATTTTCGCAGAACACTTCTGTGTAGCTTTTGTGGGAAGATATATACTTTTTCAACATAGGCCTCAAAGCAATCCAAATGTCCACTTGCAGATTCTTCAAAGAGAGTGTTTCAAAACTGCTGAATCAAAAGAAAGATTCAACTCTGTGTGGAAAATGCACCGATCAGAAAGAAGTTGTTCAGAATGCTTCTGTCTAGTTTTTGTGTGAGGATATTTCATAACCCGCATTGGACGAAATAATCTCAAATATCCACTTGCAGATTCTTGAAAAAGACTTCTCAAACCTGCAGATCCTTGAGAAAGCTTTAACTCTGTGAGATGAATACATGCATCACAAAGTACTTTTGCAGAATGCTTCAGTGTAGTTTTTGTGGGAAGATATACCCTTTTTGACCATAGGCCTCAAAGCACTCCAAATGTCCACTTGCAGATTCTTCAGAGTGTTCCCAAACTGCTGAATCAAAAAAAAATTAGCTCTCTCTACTGAATGCATACATCAGAAAGAAGTTGTTCAGGACGCTTCTGTCTACTTTTTATATGGAGATATTTCGTAACCCACATTGGATGAAATAATGTCAAATATACACGTG
Source organism: Symphalangus syndactylus (assembly GCF_028878055.3). NCBI lineage: Eukaryota > Metazoa > Chordata > Mammalia > Primates > Hylobatidae > Symphalangus > Symphalangus syndactylus. Next base: position 50,370,529 of record NC_072435.2, on the reverse strand, counting down.
CAGATTGTAGAAAAAGACTGTTTCTAACCTGATGAACCTACAGAAAGCTTTAGCTCTGTGAGATGAATACACACATCACAAAGAAATTTCGCAGAATACTTCTGTGTAGTATTTCTGGGAAGATGTATCCATTTTCACCATAGGCCTCAAAGCATTCCAAAGTCCACTTGCAGATACTTCAAAGACAGTGTTACAAAACTGCTCAATCAAAAGAAAGCTCAAATCTGTGTTGCGAATGCACTGATTAGAAAGAGGTTTTTCAGAATGCTTCTATCTAGTTTTAATAAGAAGATATTTGATAACCCACATTGGATGAAATAATCTCAAATATCCACTGGCAGATTCTAGAAAAAGACTATTTCAAACCTGCTGATCCTAGAGAAAGATTTAATTCTGTGAGATGAATACACACCTCACAAATAACATTTGCAGAATGCTTCTGTGTAGTTTTCTTGGGAAGATATAACCTTTTTCACCATAGGCCTCAAAGCTCTCCAAATGTCCACTTGCAGATTCTTCAAACAGAGTGTTCCCAAACTGCTCAATCCAAAGAAAGATTCTGCTCTGTGTATTGAATGCATACATCAGAAAGAAGTTACTCAGAATGCTTCTGTCTAGTTTCTATATGAAGAAATTTCATAACCCGCTTTGGACAAAATAATCTCAACTATCCACCTGCAGATTCTAGAAAAAGACCTTTCAAACCTCCTGATCCTACAGAAAGCTCTAACTCTGTGAGATGAATACACATATCACAATGAAATGTCTCAGAATGCTTCTGTGTAGTTTTGGGGAAGCTATATCCCTTTTCACCTGAGGCCTCAAAGCACTCCAAATATCCACTTGCAGATTCTTCGAACAGAGTGTTTCCAAACTGCACAATCAAAAGAAATGTTCAAATCTGTGTGTTGAATGTGCCGATCAGAAAGAAGTTGTTCAGAATGCTTCTGTCTAGTTTTTATATGAGGAAATTTCATAACCCACAATTGACGAAATAATCTCAAATATACACTTGTAGATTCTAGAAAAAGACTGTTTCAAACCTCCTGAACCTAGAGAAAGCTTTAACTCTATGAGATGAATATGCACATCCCAAAAAGTTTCGCAGAATGCTTCTGTGTAGTTTTTCTGGGAAGATATATCCATTTTCACCATAGGCCTCAAAGCCCTCCAAAGTTCACTTGCAGATTCTTCAAAGATAGTGTTACAAAACTGCTCAATCAAGAGAAAGGTTAAACGGTGTGTGTTGAATGCACCGATCAGAAAGAAGTTGTTCAGAATGCTTCCTTCTAGTTTTAATGTGAAGATATTTCTTAACCCGCATTGAAAGAAATAGTCTCAAATATCCACTTGCAGATTAGAATCTGAAAAAGTTTGAAAAAGACTGTTTCAAACATGCTGAAGTAAGAGAAAGCTTTCACTGTGAGATGAATACACACATCCCAAGAAGTTTCGCAGAAAGCTTCTGTGTAGTTTTTGTGGGAAGATATATAGTTTTTCACCATAGGCCTGAAAGCACTCCAAATGTCCACCTGTAGATTCTTCATAGAGAGTGTTACAAAACTGTTCAATCAAAAGAAATTTCAACTCCGTGTTGTATGCACCAATCAGAAAGAAGTTGTTAAGAATTCTTCTGTCTCTTTTATATGTGAAGATATTTCGTTATCCGCATTGGATGAAATAATCTCAAATATCCACTTACACATTCTAAAAAAAGACTGTTTCAGGCATGCTGAACCTAGATTAAGCTTTAAGTCTGTGAGATGAATACACACATCACAAAGAAATTTCACAGAATGCTTCTGTGTAGCTTTTGTGGGAAGATACATCCTTTTTTACCACAGGCCTCAAAGCACTCCAAATGTCCACTTGCAGATTCTTCCAAGAGAGTGTTACAAAACTGCTCAATCAAAAGAAAGGTTCAACTCTGTGTGTTGGGTGCACTGATGAGAAAGAAGTTGTTCAGAATGCTTCTGTCTAGTTTTTAAGTGAAGATATTTCATAACCCGCATTGGATGAAATAATCTCAAATATCCTATTGCAGAATCTGGAAAAAGTCTGTTTCAAACCAGCTGAAGCTAGAGAAAGCTTTCCCTCTGTGAGATAAATACACACATCACAAAGAAATTTCACAGAATTCTTCTGTGTAGGTTTTGTTTGGAGATATATCCTTTTTCACCAGAGGCCTCAAAGCACTCCAAGTGTCCACTTGCAGATTCTTCAAAGAGAGAGTTACAAAATTGATCAATCAAAAGAAATGTTCAACTGTGTGTGTTGAATGCTTACATCAGAAAGAAGTTGTTCAGAATGCTACTGTCTAGTTTTTTTTCTTTTTAAGTTTTTTGAGATGGATTCTCACTCTGTCACCCAGGTTGGATTTCTCTGGCGCAATCTCGGCTGACTGCAAGCTCTGCCTCCCAGGTTCACGCCATTCTCCTGCCTCAGCCTCTCTGAGTAGCTGGGAATACAGGCACCTGCCACCACGCCCGGCTAATTTTTTGTATTTGTAATAGAGACGGGGTTTCTCCGTGGTCTCGATCACCTGAACTCGGCCTCCCAAAGTGCTGGGAATACAAGCGTGAGCCACCACGCCCAGCCACTTCTGTCTAGTTTTTATGTGAAGATATTACATAATGCTCACTGGATGAAATAATCCCAAATATCTACATGCAGATTCTAGGAAAAGTCTGTTTCAAACCTCCTGAACCTAGAGAAAACTTTAACTCTGTGAGACAAATACACACAACATTAAGAAATTTCGAAGAATACTTATGTGTAGTTTTTGTGGGAAGATATATCCTTTTTCACTGTAGGCCTCAAAGCACTCCAAATATCCACTTGCAGATTCTTCAAAGAGAGTGTTACAAAGCTGCTCAATCAAAGGAAATGTTCAGCTTTGTGTACTGAATGCATACATCAAAAAGAAGTTGTTCAGAATGCTTCTGTCTAGTTTTTATGTGAAGATACTTCATAACCCACATTGGACGAAAGAATCTCAAATATCCACTTGCAGATTCTAGAAAAACTGTTTCAAATCTGTTGAACCCAGAGAAAGCTTTAACTCTGTGAGATGAATACACACACCAAAATGAAATTTCACGGAATGCTTCTGTGTAGTTTTTGTTTGAAGATATATCCTTTTTCACCATAGGCCTCAAAGCACTCCAAACGTCCACTTGCAGATTCTTCAGAGTGTTTCCAAACTGCTCAATCAAAAGAAATGTTGAAAGAAGTTGTTCAGAATGCTTCTGTCTCGTTTTTATGTGAAGATATTTCACAACCCACATTGGATGAAATAATCTCAAATATCCACTTGCAGATTCTAGAAAAAGTCTATTTCAAACCAGCTGAACCTAGAGAAAGCTTTTACCCTGTGAGATGAATACACACATCACAAAGAAATTTCGCAGAATACTTCTGTGTAGTTTTTGTGGGAAGATATATCCTTTTTCACCGTAGGCCTCAAAGCCCTCCAAATGTCCACTTGCAGATTCTTCAAACAGAGTGTTTCCAAACTGCTCAATCAAAAGAAAGGTTCAACGCTGTGTGTTCAATGCACCGATGAGAAAGAAGCTGTTCAGAATGCTTCTGTCTAGTTTTTAAGTGAAGATACGTCATAACCCACATCGGGCAAAATAATCTCAAATATCCATTTGGAGAATCTGGAAAAAGACTGTGTCAAACCTGCTGAACCTAGAGAAAGCTTTAACTCTCTGAGATGAATACACAAAACACAAAGAAATTTCGCAGAATGCTACTGTGTAGCTTTTGTGGGAAGATATATCCTTTTTCAACATAGGCCTAAAAGCACTCCAAATGTCCACTTTCAGATTCTTTAAACAGAGTGTTTCCAAACTGCTGAATCAAAAGAAAGTTTCAGCTCTGTGCATTGCATGCATACATTGGAAAGAAGTTGTTCACAACGCTTCTGTCTACTTTTTATGTGAAGATATTTCGTAACCCGCATTGCACGAAATTATCTCAAATATCCACTTGCAGATTCTGGAAAAGGACAGTTTCAAACCTGCTGAAACTAGAGAAAGCTTTCACTCGGTGAGATGAATACACCCATCGCTAAGAAATTTCTCAGAATGCGTCTGTGTAGTTTTTGTGGGAAGATATATCCTTTTTCACCATAGGCCTCAAAGCACTCCAAATTTCCACTTGCAGATTCTTCCAAGAGAGTGTAACAAAACTGCTCCATCAAAAGAAAGGTTCAACTCTGTGTGTTCAATACACTGGTGAGAAAGAAGCTGTTCAGAACACTTCTGTCTAGTTTTTAAGTGAAGATACTTCATAACCCGCATAGGACGAAATAATCTCAAATATCAAATTGCAGAATCTGGAAAAAGACTGTTTCAAACCTGCTGAACCTAGAGAAAGCTTTCACTCTTTGAGATGAATACACACATCAGAAAGAAATTTCACAGAATGCTTATGTGTAGTTTTTGTGGGAAGATATATCCTTTTTCACCATAGGCCTGAAAGCACTCCAAATATCCACTTGCAGATTCTTCAGAGTGTTTCCATACTGCTCAATCAAAAGAATGATTAAACTCTGTGTATTTAATGCATACGTCAGAATGAAGTTGTTCAGAATGCTTCTGTCTAGTTTTTATGTGAAGATATTTCATAACCCTCATTGGACGAAATAATCCCGAATATCCACTTGCAGATTCCAGAAAAAGACTGCATCAAACCTGCTGAACCTAGAGAAAGCTTTAACTCTGTGAGATGAATACACACATCACAAAGAAATTTCGCAGGATGCTTCTGTGTAGTTTTAATAGGAAGATACTTCCTTTTTCACAACAGGCTTCCAAGCACTGAAATATCCATTTGCAGATATTTCAAACTGAGTGTTTCAAAACTTCTCAATCAAAAGAAAAGTTCAACTCCATATGTTCGAAGCCCGGGTCAGAAAGAAGTTGTTCGGAATGTTTCTGTCTAGTTTTTATGTGAAGATAATTCCTTTATGCGCATTGGACGAAATAATCTCAAATATCCACTTGCAGATTCCCCAAAAAGACTGTTGCAAAACTGTTCAATAAAAAGACAGATTCAACTCTGTGAGATGAATGCACACATCAAAAAGAAATTTCACCGAATGCTTCTATGTAGTTTTTATGGGAATATATTTTCTTTTTCACCATAGGCTTCAGAGCCCTCCAAATGTCCAAATACAGATTCTTCAGAGTGTTTCAAAACAACTCAATCAAAGAAAAGGTTCAAGTCCGTTGGTTGAATGCACGGATCGGAAAGAAGTTGCTCAGAATGCTTCTGTGTAGTTTTTATGTGAAGATATTTCATTACCCGCATTGGATGAAATAATCTCAAATATCCACTAGCAGATTCTACAAAAAGACTGTTTCCAACCTGTTCAACCAAAAGAAAGATTCAACCCTGTGAGATGAATAGAAACATTACAAAGTCACTTTGCTGTATGCTACTGTGTAATTTTTATATGAAGATATTTCCTTTTTACCGTAGGCTTCAAACACTCCAAATGTCCAAATGGAGATTCTTCAAATAGAGTGTTTCAAAACTGCTCAATCAAAAGAAAGTTTCAACTCCGTGTGTTGAAGGCACGGATCAGAAAGAAGTTGTTCAGAATACTTCTGTCTTGTTTTTATGTGAAGATATTTCCTTTACCCGCATTGGACGAAATAATCTAACGTAGCCACCTGTCAATTCTACAAAAACACTGTTTCAAACCTATTCAACCAAAAGAAAGATTCTGCTCTGTGGGATGAATACACACATCACAAGGAAATTTCGCAGAATGCTTTTGTGTAGTTTTTAGGTGAAGATATCTCCTTTTTTACCATTGGCCTCAAAGCACTCCAAATGTCCACACGACAATTCTTTAAACAGAGTGTTTCAAAACTGCTAAATCAAAAGAAAGGTTCAATTCTGTGTTGTGAATGCAGGGATCAGAAAGCAGTTGTTCAGATTGCTTCTGTCTAGTTTTTAGGTAATGATATTTCTTTACCAGCATTGTACGAAATAAACTCAAATATCCAATAGCAGATCCTACAAATAGACTGTTTCAAACCTGTTCAACCAAAGCTTGAACCTTGTGAGATGAAGGCACACATCAAAAAGAAATTTCGCAGAATGCTTCTGTGTAGTTTGTATAGGAAGATATTTACTTTTTCACCATAGGCATGAAAGCATTCCAAATGTCCCAATGCAGATCAAACAGAGTGTTTCAAAACTACTCAATCAAAAGAAACGTTCAACTCAGTGTGTTGAATGCACAGATCAGAAAGAAGTTGTTCAGAATGCTTCTGTCTAGTTTTTATGTGAAGATATTTCATAACCCGCATTGGATGAAATAATCTCAAATATCCACTTGCAGATTCCAGAGAAAGACTGTTTCAAAGCTGCTGAACTTAGAGAAGCTTTAACTCTGGGAGATGAATACACACATCAGAAAGAAATTTCGCAGAATGTTTCTGTGTAGTCTTTGTGGGAAGATATATCCTTTTTCACCATTGGCCTCAAAGCCCTCCAAATGTCCACTTGCAGATTCTTCAAACAGAGTGTTTTCAAACTGCTCAATCAAAAGAAAGTTTCATCTCTGTGTATTGAATGCACAGATCAGAGAGAAGTTGTTCAGAATGCTTCTGTCTAGTTTTTATGTGAAGATATTTCCTTACCCGCATTGGATGAGATATTCTCAAATATCCACTTGCAGATTCTACAAAAAGACTTTTTCCAACCTGTTCAACAACAAGAGAGCTTTAGCTCTGTGAAATGAATGCACACATCAAAATTAAATTTCACAGAATGCTTTTGTGTAGTTTTTTGTGAAGATATCTCCTTTTTCACCATAGGCCTCAAAGCACTCCAAATGTCCACTTGCAGATCCTTTAAACAGAGTGTTTCAAAACTGCTAAATCAAAAGAAAGGTTCAATTCCGTGTTGTGAATGCACGGATCAGAAAGTAGTTTTTCAGAATGCTTTGGTCTAGTTTTTATGTGAAGATATTTCTTTACCATCATTGGACGAAATAATCTCAAATATCCACTTGCAGATTCTACAAAAAGACTGTTTCCAACCTGTTAAACAACAAGAGAGCTTCAACTCTGTGAAATGAATGCACACATCAAAAAGAAATTAAGCAGAATGATTCTGTGTTGTTTTTATTGGAAGATATCCCCTTTTTCACCCTAGGCTTCAAAGCACTACAAATATCCACTTTCACATCCCTTAAACAGCGTGTTTCAAAACTGCCCAATCAAAAGAAATGTTCAACTCCATGTTTTGAATTCACAGATCAGAAAGTAGTTTTTCAGAATGCTTCCATCTAGTTTTTATGTGAAGATATTTCTTTACCCGCATTTGATGAAATTATCTCAAATATCCTATTGCAGATTCTACAAAAAGACTGCTTCCAACCTGTTCAAACAATAGAAAGCTTCAACTCTGTGAGATGAATGCACACATCAAAAAGACATTTAGCAGAATGCTTCTGTGTAGATTTTATAGGAAGATATTTCCTTTTTCACCGTAGGCTTCAAAGCACTCCAAATGTCCAAATGCGGATTCTTCAAACGGTGTTTCAAAACTGCTCAATCAAAGAAAGGATCAACTCCGTTGGTTGTATGCATGGATCAGAAAGGAGTTGCGCAGATACTTCTGTCTAGTTTTTATGTGAAGATATTTCTTTACCTGCATTGGACGAAATAATCTAAAGTAGCCAACTGCCAACTCTACAAAAACACTGTTTCAAACCTGTTCAACCAAAAGAAAGATTCAACTCTGTTAGATGAATACACACATCACAAAGAAATTTCGCAGAATTCTTTTCTGTAGTTTTTGTGGGAAGATATATCCTTTTCCACCATAGGCCTCAAAGCACTCCAAATGTTCACTTGCAGATCCTTTAAACAGAGTGTTTCAAAACTGCTCAATCAAAAGAATGTTCAACTCCGAGTTTTGAATGCACGGATCAGAAAGTAGTTGTTCAGAATGCTTCTGTCTAGTTTTTATATGAAGATATTTCTTTACCTGCATTGGACGAAATAATCTCAAATATCCACTTGCAGATTCTACAAAAAGACAGTTTCAAACCTGTTCAACCGAAAGAAAGCTTCAACTCTCTGAGATGAATGCACACATCAAAAAGAAATTTCGCAGAATATTTCTTTGTAGTTTGTATAGGAAGACATTTCGTTTTTCACTATAAGTTTCAAAGCACTCCAAATGTCCAGATGCAGATCCTTCAAACAGAGTGTTTCAAAACTGCTCAATCAAAAGAGATGTTCAACTCCGTTTGTTGAATGCACGAATAAGAAAGAAGTTGTTCAGAATGCTTCTGTCTAGTTTTTATGTGAAGATATTTCTTTACCCACATTGGATGAAATAATCTCAAGTATCCAACAGCAGGTTCTACAGAAAGACTGTTTCCAACCTGTTCAACCAAAAGAAAGCTTCAATTCTGTGAAATGAATGCACCCATCTAAAAGAAATTTCGAGGAATGCTTCTGTGTATTTTTTATAGGAAGATATTTCCTTTTTCACAATAGGCTTCAAAGCACTCAAAAGTCCATTTGTAGATTCTTCAAACAGAGTGTTTCAAAACTGCTCAATCAAAAGAGACGTTCAACTGCGTTTGTTGAATGCACGGATCAGAAAGAAGTTGTTCAGAATGCTTCTGTCTAGTTTTTATGTGAAGATATTTCCTTTACCCATATTGGACAAATAATCTCAAATATCTACATGCAGATTCCCCAAAAGGACTATTGCAAACCTGTTCTACCAAAAGAAAGATTCAAATCTGTGAGATGAATGCACACATCAAAGAGAAATTTCCCAGAATGCTTCTGTGTAGTTTTTATAGGAAGATATTTTCTTTTTCACCATAGGCTTCAAAGCACTCCAAATGTCGCAATGCAGATTCGTCAAAGAGAGTGTTTCAAAACTGCTCAAGCAAAAGAAACGTTCAACTCCGTGTGTTGAATGCGCTGATCAGAAAGGAGTTGTTCAGGATGGCTCTGTCTAGTTTTTATGTGAAGATATTTCTTTACCAGCATTGGATGAAATAATCTAAAATATCCCCTTGCAGATTCTAAAAAAAGACTGATTCCAACCTGTTCAACAAGAGAACTTCAAATCTGTGAAATGAATGCACACATCAAAAAGAAATTTCACAGAATGATTCTGTGTAGTTTTTATTGGCAGATATCTCCTTTTTCACCATAGGCCTCAAAGCACTCCCAATGTCCACTTGCACATCCCTTAAACGAGTGTTTCAAAACTTCTCAATCAAAAGAAATATTCACCTCCGTGTTTTGAATGCACGGATCAGAAAGTAGTTTTTCAGAATGCTTCTGTCTAGTTTCATGTGAGGATATTTCTTTACCCGCATTGGACGAAATAACCTCAAATATCCAATTTCTTATTCTACAGAAAGACTGTTTCCAACTGTTCAAACAAAAGAAAGCTTCAACTTTGTGAGATGAATGCACACATCAAAAAGACATTTCGCAGAATGCTTCTGTGTAGTTTTTATAGGAAGATATTCCTTTTTAGTACAGGCTTCAAAGCACTCCAAAAGTCCAAATGCAGATTCTTCAAAGAGAGTGTTTCAAAACGGCTCAATCAAAAGAAAGGTTCAATTCCATGTGTTGAATGCACGGATCAGAAAGGAGTTGTTCAGAATGCTTCTGTCTAGTTTTTATGTGAGGATATTTCTTTACCTTCATTGGATGAAACAATCTCAAATATCCACTTGCAGATTCTACAGAAAGACTACTTCCAACTTGTTCAACCAAAAGAAAGCTTCAACTCTGAGAGATGAATGCACACATCAAAAAGAAATTTCACAGAATGTTTCTGTGTAGTTTTTATAGGAAGATATTTCCTTTTTCACAATAGGCTTCGAAGCACTCAAATGTCCATTTGCAGATTCTTCAGAGTGTTTCAAAACTGCTCAATCAAAAGAAAGGTTCAACTCCGTGTGTTGAATGCACGGATCATGAAGAAGTTGTTCAGAATGCTTCTGCATAGTTTTTATGTGAAGATATTTCCTTAATCCGCATTGGATGAAATAATCTAAAGTATCCACGTGCAGACTCCCCAAAAAGACTGTTGCAAACCTGTTCAACCAAAACAAAGATTCAACTGTGTGAGATGAATGCACACATGTAAAAGAAATTCCACAGAATGCTTCTGTGTAGTTTTTATAGGAGGATATTTCCTTTTCCCCATAGGCTTCAAAGTACTCCAAATGTGCAAATGCAGATTCTTCAAACAAAGTGTCTCAAAACTGCTCAATCAAAAGAAAGGTTCAACTCCGTGTCTTGAACGCACAGATCAGAAAGAAGTTGTTCAGAATGCTTCTGTCAAATTTTTATGTGAAGGTATTTCTTTATCTGCATTGGATGAAATAATTTTAAATATCCAATTGCAGATTCTACAAAAAGCCTGTTTCCAACCTGTTCAAATGAAAGAAATTTTTAAATCTGTGAGATGAATTCACACATCAGAAAGAAATTTTGCAGAATACTTCTGTGTAGTTTTTATAGGAAGATATTTCCTTTTTACCATAGGCAAAGCACTCCAAATGTCCAAATGCATATTTTTCAAACAGAGTGTTTCAAAACTGCTCAATCAAAAGAAAGGTTCAACTCAATGTGTTGAATGCACGGGTCAGAAAGAAGTTGTTCAGAAAGCCTCTGTATAGTTTTTATGTGAAGATATTTCTTTACCCGCATTGGATGAAATAATCTCAAATATCCACTTGCAAATTCTACAGAAAGACTGTTTCCAACCTGTTCAACCAAAAGAAAGATTCAACTCTGTGAGATGAATGCACACATGAAAAAGAAATTCCACAGAATGCTTCTGTGTAGTTTTTATAGGAAGACATTTCCTTTTTCACCATAGGCTTCAAAGCACTCCAAATATCCAAAAGCTGATTCTTCAAACACAGTGTTTCAAAACTGCTCAACCAAAAGAAAGGTTCAACTCTGTGTGTTGAATGCACAGATCACAAATGAGTTGTTCAGAATGCTTCTGTCTAGTTTTTATGTGAAGATATTTCCTTACCCGCATTGGATGAAATATTCTCAAATATCCACTTGCAGATTCTACAAAAAGACTTTTTCCAACCTGTTCAACAACAAGAGAGCTTTAACTCTGTGAAATGAACGCACACATCAAAAAGAAATTTCGCAGAATGCTTTTGTGTAGTTTTTTGTGAAGATATCTCCTTTTTCACCATAGGCCTCAAAGCACTCCAAATGTCCACTTGCAGATCCCTTAAACAGAGTGTTTCAAAACTGCTCAATCAAAAGAAATGTTCAACTCCATGTTTTCAATACACGGATCAGAATGTAGTTTTTCAGAATGCTTCCATCTAGTTTTTATGTGAAAATATTTCTTTACCCACATTGGACGAAGTAATCTCAAATATCCAATTGCAGATTCTACAAAAAGCCTGTTTCCAACCTGTTCAAACAAAAGAAAGATTCAACTCTGAAAGGTGAATGAACACATCAAAAATACATTTCACAGAATGCTTCTGTGTAGTTTTTATAGGAAGATATTTCCATTTTCACCATAAGCTTCAAAGCATTCCAAATATCTAAATGCAGATTCTTCAAACAATGTTTAAAAACTGCTCAAAGGAAAAGTTCAACTCCGTTGGTTGAATGCATGGATCAGAAAGAAGTTGTTCAGAATCCTTCAGTCTAGTTTTTATGGGAAGATATTTCTTTACCCGCATTGAACAAAATAATCTAAAGTAGCCACCTGCCAATTCTACATAAACAATGTTTCAAATCTGATCAACCAAAAGAAAGATTCAACACTGTGAGATGAATACACACATCACAAAGAAATGTCACAGAATGCTTTTGTGTAGTTTTTATGTGAAGATATCTCCTTTTTCACCATAGGCCTGAAAGCACTCCAAATATCCACTTGCAGATCCTTTAAACAGACTGTTTCAAAACTGCTCAATCTAAAGAAAGGTTCAATTCCGTGTTTTGAATGCACGGATCAGAAAGTAGTTTTTCAGAATTCTTCCGTCTAGTTTTTATGTGAAGATATTTCTTTACCTGCATTGGACAAAATAATCTCAAATATCCAATAGCAGATTCTACAAAAAGACTGTTTCAAACCTGTTCAACCAAAAGAAAGCTTCAACTCCGTGAAATGAATGCACACATCAAAAAGAAATTTCACAGAATGCTTCTGTGTAGTTTTTATAGGAAGATATTTCCATTTTCACAATAGGGTTCAAAGAACTCAAATGTCCATTTGCAGATTCTTCAGAGTGTTTCAACACTGCTCAATCCAAAGAAAGGTTCAACTCTGGGTGTTCAATACACGGGTCAGAAAGAAGTTGTTCAGAATGCTTCTGTCTAGTTTTTATGTGAAGATAATTCGTTTACCCACATTGGACGAAATAATCTCAAATGTCCACTTGCAGATTCCACAAAAAGACTGTTGCAAACCTGTTCAACCAAAAGAAAGATTCAATATGTGAGATGAAAGCACACATCAAAAAGAAATTTCACAGAATGTTTCTGTGTAGTTTTTATAGGAAGATAATTTCTTTTTCACCATAGGCTTCAAAGCACTCCAAATTTCTCAATGCAGATCCCTCAAAGAGTGTGTTTCAAAACTGCTCAATCAAAATAAACGTTTAACTCCGTGTGTTGAATGCACGGATCAGAATGAAGTTGTTGAGAATGCTTCTGTCTAGTTTTTATGTGAAGATATTTCTTTACCAGCATTGGATGAAACAATCTCAAATATCCACTTGCAGATTCTACAGAAAGACCGGTTCCAACCTGTTCAAACAAAAGAAAGCTTCACCTCCATGAGATGAATGCAAACATCAAAAAGAAATTTCTCTGAATGCTTCTATGTAGTTTCTACAGGAAGATGTTTCCTTTTTCACAGTAGGCTTCAAAGCTCTCAAATGTCCATTTGCACATTCTTCAAACAGTGTTTCAAAACTGCTCAATTAAAAAAAAGGTTCAACTCTGTGTGTTAAATGCACGGATCATAAAGAAGTTGTTCAGAATGCTTCTGTCTAGTTTTTATGTGAAGATATTTTCTTAAAGCGCATTTGACGAAGTAATCTCAAATATCCACTTGCAGATTTCCCAAAAAGACTGTTGCAAACCTGTTCAACCATAAGAAAGATTCAACTCAGTGTGATGAAAGCACACATGAAAAAGAAATTATGCAGAATGCTTTTGTGTAGTTTTCATAGGAAGATATTTCCTTTTTCACCATAGGCTTCAAAGCACTCCAAGTGTCCCAATGAAGATCCTTCAAACAGAGTGTTTCAAAACAGCTCAATCAAAAGAAAGATTCAAGTCCGTGTGTTGAATGCACAGATCAGAAAAAAGTTGTTCAGAATGCTTCTGTCTAGTTTTTCTGTGAAGATATTTCTTTACCCGCATTGGACGAAATAATCTCAAATATCCACTTGCAGATTCTACAAAAAGACAGTTTCCAACCTGTTCAACAACAAGAGAGCTTCAAATCTGTGAAATGAATGCACACATCAAAAAGAAATTTCGCAGAATGATTCTGTGTAGTTTTTATTGGCAGATATCTCCTTTTTCACCTTAGGCCTCAAAGCACTCCCAATATCCACTTGCAGATCCCTTAAACAGAGTGTTTCAAAACTGCTCAATCAAAAGAAATATTCACCTCCGTGTTTTGAATGCATGGGTCAGAAAGTAGTTTTTTAGAATGCTTCCGTCTAGTTTTTATGTGAAGATATTTCTTTAGCCGCATTGGATGAAATAATCTCAAATATCCAATTTCTTATTCTACAAAAAGACTGTTTCCAACCTGTTCAAACAAAAGAAAGCTTCAACTCTGTGAGATGAATGCACACATGAAAAAGACATTTTGCAGAATGCTTCCGTGTAGTTTTTATAGGAAGATATTCCTTTTTACTATAGGCTTCAAAGTACTCAAAAGTCCAAATGCAGATTCTTCAAAGAGAGTGTTTCAAAACTGCTCAATCAAAATAAAGGTTCAACTCCGTGTGTTGAATGCACTGATCAGAAAGAAGTTGTTCAGAATGCTTCTGTCTAGTTTTTATGTAAAGATATTTCTTTACCTTCATTGGATGAAATAATCTCAAATATCCACTAGCAGATTCTACAGAAAGACTGTTTCCAACCTGTTCAACCAAAAGAAAACTTCAACCCCATGAGATGAATGCCCACATCAGAAAGAAATTTCGCAGAATGCTTCTGTGTAGTTTTTACAGGGAGATATTTCCTTTTTCACAATAGGCTTCGAAGCACACAAATGTTCATTTGCAGATTCTTCAAACAGAGTGTTTCAAAACTGCTCAATCAAAAGAAAGGTTCAACTCCGTGTGTTAAATGCACGGATCATAAAGAAGTTGTTCAGAATGCTTCTGTCTAGTTTTTATGTGAAGATATTTCCTTAACCCGCATTGGATGAAGTAATCTCAAATATCCACTTGCAGATTCCCCCAAAAGACTGTTGCAAACCTGTTCAACCAAAACAAAGATTCAACTCTGTGAGATGAATGCACACATGTTAAAGAAATTCCACAGAATGCTTCTGTGTAGTTTTTATAGGAAGATATTTCCTTTTTCACCATAGGCTTCAAAGCACTCCAAAAGTCCAAATGCAAGTCCTTCAAACAGAGTGTTTCTAAACTGCTCAATCAAAACAAAGGTTCAACTCTGTGTCTTGAATGCACGGATCTGAAAGAAGTTGTTCAGAATGCTTTTGTCTAGTTTTTATGTGAAGATATTTCTTTACCCGCATTGGAGGAAATAATCTCAAATATCTACTTGCAGCTTCTACAAAAAGACTGTTTCAAAAGTGTTCAACCAAAAGAATGCTTCACCTCTGTGAGATAAATGCAGACATCACAAAGAGATTTTGCAGAATGCTTCTGTGTAGCTTTTATAGGAATATATTTACTTTTTCACCGTAGGCTTCAAAGCACTGCAAATGTCCACTTGCAGATTCTTCAAACAGAGTGTTTAAAACTGCTCAATCAAAAGAAAGGTTCAACTCCGTGTCTTGAATGCACTGGTCAAGAAGTTGTTTAGAATTCTTCTGTCTGGTTTTTATGTGAATATATTTCCTTTACCCGCATTGGACGAAATAATCTCAAATATCCACTTGCAGATTCTACAAAAAGACTGTTTCAAACCTGTTCAACCAAAAGAAAGCTTCAACTCTGTGAGATGAATGCACATTACACAGAGATTTCACAGAATGCTTCCTTGTAGTTTTTATAGGAAGATATTTCCTTTTCCACCATAGGCTTCAAAGCACTCCAAATGTACAAATGAAGATTGTTCAAACAGAGTGTTCCAACTCTGTTCAATTAAAAGAAAGGTTCAACTCTGTGTGTTGTATTCACGGATCAGAAAGAATTTGTTCAGAATGCTTCTGTCTAGTTTTTATGTGAAGATATTTCGTTTACCCACATTGGATGAAATAATGTCAAATATCAACTTGCAGATATTACAAAAAGACTGTTTCCAAACTGTTCAACCAAAAGAAAGCTTCAACTCCGTGAGATGAATGCACACATCACAGAGATTTTGCAGAAGGTTTCTGCGTAATTTTTATGTGAAGATACTTCCTTTTTCACCATTTTCACCTTTTTCACCAGCTTCAAAGAACTCCAAATGTCCACTTGCAGATTCTTCAAACAGAGTGTTTCAAAACTGCTCAATCAAAGGAAAGTTTCAACTCTGTGTGTTGAATGCATGGATCAGAAAGAAGTTGTTCAGAATGCTTCTGTCTAGTTTTAAGTGAAGATATTTCTTTACCTGCATCAGATGAAATAATCTTAAATATCCCCTTGCTGATTCTACAAAAAGACTGTTTCCAACCTGTTCAACCAAAAGAAAGCTTCAACTCTGTGTGATGAACGCACACATCACAAAGAAATTTCGCAGGATCCTCCTGAGTAGTTTTAATATTAAGATATTTCTTTTTTAACCATTGGCCTCAAAACGCTCAAGATGTCCGAATGCAGATTATACAGAAAGAGCCTTTTGAAACTGCTTAATCAAAATAATAGCTCAACTCTGTGAGAGGAATGCACAGAATAGAAAGACGTTTCACAGAATGCTTCTGTGTAGTATTAAAGTGAAGATATATCCTTTTTCACCATAGGCCTCAAAGCGCTCCAAATGTCCAATTGCAG
The DNA here is from genome assembly GCF_028878055.3 of Symphalangus syndactylus. Taxonomy (NCBI): domain Eukaryota; kingdom Metazoa; phylum Chordata; class Mammalia; order Primates; family Hylobatidae; genus Symphalangus; species Symphalangus syndactylus. Next base: position 50,354,340 of record NC_072435.2, on the reverse strand, counting down.
ATTCTACAAAAAGTGTATTTCAAAACTGCTCAATGAAAAGAAAATTTCAACTCTGTGAGATGAATGCACAGATCAGAAAGAAGTTTCGTGGAATGCTTCTGTGTAGTTTTTATGTGAAGATATTTCCCATTTCACCCTAGGTCTCAAAACGCTCCAAATGTCCACTTGCAGAATCTACAAAAGGAGTATTTCAATACTGCTCAATGAAAAGAAAGTTTCAACTCTGTAGGATGAATGCACAGATCAGAAAGTAGTTTCACAGAATGCTTCTGTGTAGTTTTTATGTGAAGATACTTCCTTTTTCACCCTAGGCCTCCAAGTGCTCCAAACGTCCACTTGCAGATTCTACAAAAAGTGTGTTTCAAAACTGCCCTATCAAAAGAAAGGTTCAACTCTGTGAGATGAATGTACAGATCTGAAAGTAGTTTCACAGAATGCTTCTGTGTAGTGTTTAGGTGAAGATATTGCTTTTTCATCATAGGCCTCAAAGCGCTCCGATTTTTCAATTGCAGACTCAACAAAAAGAGTGTTTCAAAACTGCTCAATCAAAAGAATGGTTCAACTCTGTGAGATGAATGCACAGAATAGAAAGAAGCTTCACAGAATGCTTCTGTGTAGTTTTTATGTGTAGGTATTTCCTTTTCACCATAGGCCTTAAAACCCTCCAAATTTTCCCTTGCAGATTTCACAAAAAGAGTGTTTCAAAACTGCTCAAAAGAAAGGTTCAACATGGTGAGATGAGTGCACAGATCAGAAAGATGTTTCGCAGAATGCTTCTGTGTAGTTTTCAGGTGAAGATATTTCCTTTTTCTCCATAGGCCTAATAGCACTCCAAATGTCCACTTGAAGATTCTACAAAAGGAGTTTTTCAAAACTACTCTATCAAAAGAAAGGTTCAGCTTTGTGAGATGAATGCACAGATCAGAAAGAAGTTTCACAGAATGCTTCTGTGTAGTTTTAAAGAGAAGATAGTTCCTTTTTCACCATAGGCCTCCAAGTGCTTCAAATGTCCACCTTCAGATTCTACAAAAAGAGTGTTTAAAAACTGCTGAATTAAAGGAAAGGTTCAAATATGTGAGATGAATGCACAGATTAGAAAGAAGTTTCACAGAATGCTTCTATGTAATATTTAAGTGAAGATATTTCCTTTTTCATCATACGTCTCAAATGTCCAAGAGCAGATTCGACAAAAAGAGTGTTTCAAAACTGCTGAATCAAAGGTAAGGTTCAACTCTGTGATATGAATGCACAGATCACAAAGAAGTTTCACAGAATGCTTCTGTGTAGTTTTTATGTGTAGATATTGCCTTTTTCATCACAGAATTCAAAGGGCTCCAAATGTCCACTTTCAGATTCTACAAAAAGAGTGTTTCAAAACTGCTCAATCAAAAGAAAGGCTCAAAACTGTGAGATGAATGCATATATCAGAAAGAGGTTTCACAGAATGCTTCTGTGTAGTTTTTTTGTGAAGATATTACCTTTTTCACCATAGGACTCAAGGCCCACCTAATGTCCCCTTGCAGATTCCACAAAAGAGTTTCAAAATTGCTCAATCAAAATAAAGTTTCAAAACTGTGAAATGAATGCACACATCAGAAAGAAGTTTCTCAGAATGCTTCTGTGTAGTGTTTATGTGAAGATATTTCCTTTTTCTCCATAGGCCTCATAGCACTCTAAATGTCCACTTGCAGATTCTACAAAAAGAATGTTTCAAAACTGCTCTCTCTAAAGAAAGGTTCAACTCTCTGTGTTAAATGCACAGATTTGAAAGAAGTTTCCCAGAATGCTTCTGTGTAGGTTTTATGTGAAGAAATATACTTTTTCACCATAGGCCTCAAATTGCTTCAAAAGTCCACCTTCAGATTCTACAAAAAGAGTGTTCAAAAACTGCTCAATCAAAAGAAAGGTTCAACTCTGTCAGATGAATGCACACAACAGCAAGAAGTTTCGCAGAATGCTTCTCTATAGTTTTCATGTGAAATTATGTAGTTTTTCGCCATAGGCATCAAAGCGCTCCAAATGTCCCCTTGCAGATTCTACAAAAGGAGTGTTTCAAAACTGCTCAATCAAAAGAACGTTTCAACTCTCTGAGGTGAATGTACAGATCAGAAAGAGGTATCACAGAATGTTTACGTGTAGTTTTTATGTGAAGATATTTCCTTTTTCACCATTGTCCTTAAAGTGCTTCAAATGTCCAACTTCAGATTCTTCAAAAAGAGTGTTTCAAAACTGCTCGATGAAAAGAATAGTTCAGCTTTGTGAGATGAATGCATAGAACAGAAAGAAGTTTCACAGAATGCTTCTGTGTAGTATTTAACTGAAGATATTTCCTTTTTCACCATAGGCCTCAAAGCGCTCCGTATGTCCACTTTCAGATTCGACAAAAAGAGTGTTTCAAAACTGCTCAATCAAAGGAAAAATTTCAACTCTGATTTGAATTCACAGATCAACAAGAAGTTTCACATAATGCTTCTGTGTAGTTTTTATTTGAAGATATTTCCTTTTTCACCACAGGCCTCAGTGCTTCAAATGTCCTCCTTCAGATTCTACAAAAGAGTGTTTAAAAACTGCTCAATCAAAAGAAAGTTTCAGCTCTGTGAGATGAATGCACAGAACAGAAAGAAGTTTTGCAGGATGTTTCTGTGTTGTTTTTATGTGAAGATATTTCCTTTTTCGCCATAGGCCTCAAAGCACTCCAATTGTCCACATTCAGAATCTACAAAGAGGGATTTTGAAAGCTACTCAATCAAAAGAAAGGTTCAACTCTGTGCGATGAATGCACAGAACAGGAAGAAGTTTCGCAGAATGCTTTTGTGTAGTTTTTATGTGAATATATTTCCTTTTTAACCATCGGCCTCAAAACGCTCCAAATGTCCCCTTGCAGATTCCACAAAAAGAGTGTTTCAAAACTGCTCAATCAAAAGAAAGGTTCAACTCAGTGAGATGAAAGCACAGATCAGAATGAAGTTTCGCAGAATGCTTCTCTGTAGTATTTATGTGAAGATATTTCCTTTTTCGTCATAGGCCTTAAAGCGCTCCAAATGTACACTGGCAGATTTTATAGAAAGAGTGTTTCAAAGCTGCTCTATGAAAAGAAAGGTTAAACTCTGTGAGATGAATGCACAAAACAGAAAGAAGTTTCGGAGATTGCTTCTGTGTAGTTTTTATGTGAAGATATTACCTTTTTCAGCATAGGCCTCAAGGTGCTCAAAATGTCCCCTTGCAGATTCTACAAAAAGAGTGTTTCAAAACTGCTCAATCAAAAGAAAGTTTCAACTCTGTGAGATGAATGAACAGATCTGAAAGAAGTTTCACAGAATGCTTCTGTGTAGTATTTATGTGAAGATATTGCCTTTTTCATCATAGGACAGAAAGTGCTCAGTATGTCCACTTTCAGATTGCACAAAAAGAGTGTTTCAAAACTGCTCAATCAAAAGAAAGGTTCAACTCTGTGAGATTAATGCATAGAACAGAAAGAAGTTTCTCAGAATGCTTCTGTGTAGTTTTTATGTGAAGATATTTCCTTTCTCGCCATAGGCCTTAAAGCGCTCCAAATGTTCCCTTACAGATTCAACAAAAAGAGTGTTTCAAAACTGCTCAATCAAAAGAAAGGCTCAAAGCTGTGAGATGAATGCACATATCAGAAAGAAGTTTCACAGAATGCTTCTGTGTAGTTTTTATGTGAAGATATTTCCTTTTTCTCCATAGGCCTCATAGCACTCCAAATGTCCACTTGCAGATCCCACAAAAAGACTGTTTCAAAACTGCTCTATCAAAGGAAAGGTTCAACTCTGTGAGATGAATGCAGAGATCTGAAAGAAGTTTCGCAGAATGATTCTCTGTAGGTTTTATGTGAAGGTATTTCCTTTTTCACCATAGGCCTCAAAGTGCTTCATGTGTCCAACTTCAGATTCTACAAAAAGATTGTTCAAAAACTGCTCAACCAAAAGAAAGGTTCAACTCTGTCAGATGAATGCACAGAAGAGAAAGAAGTTTTGCAGAATGCTTCTGTAGTTTTCATGGGAAGATATTTAATTTTTCTCCATAGGCATCAAAGTGCTCCAAATGTCCCCTTGCAGATTCTACAAAAGGAGTGTTTCAGAACTGCTCAATCAAAAAAAGGGTTCAACTCTGTGAGATGAGTGCAAAGATCAGAAAGAAGTATCGCAGAATGCTTCTGTGTAGTTTTAATGTGAAGATATTTCCTTTTTCACCGTTGGTCTTAAAGTGATCCAAATATCCAACTGCAGATTCTAAAAAAAGAGTGTTTCAAAACTGAGCAATCAAAACAAAGGTTCAGGTTTGTGAGATGAATGCATAGAACAGAAAGAAGTTTTGTAGAATGCTTCCATGTAGTATTTAAGTGAAGATATTTCCTTTTTCACCATAGGCCTCAAAGTGCTCCAAATGTCCAAGTGCAGATTCGACAAAAAGAGTGTTTCAAAACTGCTCAATCAAAAGAAAGGTTCAACTCTGATTTGAATGCACATATCAGAAAGAAGTCACACAGAATGCTTATGTGTAGTTTTTATTTGAAGATATTTCCTTTTTCACCACAGGCCTCAAAGGGCTCCAAATGTCCACTTGCAGGTTCTACAAAAGAGTGTTTCAAAACTGCTCAATCAAAAGAAATGTTCAACTCTGTGAGATGAATGCACAGATCAGAAAGTAGTTTCGCAGAATGATTCTGTGTAGTTTTTATGTGAAGATATTTCCTTTGTCACCACAGGTGAAATAGTGCTTCAAATGTCCTCCTTCAGATTCTACAAAAAGAGTGTTTCAAAACTGCTGAATGAAAAGAAATGTTCAATTCTGATTTGAATGCACAGATCAGGAAGAAGTTTCACAGAATGCTTCTGTGTACATTTTATATGAAGATATTTCCATTTTCACCACAGGCCTAAAGCACTCCAAATGTCTTCCTTCTGATTCTTCAAAAAGACTATTAAAAAACTGTGCAATCAAAAGAAGGGTTCAACTCTGTGAGATGAATGCACAGAACAGAAAGGAGTTTCGCAGAACGCTTCTGTGTTGTTTTTATGTGAAGATATTTCATTTTTTGCCATAACCCTAGAAGTGCTCCAATGGTCCACACTCCGAATCTACAAAGAGTGTCTAAAAACTGCTCAATCAAAAGAAAGGTTCAACTCTGTGACATGAATGCACAGATCAGAAAGAAGTTTTGAAGAACGCTTCTGTGTAGTTTTCATGTGAAGATATTTCCTTTTTCTCCATAGGCCTCATAGCGCTACAAATGTCCACTTGCAGATTCTACAAAAAGAGTGTTTCAAAACTGCTCTATCTAAAGAACGTTTCAACTCTGTGTGATAAATGCACAGATTTGAAAGAAGTTTTGCAGAATGCTTCTCTGTAGGTTTTATGTGAAGATATTTCCTTTTTCACCATAGGCCTCAAATTGCTTCAAATGTCCACCTTCAGATTCTACAAAAAGAGTATTTAAAAACTGCTCAATCAAAAGAAAGGTTCAACTCTGTCAGATGAATGCACACAACAGCAAGAAGTTTTGCAGAATGCTTCTCTATAGTTTTCATGTGAAGTTATTTAGTTTTCACCATAGGCATCAAAGCGCTCCAAATGTCCCCTTGCAGATTCTACAAAAGGAGTGTATCAAAACTGCTCAATCAAAGGGATGTTTCAACTCTGTGAGATGAATACACAGAACAGAAGAAGTATCACAGAATGTTTATGTGTAGTTTTTATATGAAGATATTTCCTTTTTCACCATTGTCCTTAAAGTGCTTCGAATGTCCACCATCAGATTCTTCAAAAAGTGTGTTTCAAAACTGCTCAACGAAAAGAATAGTTCAGCTTTGTGAGATGAATGCATAGAACAGAAAGAAGTTTCGCAGAATGCTTCTGTGTAGTATTTAAGTGAAGATACATCCTTTTTCACCATAGGCCTCAAAGCACTCCAAATGTCCAAGTGCAGATTCAACAAAAAGGGTGTTTTCAAATTGCTCAATCAAAGGAAAAGTTCAACTCTGATTTGAAAGCACATATCAGCAAGAAGTTTCACAGAATGCTTCTGTGTAGTTTTTATTTGAGGACATTTCCTTTTTCAACACAGGCCTCAAAGCACTGCAAAGATCCACTTGCAGATTCTACAAACAGAGTGTTTCAAAACTGCCCAATCAAAAGAAAGATTCAACTCTGAGATGAATGCACAAAACAGAAAGAAGTATCAGAGAATGCTTCTGTGTAGTTTTTTTTAATTTTTATTATACTTTAGGTTTTAGGGTACATGTGCACAATGTGCAGGTTCGTTACATATGTATCCATGTGCCATATTGATTTCTTGCACCCATTAACTCGTCATTTAGCATTAGGTATATCTCCTAATGCTGTCCCTCCCCCCTCCCCCAACCCCACAACAGTCCCCAGAGTGTGATGTTCCCCTTCCTGTGTCCATGAGTTCTCATTGTTCAATTCCCATCTATGAGTGAGAATATGCGGTGTCTGGTTTTTTGTCCTTGTGACAGTTTACTGAGAATGATATTTTCCAGTTTCATCCATGTCCCTACAAAGGACACGAACTCACCTTTTTTTATGGCTGCATAGTATTCCATGGTGTATATGTGCCACATTTTCTTAATCCAGTCTATCGTTGTTGGACATTTGGGTTGGTTCCAACTCTTTGCTATTGTGAATAATGCTGCAATAAACATACGTGTGCATGTTTCTTTATAGCAGCATGATTTATAGCCCTTTGGGTATATACCCAGTAATGGGATGGCTGGGTCAAATGGTCTTTCTAGGTCTAGATCCCTGAGGAATCGCCACACTGACTTCCACAATGGTTGAACTAGTTTACAGTCCCACCAACAGTGTAAAAGTGTTCCTATTTCTCCACATCCTCTCCAGCACCTGTTGTTTCCTGATTTTTTAATGATGGCCATTCTAACTGGCGTGAGATGGTATCTCACTGTGGTTTTGATTTGCATTTCTCTGATGGCCAGTGATGATACGCATTTCTTCATGTATTTTTTGGCTGCATAAATGTCTTCTTTTGAGAAGTGTCTGTTCATGTCCTTTGCCCACTTTTTGATGGGGTTGTTTGTTTTTTTCTTGTAAATTTGTTTGAGTTCATTGTAGATTCTGGATATTAGCCCTTTGTCAGATGAGTAGGTTGCAAAAATTTTCTCCCATTCTGTAGGTTGCCTGTACACTCTGACGGTAGTTTCTTTTGCTGTACAGAAGCTCTTTAGTTTAATTAGATCCCACTTGTCAATTTTGGCTTTTCTTGCCATCGCTTTTGGTGTTTTAGACATGAAGTCCTTGTCCACGCCTATGTCCTGAATGGTATTGCCTAAGTTTTCTTGTAGGATTTTAATGGTTTTAGGTCTAACATTTAAGTCTTTAATCCATCTTGAATTAATTTTTGTATAAGGTGTAAGGAAGGGATCCAGTTTCAGCTTTCTACATATGGCTAGCCAGTTTTCCCAGCACCATTTATTAAATAGGGAATCCTTTCCCCATTTCTTGTTTTTGTCAGGTTTGTCAAAGATCAGAAAGTTGTAGATATGCGGCATAATTTCTGAGGGCTCTGTTCTGTTCCATTGATCTATGTCTCTGTTGTGGTACCAGTACCATGCTGTTTTGGTTACTGTAGCCTTGTAGTATAAAGTCTGGTAGCATGATGCCTCCAGCTTTGTTCTTTTGAATTAGTATTGACTTGGCGATGCGGGCTCTTTTTTGGTTCCATATGAACTTTATAGTAGTTTTTTCCAATTCTGTGAAGAAAGTCATTGGTAGCTTGATGGGGATGGCATTGAATCTATAAATTACTTTGGGCAGTATGGCCATTTTCACAATATTGTTTCTTCCAACCCATGAGCATGGAATGTTCTTCCATTTGTTTGTATCCTCTTTGATTTCATTGAGCAGTGGTTTGTAGTTCTCCTTGAAGAGGTCGTTCACATCCCTTGTAAGTTGGATTCCTAGGTGTTTTATTCTCTTTGAAGCAATTGTGAATGGCAGTTCACTCATGATTTGGCTCTCTGTTTTTCTGTTATTGGTGTACAAGAATGCTTGTGATTTTTGTACATTGATTTTGTATCCTGAGACTTTGCTGAAGTTGCTAATCAGCTTAAGGAGATTTTGGGCTGAGACATAATGAAATGAAGGCAGAAATAAAGATGTTCTTTGAAACCAAAGAGAACAAAGACGCAACATATCAGAATCTCTGGGACACGTTCAAAACAGTGTGTAGAGGGAAATTTATAGCACTAAATGCCCACAAGAGAAAGCAAGAAAGATCCAAAATTGACACCCTAACATCACAATTAAAAGAACTAGAAAAGCAAGAGCAAACACATTCAAAAGCTAGCAGAAGGCTAGCAATAACTAAAATCAGAGCAGAACTGAAGGAAATAGAGACACAAAAAACCCGTCAAAAAATTAATGAATCCAGGAGCTGGTTTTTTGAAAAGATCAACAAAATTGATAGACCGCTAGCAAGACTAATAAAGAAGAAAAGAGAGAAGAATCAAATAGATGCAATAAAAAACGAAAAAGGGGATATCACCACCGATCCCAAAGAAATACAATCTACCATCAGAGAATACTACAAACACCTCTATGCAAATAAACTAGAAAATCTAGAAGAAATGGATAAATTCCTCGACAAATACACCCTCCCAAGACTAAACCAGGAAGAAGTTGAATCTCTGAATAGACCAATAACAGGTTCTGAAGTTGTGGCAATAATCAATAGCTTACCAACCAAAAAGAGTCCAGGACCTGATGGATTCACAGCTGAATTCTACCAGAGGTACAAGGAGAACTGGTACCATTCCTTCTGAAACTATTCCAATTGATAGAAAAAGAGGGAATCCTCCCTAACACATTTTATGAAGCCAGCATCATCCTGATGCCAAAGCCTGGCAGGGACATAACCAAAAAAGAGAATTTCAGACGAATATCCTTGATGAATATTGATGCAAAAATCCTCAATAAAATACTGGCAAACCGAATCCAGCAGCACATCAAAAAGCTTATCCACCATAATCAAGTGGGCTTCATCCCTGGGATGCAAGGCTGGTTCAACATATGCAAATCAATAAATGTAACCAGCATATAAACAGAACCAAAGACAAAAACCACATGATATTCTCAATAGATGCAGAAAAGGCCTTTGACAAAATTCAACAACCCTTCATGCTAAAAACTCTCAATAAATTAGGCATTGAAGGGACGTATCTCAAAATAATAAGAGCTATCTATGACACACCCACAGCCAATATCATACTGAATGGGCAAAAACTGGAAGCATTCCCTCTGAAAACCGGCACAAGACAGGGATGCCCTCTCTCACTGCTCCTATTCAACATAGTGCTTGAAGTTCTGGCCAGAGCAATCAGGCAGGAGAAGGAAATAAAGGGTATTCCATTAGGAAAAGAGGAAGTCAAATTGTCCCTGTTTGCAGATGACATGATTGTATATCTAGGAAACCCCATTGTCTCAGCCCAAAATCTCCTCAAGTTGATTAGCAAATTCAGCAAAGTCTCAGGATACAAAATCAATGTACAAAAATCACAAGCATTCTTGTACACCAATAACAGACAAACAGAGAGCCAAATCATGAGTGAACTCCCATTCACAATTGCTTCAAAGAGAATAAAATACCTAGGAATCCAACTTACAAGGGATGTGAAGGACCTCTTCAATGAGAACTACAAACCACTGCTCAATGAAATAAAAGAGGATACAAACAAATGGAAGAACATTCTATGCTCATGGGTTGGAAGAATCAATATTGTGAAAATGGCCATACTGCCCAAGTTAATTTATAGATTCAATGCCATCCCCATCAAGCTACCGATGACTTTCTTCACAGAATTGGAAAAAACTACTTTAAAGTTCATATGGAAACGAAAAAGAGCCTGCATCGCCAAGTCAATCCTAAGCCAAAAGAACAAAGCTGGAGGCATCACGCTACCTGACTTTAAACTATACTACAAGGCTACAGTAACCAAAACAGCATGGTACTGGTACCACAACAGAGACATAGATCAATGGAACAGAACAGAGCCCTCAGAAATTATGCCGCATAGCTACAACTTTCTGATCTTTGACAAACCTGACAAAAACAAGAAATGGGGAAAGGATTCCCTATTTAATAAATGGTGCTGGGAAAACTGGCTAGCCATATGTAGAAAGCTGAAACTGGATCCCTTCCTTACACCTTATACAAAAATTAATTCAAGATGGATTAAAGACTAAAATGTTGGACCTAAAACCATTAAAATCCTACAAGAAAACCTAGGCAATACCATTCAGGACATAGGCGTGGGCAAAGGCTTCATGTCTAAAACACCGAAAGCAATGGCAACAAAAGCCAAAATTGACAAATGGGATCTAATTAAACTAAAGAGCTTCTGCACAGCAAAAGAAACTACCATCAGAATGAACAGGCAGCCTACAGAATGGGAGAAAATTTTTGCAACCTACTCATCTGACAAAGGGCTAATATCCAGAATCTACAATGAACTCAAACAAATTTACAAGAAAAAAACAAACAACCCCATCAAAAAGTGGGCAGAGGACATGAACAGACACTTCTCAAAAGAAGACATTTATGCAGCCAAAAAAGACATGAAGAAATGCGTATCATCCCTGGCCATCAGAGAAATGCAAATCAAAACCACAGTGAGATACCATCTCACACCAGTTAGAATGGCCATCATTAAAAAATCAGGAAACAACAGGTGCTGGAGAGGATGTGGAGAAATAGGAACACTTTTACACTGTTGGTGGGACTGTAAACTAGTTCAACCATTGTAGAAGTCAGTGTGGTGATTCCTCAGGGATCTAGAACTAGAAATACCATTTGACCCAGCCATCCCATTACTGGGTATATACCCAGAGGGCTATAAATCATGCTGCTATAAAGAAACATGCACACGTATGTTTATTGCGGCATTATTCACAATAGCAAAGAGTTGGAACCAACCCAAATGTCCAACAATAGACTGGATTAAGAAAATGTGGCACATATACACCATGGAATACTATGCAGCCATAAAAAATGATGAGTTCGTGTCCTTTGTAGGGACATGGATGAAACTGGAAAACATCTTTCTCAGTAAACTATCGCAAGGACAAAAAACCAAACACTGCATGTTCTCACTTATAGGTCGGAACTGAACAATGAGAACTCATGGACACAGGAAGGGGAACATCACACTCTGGGGACTGTTGTGGGGTGGGGGCAGGGGTGAGGGACAGCATTAGGCGATATACCTAATGCTAAATGACGAGTTAATGGGTGCAGGAAATCAACATGGCACATGGATACATATGTAACAAACCTGCACTTTGTGAACATGTACCCTAAAACCTAAAGTGTAATAAAAAAAAAAGATCAAAAAAAAAAAGGAACCAAATGTTGGTATTTAATAAAAAAAAAAAACTGCTGAATCAAGAGAAATGTTCAGCTCTGTGAGACGAATGCACAGAACAGAAACAAGTTTCGCAGAAGGCATCTATGTAGTTGTTATTTGAAGATATTTCCATTTTCGCCATCGGCCTCAAAGCTCTCAAAAAGTCCTTTGCAGATCATACAAAAAGAGTGTTTCAAAACTACTCAATCAAAATAAGGTTCAACTCCATGAGATGAATGCACATATGAGAAAGAAGTTTCACAGAATGCTTCTGTGTAGTTATTATATGAAGATATTTCCTTTTTCACCGTAGGCCTCAAAGTGATCAAAATGTCCACTTGCAGATTCTACAAAAAGAGTGTTTCAAAACTGCCCTTTCAAAAGAAAGGTTCAGCTCTGTGAGATGAATGCACAGATCAGAAATAAGTTTCGCAGAATGCTTCTGTGTAGTATTTAAGTGAAGAGATTTCCTTTTTCACCACAGGCCTCAAAGCTGTCCAAATGTCCAATTGCAGATTCTACAAAAACTTTGTTTAAAAACTGCTCAATGAAAAGTAAATTTCAACTCTGTGAGATGAATGCACAGATCAGAAAGAAGTTTCACAGAATGACTCTGTGTAGTTTTTATGTGAAGATATTTCCTTTTTCACTAAAGGCTTCAAAGTCCTTCAAATGTCCACCTTCAGATTCTACAAAAGGAGTGTTTCAAAACTACTCAATCGAAGAAGGTTTCAACTCCGTGTGATGAATGTACAGATCAGAAAAAAGTTTCGCAGAATGCTTCTCTGTATTTTGTATGTGAAGGTATTTCCTTTTTCACCGAAGGTCTCAAAGTGATCCAAATATCCACTTACATACTATACAAAAAGAGTGTTTCAAAACGTCTCAAACAACAGAAAGATTCAACTTTGTGAGATGAATGCAGTGATTAGAAAGAAGTTTTGCAGAATGCTTCTGTGTAGTATTTAAGTGAAGATATTCCCTTTTTCACCACAGGCCTCAAAGCGCTCCAAATGTCCAATTGAAGATTCTACAAAAAGTGTATTTAAAAACTGCTTAATCAAAAGAAAGTTTCAACTCTGTGAGATGAATGCACAGATCTGAAGAAGGTTCACAGAATTCTTCTGTGTATTTGCTAGGTGAAGATATTTCCTTTTTCACCATAGGCCTCAAAGTGATCTAAATGTCCCCCTGAAGATTCTACAAAAAGAGTGTTTCAAAACTGCTCTATCAAAAGAAAGGTTCAACTCTGTGAGATGAATGCACAGATCAGAAAGAAGATTCGCAGAATGCTTCTGTGTAGTTTTTATGTGAAGATATTTCCTTTTCAGCATAGGCCTCAAAGTGCTTCATATGTCCTTCAGATTCTAGAAAAAGAGTGTTTAAAACTGCTCAATAAAAAGAAATGTTCAACTCTGTGAGATGAATGAATAGAACAGAAAGAATTTTCACAGAATGCTTCTGTGTAGTTTTTATGTGAAGATATTTAATTTTTCGTCATAGGCCACAAAGCACTAAAAATGTCACCTTGAAGATTCTATGAAAAGAGTGTTTCAAAACTTCTCAACCAAAAGAAAGGTTCAACTCTGTGACATGAATGCGCAGATCAGAAAGGAGTTTCGCAGACTGCTTCTGTGTAGTTTTTATGTGAAGATATTGCCATTTTCACCACAGGCCTCAAAGCATTCCAAATTTCCAAGTGCAGATTCCACAAAAAGAGTGTTTCAAATCTGCTCAATCAAAAGTTCAACTCTGTGAGATGAATGCACAGAACAGAAAAAAGCTTCTCAGAATGCTTCTGTGTAGTTTTTATGTGAAGATATCTCATTTTTCGCCATAGGCCTCCAAGCGCTCCAAATGACCCCTTGCAGATTCTACAAAAAGAGTGTTTCAAAACTGCTCAATCAAAAGAAAGTTTCAACTCCGTGAGATGAATGCACAGATCAGAAAGAAGTGGCACGGAGTGATTCTGTGTAGTGTTTAAGTGAAGATATTTACTTTTTCACCATAGGCCTCAAAGCGCTCCAAATTTCCAAGTGCAGATTCCACAAAAAGAGTGTTTCAAATCTGCTCAATCAAAAGAAATGTTCAGGTTTGTGAGATGAATATACAGATCAGAAAGAAGTTTTGCAGAATGCTTTTGTGCAGTTTTTATGTGAATTGAATTTCCTTTATAACCATTGGCCTCAAAGTGCTCCAAATGTCCACTTGCAGATTCTACAAAAAGAGTATTTCAAAACTGCTCATTCAAAAGAAAGGTACAACTCTGTGAGATGAATGCACAGAAAAGAAAAGAGTTTCACAGGATGCTTCTGTGTAGTATTGTAGTGAAGATATTTCCTTTTTCACCATAGGCCTCAAAGAGCTCCAAATGTTCCCTTGCAGATTCTTCAGAAAGAGTGTTTAAAAACTACTGAAACAAAAGAAAGGTTCAAATCTGTGAGATGAATGCACAGTACAGAAAGAAGTTTCTCAGAATGCTTCTGTGTAGTTTTTATGTGAAGATATTTCCTTTTTCGCCACAGGCCTCCAAGCACTCCAAACGACCCCTTGCAGATTCTACGAAAAGAGTGTTTCAAAACTGCTCAATCAAAAGAAAGGTTCAACTCTGTGAGATGAATGCACAGATCAGAGAGAAGTGGTGCAGAGTGGTTCTGTGTAGTGTTTAAGTGAAGATATTTATTTTTCACCATAGGCCTCAAAGCATTCCAAATTTCCAAGTGCAGATTCCACAAAAAGTGTTTCAAATCTACTCAATCAAAGAAATGTTCAACTCTGTGAGATGAACGCACAGATCAAAAAGGAGTTTCAGAGATTGCTTCTGTTTCGTATTTAAGTGAAGATATTTCCTTTTTCACCACAGGCCTCAAAGCACTCCAAATGTCCACTTGCACATTCTACAAAAAGAGTGTTTAAAAACTGCTCAATCAAAACAAAGGTTCAACTCTGTGAGATGAATGCACAGATCAGAAAGAAGTGGCACAGAGTGATTCTGTGTAGTGTTTAAGTGAAGATATTTACTTTTTCACCATAGGCCTCAAAGCACTCCAAATTTCCAAGTGCAGATTCCACAAAAAGAGTGTTTCAAATCTGCTCAATCAAAAGAAAAGTTCAACTCTGTGAGGCGAATGTACAGCTCAAAAAGATGTTTTGCAGAATGCTTCTGTGTAGTTTTTATGTGAAGATATTACCTTTTTCACCATAGGCCTCAAAGTGATCCAAATGTCCACTTGCAGATTCTACAAATAGAGTGTTTCAAAACTGCTCAATCAAAAGAAAGGTTCAACTCTGTGATATGAATGCACAGAACCAAAAGAAGTTTCGCCGAATGTTTCTGTGTAGTACTTAAGTGAAGATATTTCCTTTTTCACCATAGGCCTCAAAACGCTCCACATGTCCAATTGCAGATTCTACAAAATACTGCTTCAAAACTGCTCAATCAAAAGAAAGGATCAACGCTGTGAGATGAATGCACACAACTGAAAGTAGATTCACAGAATTCCACTGTGTAGTTTTTATGTGAAGATATTGACTTTATCATCATAGGCCTCCAAGCTCTCCAAATGTCCACTTTCAGATTCTACAAAAAGAGTGTTTCAAAACTGCTCAATCAAAAGAAAGGTTCAACTCTGTGAGATGAATGCACAGATTGGAAAGAAGTTTTGCAGAATGCTTCTGTGTAGTATTTAAGTGAAGATATTTCCTTTTTCACCATAGGCCTCAGAACGCTCCAATTGTCCAATTGCAGATTCTACAAAAAGACTGCTTCAAAACTGCTCAATCAAAAGAAAGGTTCAAATCTGTGAGATGAATGCACAGAAGAGAAAGAAGTTTCACAAAATGCTTCTGTGTAGAATATAAGTGAAGATATTTCTTCTTTCACCATAGACCTCAAAGCGCTCCAAATGTGCAATTGCAGATTCTACAAAAAAAGTGTTTAAAAACTGCTGAAACAAAAGAAAAGTTCAACTCTGTGAGATGAATGCACAGATCAGAAAGAACTTTCGCAGAATGCTTTTGTGTAGTTTTTAAGTGTAGATATTTCCTTTTTTACCATAGGCCTCAAAAGGCTTCAAATGTCCAATTTCAGATTCTACAAAAAGAGTGTTTCAAAACGGCTCAATCAAAAGAAAGGTTCAACTCTGAGAGATGAATGCACAGAAGAGAAAGAAGTTTCACAGAATGCTTCTGTGTAGTTTTTATGTGAAAACATTTCCTTTTTCACCCTAGGCCTCAAAGTGCTCCAAATATCCACTTGCAGATTCTACAGAAAGAGTGTTTCAAAACTGCTCAAACAAAAGAAAGGTTCAACTCCGTGAGATGAATGTGCAGATCAGAAAGAAGTTTCACAGAATCCTTCTCTGTATTTTTTATGTGAAGATATTTCCTTTTTCACCGTAGGCTTCAAACTGATTCAAAAGTCCACTTGCAGATTCTACAAAAAGAGTGTTTCAAACCTGCTCAATCGAAAGAAAGGTTCAACTCCGTGAGATGAATGCACAGATCAGAAGGAAGTGTCGCAGGATGCTTCTGTGTAGTATTTACCTGAAGATATTTCCTTTTTCACCATAGGCCTCAAAGCGCTCCAAATTTCCATGTGCAGATTCTACAAAAAGAGTTTTCCAAATCTGCTCAAAAGAAAGGTTCAACTCTGTGAGATGAATGCACGGAACAGAAGGAAGTTTCGCAGGATGCTTCTGTGTAGTATCTAAGTGAAGATATTTCCTTTTTCACCATAGGCCTCAAAGCACTCCAAATGTCGACTTGCAGATTCTACAAAAAGATTGATGCAAAACTGCTGAATCAAAACAAAGGTTCAACTCTGTGAGATGAATGCACTGATCAGGAGGAAGTTTCACAGAATGCTGCTGTATAGTTTTTATGAGAAGATATTTCCTTATTCACCGTAGGCCACAAAGTGCTTCAAATGTCCACCTTTAGATCTTACAAAAAGAGTGTTCAAAAACTGCTCAATCCAAAGAAACGTTCAAATATGTGAGGTGAATGCACAGAACAGAAAGAAGTTTTGCAGAATGCTTTTCTGTAGTTTTTATGTGAAGATATTTCCTTTTTCACCATAGGCCTCAAAGGGCTGCAACTTTCTCCTAGCAGATTCTACAAAAAAACTGTTTCAAAACTGCTCAATCAAAAGAGAGGCTCAACTCTGAGAGATGAATGCACAGAACAGAAGGAAGTTTTGCAGAATGCTTCCTTGTACCTTTTATGTGAAGATATTTCCTTTTTCACCATAGGCCTCTAAGTGCCTCAAATGTCCACCTTCCTGTTCTACCAAAAGAGTGTTTAAATCTGATCAATCAAAAGAAAATTTGAACTCTGTGAGATGAATGCACAGATCAGAAAGAGGTTTTGCAGAATGCTTCTGTGTAGTTTTTTTGTGAAGATATTTCCATTTTCCCCATAAGCCTCAAAGCACTCCAAATGTCCAGTTGCAGATTCTACAAAAAGAGTGTTTCAAACCTGCTCAATCAAAAGAATGGTTCAACTCTGTGAGATGAAAGCACTGAACTAAAAGAAGTTTTGCAGAATGCTTCTGTGTAATATTTAAGTGAAGATATTTCCTCATTCACCATTGGCCTCAAAGCGCTAGAAATGTCCACTTGCAGATTCTACAAAAACAGTGTTTCAAAACTGCTCAATCAAAAGAAAGGTTCAACTCTGTGTGCTGAATGCACAGATCAGAGAGACGTTTCATGGAATGCTTCTGTGTAGTTTTTATGTGAAGATACTTCCTTTTTCACCATAGGCTTCAATGCACTCCAAATGTCCACTAGCAGATTCTACAAAAAGAGTGTTTCAAAACTGCAGTATCAAAAGAAAGGTTTATCTCTGTGAGATGAATGCACAGATCTGAAAGAGATTTCGCAGAATGCTTATGTGTAATTTTTATGTGAAGATATTTCCTTTTTCATCACAGGCCTCAAAGCGCTCCAAATGTCCACTTTCAGATTCTAGGAAAAGAGTGTTTAAAAACTGCTCAAACAAAAAATGGTTCAACTCTGTGAGATGAATGCACAGAACAGAAAGATGTTTCACAGAATGCTTCTGTCTAGTTTTTATGTGAAGATATTTAATTTTTAGCTGTAGGCCACAAAGTGCTCCAAATGTCCACTTGCAGATTCTACAAAAGGAGGGTTTCACAACTGCTCAATCAAAAGAAAGGTTCAACTTTGAGAGATGAAGGCACAGAACAGAGAGAAGTTTCACAGAATGCTTCTGTGTAGAACTTAAGTGAAGATATTTCCTTTTTCACCATAAACTTTAAAGTGCTCCAAATGTCCCCTTGAAGATACCACAAAAAGAGTGTTTCAAAACTGCTCAATCAAAAGAAATATGCAACAGTGTGAGATGAATGCACAGATCAGAAAGAAGTTTCGGAGAATGCTTCTGTGTAGTTTTTAGGTGAAGATATTCCGTTTTTCACCGTAGGCCTCAAAGCACTGCAACTGTCCCCTAGCAGATTCTACAAAAAAAGTGTTTCAAAACTGCTGAATCAAAAGAAAGGTTCAACTCTGTGAGATGAATGCACAGAACAGAAACAAGTTTCAAAGAATGCTTCTGTGTAGTATTTAAGTGAAGATATTTCCTTTTTCACCATAGGACTAAAAGCGCTGTAAATGTCCAGTTACAGATTCCACAAAAAGAGTGTTTGAAAACAGCTCAATCAAAACAAAGGTTCAACTCTGTGAGATGAATGCACAGATCAGAAGAAGTTTCGCAGACTCTTTCTGTGTATTTTTTATGTGAAGATATTTCCTTTTTACCCATAGGTCTCAAGACGCTCCAAATGTCCAATTGCAGATTCTACAAAAAGAGCGTTTCAAAGCTGCTCAATCAAAAAAAAGGTTCAACACTGCGAGATGAATGCACAGAACAAGAAGGAGTTTCGCAGAATGCTTCTGTGTAGTATTTAAGTGAAGATATAACCTCTTTCACCATAGACCTCAAAGCGCTACAAATGTCCACTTGCAGATTCTACTAAAAGAGTGTTTCAATACTGCTCTATCAAAAGAAAGGTTCAACTCTGTGTGATGAATCCACAGAACAGAAGGAAATTTTGCAGGATTCTTCTGTGTAGTTTTTATGTGAAGATATTTCCTTTTTCACCCTTGGCTTCGAAGCACTCAAAATGCCCACTTTCAGATTCTATAAAAAGAGTTCTTGAAAACTGCACTATCAAAAGAAAGGCTCAACTCTGTGAGATGAATGCACAGATCAGAAAGAAGTTTCGCATAATGCTTTGGTATAGTTTTTATGTGAAGATATTTCCTTTTTCATCATAGCCTAAAAGTGCTCCAAATATACACGTTGAGATTCTACAAAAAGAGAGTTTAAAAACTGCTTAATCAAAAGGAAGCTTCAACTCTGTGAGATGAATGCAGAGAACAGAAGTTTCGCAGAATGCTTCTGTGTAGTTCTTATGTGAAGACATTTACTTTTTAGCCATAGGCCTCAAAGCGCTCCAAATCTCCCCTTGCAGATTCTACAAAATTAGTGTTTCAAAACTGCTCAATCAAAAGAAAGGTTCAACTCTGTGAGATGAATGCACAGATCAGAAAGACATTTTACAGAATGCTTCTGTGTAGTTTTTATGGGAGGATATTTCGTTTTTCACCATAGGCCTCAAAGTGCTCAAAATATCCACTTGCAGATTCTACAAAAAGAGTGTTTCAAAACTGCTCAATCAAAACAAAGATTCAAGTCTTTGAGATTAATTCACAGATCAAAAAGAAGTTTCACATAATGCTCTGTGTAGTTTTTATGGGAAGATATTTCGTTTTTCACCATAGGCCCCGAAGCATTCCAAAAACCCGCTTTCAGATTCTACAAAAAGAGTGTTTCAAAACTGCTCAATCAAATGAAATGTTCAAATCCATGAGATGAATGCACAGATGAGAACGAAGTTACACAGAATGCTTCTGTGTAGATTTTATGGGAAGATATTTCGTTTTTCACCATGGGCCTCAAAGCACTCCAAATGTCCACTAGCAGATTCTACAAAAAGAGTGTTTCGAAGTTGCTGAATCAAAAGAAAGGTTCAAATCTGTGAGATGAATTCACACATCAGAAAGAACATTCACACAATCTTTCTGCGTAGTTTTTATGGGATGATAGTTCATTTTTAACCATAAGCCTCAAAGCGCTCCAAAAGTCCTCTTGCAGATTCTCCAAAAAGACTGTTTCAAAAGTACTCAATCAAAAGAAAGGTTCAACTCTGTGAGATGAATGCACAGATCAGAAAGTAGTTTCACAGAATGCTTCTGTGTAGTATTTACGTGAAGATATTTCCTTTTTCACCATAGGCCTCAAAGTGCTCCAAATTTCCCTGTGCAGATTCTACAAAAAGAGTCTTTCAAATCTGCTCAATCAAAAGAAAGGTTCAACTCTGTGAGATGAATGCACAGATCAGGTAGAAGTTTCACAGAAGGCTTCTGTGTAGTTTTTAATGGGAAGATATTCAGTTTTTCACCATAGGCCTCAATGCACTCCAAATGTCCACTTGCCGATTCTGCAAAAAGAGTGTTTTAAAACTGCTCAAAAAAAGAAAGGTTCAACTCTGTGAGATGAAAGCACAGATCAGAAAGCAGTTTCACAAAATGATTCTGTGTAGTTTTTATGGGAAGCTATTTTGTTTTTCACCCTAGGCCTCAGAGCGCTACAAATGTCCAATTGCAGATTCTACAAAAAGAGAGTTTAAAAACTCTTCAATCAAAAGAAAGGTTCAACTCGGTGAGATGAATGCACACATCAGTAAGATGTTTCACAGAATGCTTCTGTGTAGTTTTTATGGGATGATACTTCGTTTTTAACCATAGGCCTCAAAGTGCTGCAAATGTCCACTTGCAGATTCTACAAAAACAGTGTTTCAAAACTTCTCAATCAAAAGAAAGTTTCCACTCTGTGAGATGAATGCACAGATCAGAAAGAAGTTTGACAGAATGCTTCTGTGTAGTTTTTATTAGAAGATATTTTGTTTTTCACCATAGGCCTCAAAGTGCTCCAAATGTCCAATTGCAGATTCTACAAAAAGAGTGTTTGAAAACTGCTCAATGAAAAGAAAGGTTCAACTCCATGAGATGAATGCACAAATCAGAAATAAGTCCCACAGAATGCTTCTTTGTAGTTTTTATGTGAAAATATTTCGTTTTCCACCATAGGACCCATAGCGCTCCAAACGTCCACTTGCAGATTCTACAAAAAGAGTGTTTCAAAACTGTTCAATGAAAAGAAAGCTTCCACTCCATGAGATGAATGCACAGATGAGAAAGAAGTTACACAGAATGCTTATGTGTAGTTTTCATGGGGAGATATTTTGTTTTTCACCGTAGGCCTCAAAACATTCCAAATGTCCACTTGCAGATTCCACAAAAAGAGTGTTTCAAAGCTGCTGAATCAAAAGAAAGGTTGAACTCTGTGAGATGAATGCACAGATCAGAAAGAAGTTTCACAGAATGCTTCTGGTTAGATTTTATGGGAGGATTTTTTTTCACCATAGGCCCCAAAGCACTCCAAGTATCCACTTGCAGATTCTACAAAAAGAGTGTTTCAAAGCTGCACAATCAAAAGAAAGGTTCAACTCTGTGAGATGAATGCACAGATCATAAATAAGTTTTACAGAATACTTTTGTGTAGTTTTTATGGGAAGATATTTCGTTTTTCACTATAGGCCTAAATGCGCTCCAAACGTCCACTTGCAGATTCTACAAAAAGAGTGTTTCAAAACTGCACAATCAAAAGAAAGGTTCAATTCTGTGAGATGAATGCACAGATCTGAAACAAGTTTTACAGAATGCTTTTGTGTAGTTTTTATGGGAAGATATTTCGGTTTTTAATATAGACCTTAATGTGCTCCAAATACCCACTAGCAGATTCTACAAAAAGAGTGTTTCAAAACTGCTCAATCAAAAGTAATGTTCAAATCTTTGAGATGAATGCACACATCAGAAAGAAGTTTCACAGAATGTTTCTGTGTAGTTTTTTTCGGAAGATATATTGTGTTTCACCACAGGCCTCAAAGCGCTCCAAATGTCCACTTGCAGATTCTACAAAAAGTGTTTCAAAACTGCACAATCATAAGAAAGGTTCAACTCTTTGAGATGAATGCACAGATCAAAAGGTAGTTCTACAGAATGCTTCTGTGTAGTTTTTATTGGGAGATATTTTGGTTTTCACCATGGGCCCCAAAGTGCTCCAAATGTCCACTTGCAAATTCTACAAAAAGAGTGTTTCAAAACTGCTCAAAAGAAAGGTTCAACAATATGAGATCAATGCAAACATCAGAAAAAACTTTCACAGAATGCTTCTGTGTAGTTTTGGTGGGAAGATATATTGTTTTTCACCATAGGCCTCAAAGCGCTCAAAATGTCCACTTGCAGAAACTACAGAAAGAGTGTTTCCAAACTGCTCAATCTAAAGAAAGGTTCAACTCAGTGAGGTGAATGCACCAATCACAAACAAGTTTATCAAAATTCTTCTGCTAGTTTTTATGTGAAAACATTCCTTTTTCCACAATGGGCCTCAAAGGGCTATAAATGTCCACTTGCAGATTACACAGAAAGAGTGTTACCAAACTGCTCAATCGAAAGAAGTCTTCAAGTCTATGAGATTAATGCATCCATCACAAAGAAGTTTGTAAGAATTCTTCTGTCTAGTTTTTATATGAAGATACTCACTTTTCCACAGTGGGCCTGATAGCACTCCAAATATCCACTTGCAGATTCTATAGAAAGAGTGTTTTTAAACCATTCCATTGAAAGAAAGTTTCAACTCTGTGGGACAAATGCACCCATCACATAGTAGTTTCTCAGAATGTTTAAGTCTAGTTTATCTGTGAAGATATTCTCTTTCGCACAATGGGCATCAAAGAGTGCCAAATGTCCAATTGCAGATTCTACAGAAAGAGGTTTTCCGAAGTGCTCAATCGAAATAAAGGTTCAACTCTGTGAGGGGAATGCTACCATCACAAAGAAGAGTCTCGGAATGCTTATGCATTGTTTTTATGTGAAGATATTCCCTTTTCCACAGTGGGCCTCAAAGTGCTCCAAATGTCCACTTGCAGATTCTACAGAAAGAGTGTTCCCAAACTGCTCCATCAACAGAAAGGTTCAACTCTGTGAGATGAATGCCCTCATCCCAAAGAAGTTTGTCAGAATGCTTCTTTCTAGATTTTATGTGAAGATATTCCCTTTTCCACAATGGGCCTCAAAGTGCTCCCAATGTCCACTTGCAGATTCTACAAGTGTCGTTCCAAACCACTCAGTCAAAAGAAAGTTTCAACTCTGTGTGATGAATGCCCCCGTCACAAAAAAGTTTGTCAGAATGCTTCTCTCTAGATATTCTGTGAAGATATTCCATTTTCCACAATGGACCTCAAAGCGCTCCAAAAGTCCAGTTGCAGATACTACAGAAAGCGTGTTTGTAAACTGCTCAATCAATCAAAAGAATGGTTCAAATCTGTGAGATGAATGCACTGATAACAAGGAAGTTTGTCAGAATGCGTCTGTCCAGTTTTTATGTGAAGATATTCCCTTTTCCACAATGGGCCTCAAATTGTTCCAAATGTCCACTTGAAGATTATGTAGAAGGAGTGTTTCCAAAATGTTAAATCGATAGAAAAGTTCAACTCTCTGCAATGAGTGCACCCATCAGAATGAAGTTTGTTAAAATGCTTCTGTCTGGTTTTAATGTGACGATATTTCCTTTTCCACAACGGGCCTCAAAGCACTCGAAATGTCCACTTGAAGATTCTACAGAAAGAGTGTTTACAAAATTCTCATATGAAAGAAAGTTTTAACACTTTGCAATGAATGCTCCCATCACAAAGAAGTTTGTCAGAATGCTTCTGTGTAGTTTTCGAGTGAAGATATTCCCTTTTACACAATGGTCCTGAAAGCACTCCAAATGTGAACTTGCTGATTCTACAGAAGGAGTGTTTCAAAACTGCTCAATCAAAAGAAAGGTTTAGCTGTGTGTGATGAATGCACCCATCACAAAGAAGTTTGTCAGAATGCTTCTAATTTTTATGTGAAGATCTTCCCTTTTCCACAATGGGTCTCAAAGCACTCCAAATGTCCATTTGCAGATTGTACAGAAAGAGTGCTTCCAGACTACCTAATTGAAAGAAAGTTTCAACTCTGTGAGATGAATGTACCCATCAGAAAGAAGTTTCTCAGAATGCCTCTGTATAGTTTTTATGTGAAGATATTACCTTGTCCACAATGGGCCCCAAAGCACTCCAAATGTCCACTTGCAGATACTACAGAAAGAGTGTTTCCAATCTGCTCAATCAAAAGAAATTTCAACACTGTGAGATGAATACAAAAATCACAAAGAAGCTTGTCAGAATGCTTCTAGCTAGTTTTTATGTGAAGATACTCCCTTTTCCACAATGGTCCTCAAAGAGCTCCAAATGTACACTTGCAGATTCTACAGAAAGAATGTTGCCAAAGTACTCAATCCAAAGAAAGTTTCATCTCTGTGCAGTGAATGCAGCCATCACAAAGAAGTTTGTCAGAATGCTTCCGTCTTGTTTTTATGGAAAGATATTTCCTTTTCCACAATGGGCCTCAAGGTGCTCTAAATATCCACTTACAGATACAACAGAAACAGTGTTTCCAAACTACTCAATTCAAAGAAAGGCTCAACTCTGTGAGATGAATGCATGCAACAGAAAGAAGTCTGTCAGAATGCTGCTGTCTAGTTTTTATGTGAAGATATTCCCTTTTCTACAATGGGCATCAAAGCGCTCCAAATATTCACATGCAGATTCTACAGAAAGAGGGTTTCCAAACTGCTCAATCTAAAGAAAGTTTGAACTCTGTGAGATGAATGCCTGCAACACAAAGAAGTTTGTCAGAATCCTTCTGTCTAGTTTTTATGTGAAGATATTCCCTTTTCCACATTGCCTCTAAAAGCACTCCAAATGACCACTTGCAGATTCTACAGAAACAGTGTTTATAAACTGCTGAATTGAAAGAAAGCTTCAACTCTGTGAGATGAATGCAACCATCACAAAGAAGTTTGTCAGAATGCTGCTGTCAAGTTTTTATGGGAAGATATTCCCTTTTCCACAATAGGCCTCAAAGCACTCCAAATGTCCACTTGCAGTTGCCACTGAAAGAGTGTTCCTTAACTGCTCAATCAAAAGAAAGTTTCACCTCTGTGAGAAAAACGCACCAATCACAATGAAGTTTGTCAGAATTCTTCTGCCTAGTTTTTGTGTGAAGATATTCCCTTTTCCAAAATGGGCCTCGAGGCACTCAAAATGTCCACATGTATATTCTACAGAAAGAGTGTTTCCAAACTGGTCAATGAAAAGTAAGTTTCAACTCTGAGATGAATAAACCCATCACAAAGAAGTTTGTCAGAATGCTTCTGTCTAGTTTTCATGTGAAGATGCTCCCTTTTCCACGAAGGAAATAAAAGTTCTCCAAATGTCTACTTGCAGATTGTACAGAAAGAGTGTTTCCAAACTACTCAATCAAAAGAAAGATTCAACTCTGTGAGATGAATGCAGCCATCACAAAGATGTTTGTCAGAATGTTTCTGTCTAGTTTTTACAAGAAGATATTCCGTCTTCCACAATGGGCCCCAAAGCGCTCCAAATGTCCACTTGTAGATTCAACAGAAAGAGTGTTCCAAAGTTCTCAATCAAAAGAAAGGTTCAACTCTGTGAGATGAATGCACCCCACACATAGTAGTTTGTTAGAATGCTTTGTCTAGTTTTTATGTGAAGATATTCCCTTTTCCACAATGGGCCTCAAAGCACTCGAAAATTCCAGTTGCAGATACTATAGAATGAGTGTTCCAAACTGCTCGCTGAAAAGAAAGTTTCAACTCTATGAGATGAATGCACCCATCACAAGGAAGTTTGTTAGAATGCTTCTGTCGAGTTTTTATGTGAAGGTATTCCCTTTTCCACAATGGTCCTCAAAGCGCTCCAAATGTCCACTTGTAGATTCTACAAAAAGAGTGTTTCCAAACTGCTCCATTGAAAGAAACATTCAACTCTGTGCAGTCAATGCACCCATCAGAAAGAAGTTAGTTAGAATGATTCTGTCTAGTTTTTATGTGAAGATATTTCCTTTTCCACAATGGGCCCCAAAGCGCGCTGTATTTCCACTTGCAGATTTTACCGAAAGAGTGTTTCCAAACTGCTCAATCAAAAGGAAGGTTCAACTCTGTGAGATGAATGCACTCATCACAAAGAAGTTTGTCAGAATGCTTCTGTCTAGTTTTTATGTGAAGATATTCCCTTATCCACAATGGGCCTCCAGGCACTTCAAATGTCCACTTCCAGATACTACAGAAAGGGTGTTTCCAAACTGCTCAATTGACAGAAAGGCTCAACTCTGTGACATAAGTGCACCCAACACAAATACGTTTGTCAGAATGCTTCTGTCTAGTTTTTATGTGAAGATATTCCCTTCTCCACTATGGGCCTCAAAGCGTTCCAAATGTCCACTTGCAGAATCTACAGAAAGAGTGTTCCCAAACTTCTCAATAGAAAGAAAGTTTCAACTCTGTGAGATGAATACACCCATCACAAAGAAGTTTGTCAGAATGCTTCTGTCTAGTTTTATGTGAAGACATTCATTTTTCCACAAAGTGCCTCAAAGCGCTCAAATTGTCCACTTGCAGATTCTACATAAAGAGTAAACAGTTCAATCAAAAGAAAGGTACAACACTGTGAGATGAATGCACTCATCACCAAAAAGCTTTTCAGAATGCTTCTGTATAGTTTTTAATGTAAGATATTCCCTTTTCCACAATGGGCCTCAAAGTACTGTACATATCCACTTGCAGATACTACAGAAAGTGAGTTTCCAAACTGCTCAATCCAAAGAAAGATTCAACTCAGGGAGGTGAATGGACCCATCTCAGAGAATTTTGTCAGAATGCTTCTGCTAGTTTTTATGTGAAGATCTTCCCTTTTCCACAAAGGGCTTCAAAGCACTCCATATGTCCATTTGCAGTTTGAACAGGAAGAGTGCTCTCAAACTGCTGAATCAAAAGAAAGTTTCAACTCTGTGAGATGAATGCAAACATCACAAAGAAGTTTGTCAGAATGCTTCTGTCTGGTTTTTATGTGAAGATATTCCCTTTTCCACAATGGACCACAAAGCGCTCCAAATGTGCACTTGCAGATTCCACAGAAAGATTGTTTCCAAACTGGTCAACCAAAAGAAGCCTTCAACTTAGTGAGACGAATGCACCCATCACAAAGAAGTTTGTTAGAATGCTTCTGTCTAGTTTTATATGAAGATATTCCCTTTTCAACAATGGGCCTGAAAGTGCTCCAAAATCCACTTGCAGATTCTACAGAAAGAGTGCTTCCAAACTGATCAATCAAAAGAAAGGTTCAATGCTGTGAGGTAATTGCACCCATCACAAATTAGTTGGTCAGAATGCTTCTGTCTAGTTTTTATGTGAATATATTCCGTTTGCCACAATGGGCCTCAAAGTGCTACAAATGACCACTTGCAGATACTACAGAAAGAGTGTTTCCAAACTGCCCAAGCAAAAGAAAGTTTTAACTCTGTGAGATGAATGAACCTATCACAAAGAAGTTTTTCAGAACGCTTCTTTCTAGATTTTATGTAAAGACATTCCCTTATCCATAGAGGGCCGCAAAGCACTCAAAACGTCCACTTGCAGATTCTACAGAAAGAGGGTTTCCAAACTGATGAATCTAAAATGTTCAAATCTGTGAGATGAAGGCACTCATCCCAAAGATATTTGTCAGAATGCTTCTGTCTAGTTTTTATGTGAAGACGTTCCCTTTTCCACAATGGAACTCAAAGTTCTCTAAATGTCCACCTGCAGATTCTACAGAAAGAGTGTTTCCAAACTGCTCAATCAAAAGAAAGATTCAACTCTGTGAGATGAATGCAGCCATCACAAACAAGTTTGTCAGAATGTTTCTCTCTAGTTTTTATGTGAAGATATTCACTTTACCACAATTGGCCTCAAAGCCCTCCAAATGTCCACTTGCAGATTCTACAGAAAGAGTGTTTTGATGTTGCTCAATTGAAAGAAAGTTTCAACCCTGTGAGATGAATGCACCCATCACAAAGAAGTTTCTCAGAATGCCTCTGTCTAGTTTTTGTGTTAAGATATTCCCTTTTCCACAATGGTCCTGAAAGCCCTCCAAATGTCCATTTGCGGATTTCACAGAAAGAGTGTTTCCAAACTCCTCAATTGAAAGAAACTTACAACTCTGTGAGATGAATGCAGCCATCACAAACAAGTTTGTCAGAATGTTTCTGTCTAGTTTTTATGTGAAGATATTCACTTTACCACAATTGGCCTCAAAGCCCTCCAAATGTCCACTTGCAGATTCTACAGAAAAATTGTTTTGACGTTGCTCAATTGAAAGAAAGTTTCAACCCTGTGAGATGAATGCGCCCATCACAAAGAAGTTTCTCAGAATGCCTCTGTCTAGTTTTTGTGTTAAGATATTCCCTTTTCCACAATGGTCCTGAAAGCCCTCCAAATGTCCACTTGTGGATTTCACAGAAAGAGTGTTTCCAAACTCCTCAATTGAAAGAAACTTACAACTCTGTGAGATGAATGCACCCATCACAAAGAAGTTTGTCACAATGCTTCTGTATTGTTTTTGTGTGAAGATATTGCCTTTTCCACAATGGGCCACAAATCGCTCCAAATGTCTGCTTGCAGATTCTAAAGAAAGAGGGTTCCCATCCTTCTCAATCCAAAGAAAGATTCAACTCTGTGAGATGAATGCACCCACCACAAAGAAGTTTGTCAGAATGCTTCTGTCTAGTTTTTAATGTGAAGATATTCCCTGTTCTACAATGAGCCTCAAAGCACTGCAATTGTCCACTGGCAGATTCTACATAAAGAGTGTTTCCAAAGTGCTCAATAGAAATAAAGCTTCAACTCTGTGCCATGAATGCAGCCATCACAAAGAAGATTCTCAGAATGATTCTGTCTTGTTTTTATGTGAAGATATTTCTTTTTCCACAACGGGCCTCAAAGCTCTCCAAATGTCCACTGGCAGATTCTACATAAAGAGTGTTTCAAAGAGCTCAATCGAAAGGAAGTTTCAACTCTGTGTGATGAATGCGCCCATCACAAAGATTGTGTGTCAGAATGCCTCTGTACCGTTTTTATGTGAAGGTATTTCTTTTCTACTATGGGCCTCAAGGTGCACAAAATTTCCACTTGCAGATTCTACAGAAAGTGTGTTTCCAAACTTCCCAATCGAAAGAAAGGCTCAGCTCTGTGATAAAAATGCACCCATCCCAAAGAAGTTTGTCAGAATGCTTCTGTCTAGTTTTAATGTGAAGATGTTGCCTTTTGCACAATAGGCCTCAAAGCACTCCAAATGTCCACTTGTAGAATCTACAGAAAGAGGTTTCCACACTGCTCAATCAAAAGAATAGTTCAACTCTGTGCGATGAATGCACCCATCACAAAAAGTTTGTCAGAATGCTTCTGTCTAGTATTTTGTGAATATATTACCTTTAACACAATGGGCCTAAAAAGCACTCCAAATTCCCACTTGCAGATTCTACAGAAACAGGGTCTCCAAACTGCTGAGTCAAAGGAAATTAACTCTGTGAGATGAATGCACCCATCACAAAGAAGTTTGTCAGAATGCTTCTGTCAAGGTTTTATGTGAAGATATTCCCTTTTCCACAATGAGTCTCAAAGCACCACAAATGTCCACTGGCAGATTCTACAGAAAGAGAGTTTCCAAACGGCTCCATCAAAAGAAAATTTCAAATCTGTGTGATGAGTGCACCCATCACAAAGAAGTTTGTCAGAATGCTTCTGTATACTTTTTATGTGAAGGTATTCCATTTGTAACAATGGCATCAAACCACCACAAATGTCCACTTGCAGTTTCTACAGAAAGAGTGTTTCCATACAGCTCAATTGAAACAAAGGTTCTACTCTCTGTGATGAATGCACCCATCCCAAAGAAATTTGTCAGAATGCTTCTGTCTAGTTTTTATGTAAAGATATCCCCTTTTCCAGGATGGTCTCAAAGCACTTCAAATGTCCACTTGCTGATTCTACAGAAAGAGTGCTTCCAAAGTGCTCAATTGAAAGAAAGATTCAACTCTGTGAGACGAGTGCACCAATCACAAAGAAGTTTGTCACAATACTTCTGTCTAGTTTTTACGTTAAGATATTTCCTTTTCCACAATTGTCCTCAAAGTGCTCCAATTGTCCACTTGTAGATTCAACAGAAAGAGTGTTTCCAAACTCCTCAAGCACAATAAATATTCAACTCTGTGAGATGAATGCACCTATCGCAAAGAAGTTTGTCAGAATGCTTCTGTCTAGTTTTTATGTGAAGATATTCTCTTTTCCACAGTGGGCCTTAAAGCTCTCAAAGTGT
This sequence comes from Symphalangus syndactylus, assembly GCF_028878055.3. NCBI lineage: Eukaryota > Metazoa > Chordata > Mammalia > Primates > Hylobatidae > Symphalangus > Symphalangus syndactylus. The sequence goes on along the minus strand of NC_072435.2, from coordinate 50,324,547 downwards.
CCACTTGCAGACTCTACAGAAAGAGTGTTTCCAAACTGCTCAATCCAAAGAAAGCTTCAACTCTGTGAGATGAATGCAACCCTCACAAAGGACTTTGTCATAATACTTCTATCTAGTTTTTATGTGAAGATATCTCCTTTTCTACAATGGGCTTCAATGCGCTCAATGTATCCACTTGCAGATTATACAGAAACAGTTTTTCCAAACTGCTCAATTGAAAGAAAGGTTCAACCCTGTGAGATGAATGGACCAATCCAAAGAAGTTTGTCAGAATACCTCTGTTTAGTTTTTATTTGAAGATATTCCATTTTCCACAATGCTGCTCTGAATGTCCACATGCAGATTCTACAGAAAGAGTTTTTCCAGACTGCTCAATTTAAATAAAGTTTCAACTCTGTGAGATGAATGCACCCATCACAAAGAAGTTTGTCAGAATGCTTCTGTCTAGTTTTTATATCAATATGTTGCCTTTTCCACAGTGGGCCTCAAAGCGCACCAAATGTCCACTTACAGATTCTACAGAAAGAGTGTTTCCAAACTGCTCAATGGAAAGAAATGTTCAACTCGGTGTGATGAATTCAACCCTCACAAAGAAGATTGTCAGAATGCTTCTTTCTAGTTTTTATGTGAAGATATTCCTTTTTCCACAAAGGGCCTCAAGCGCACCAAATGTCCAATTGCAGATTATACAGAAAGAGTGTTTTCAAACAGCTCAATTGAAAGATAATTTCAACTCAGTGAGATGAATGCAACCATCACAAAAAAGTTTTTCAGAATGCTTCTGTATAGTTTTTAATGTAAGATATTCTGTTTTCCACAATGGGCCTCAAGGCACCGTAAATATCCACTTGCAGATACTACAGGAAGTGAGTTTCCAAACTGCTCAATCCAAAGAAAGGTTCAACTCAGAGAGGTGAATGGACCCATCTCAGAGAATTTTGTCAGAATGCTTCTGCTAATTTTTATGTGAAGATCTTCCCTTTTCCACAAAGGGCTTCAAAGCGCTCCATATGTCCATTTGCAGATTGTACAGAAAGAGTGCTCTCAAACTGCTGAATAGAAAGTTTCAACTCTGTGAGATGAATGCACTCATCACAAAGAAGTTTGTCAGAATGCTTCTGTCTAATTTTTTTGTGAAGATATTCCCTTTTCCACAATGGGCCTCAAAGAGCTCCAAATGTGCACTTGCAGATTCTACAAAAAGTGTTTCCAAACTGCTCAACCGAAAGAAGGCTTCAACTTAGTGAGATGAATCCACCCATCACAAAGAAGATTGTTAGAATGCTTCTGTCTAGTTTTTATATGAAGATATTCCCTTTTCCACAATGTGTCTGAAAGTGTTTCAAGTGTCCACTGCAGATTCTACAGAAAAAGTGTTTCCACACTGCTCAATCAAAAGAATGGTTCAATGCTGTGAGATAATTGCAGCCATCACAAAGTAGTTTGTCAGAATGTTTCTGTCTAGTTTTTTTGTGCATATATTCCATTTTCCACAATGAGCCTCAAAGTGCTCCAAATGTCCACTTGCAGATTCTACAGAAAGAATCTTTCCAAACTGCTTAATTGAAAGAAAGGTTTAGCTCTGTGAGATGAATGAACCCATCACAAAGAGGTTTGTCAGAATGTTTCTGTCTAGTTTTTATGTGAAGATATTCCCTTTTCCACAATGGGCCTCAAAGCCCTCAAAATATCCACCTGCAGATTCCACAGAAAGAGTTTTTCCAAGGAGCTCAATTGAAAGAAAGGTTCAACTCTGTTAGGTGAATGCACTCATCACAAAGAAGTTTGTAAGAATGCTTCTGTCTAGTTTTTATGTGAAGATATTCCCTTTTCCACAATGGGCCTCAAAGCGTTCCAAATGTCCACTTGCAGATTCTACAGAAAGAGTGTTTCCATGCTGCTCAATTGAGAGAAATGCTCAACTCTGTGATATGAATGCACTCATCACAAAGAAGTTTGTCAGAATGCTTCTGTCTAGTTTTTATGTGAAGACATTCCCTTATCCACAATGGGCCTCAAACCGCTCCAAACGTCCACTTGCAGATTCTACAAAAAGAGTGTTTCGAAACTGCTCAATTGAAACAAGGATTCAACTCTGTGAGATGAATTCACTCATCACAAAGAAGTTTGTCAGAATGCTTCTGTCTAATTTTTATGTGAAGATATTCCCTTTCCACAGAGGGCCTTAATGCCCTCCAATTTTCCACTTGCAGATTTTAAATGAAGAGTGTTTCCAGGCTGGGTGCGGTGGCTCATGCTTGTAATCCCAGCAGTTTGGGAGGCTAAGCTGGGCAGATCATGAGGTCAGGAGATCAAGACAATGGTGAAACCTCGTCTCTACTAAAAATACAAAAAATTAGCCAGGCATGGTGTCGGGCACCTGTAGTCTCATCTACTCGGAGAGGCTGAGGCAGGAGAATGGCATGAACCCGGGAGGCAGAGCTTGCAGTGAGCCGAGTTTGCACCACTGCACTCCAACCTGGGTGACAGAGTGACACTCCATCTCAAAAAAAAAAAAAGAGTGTTTCCAAACTGCTCAATCGAAATGTTCAAATGTGTTAGATGAATGCACCCATCATGAAAAAGTTTGTCAGAATCCTGTCTAGTTTTTATGTGAAGATATTCCCTTTTCCACATTGGGCCTCAAAGCACTCAAAATGTCGACTTGCAGATTCCACTAAAAGAGTGTTTCTTAACTGCTCAATCAAAAGAAAGGTTCACCTCTGTGAGATGAGTGCATACATCACAAAGAAGTTTGTCAGAATGCTTTTCTCTAGTTTTCATGTGAAGATATTCCCTTTTCCACAATTGTCTTCACAGCGCTCCAAATGTCCACTTGCAGATTGTTCAGAAAGAGTTTTCCCAAACTGCTCAATGGAAAGTAAGTTTAAACTCTGAGAGTTGATTGCACCCATCACAAAGAAGTTCATCAGAATGCTTCTGTCTGGTTTTTATGTGAAGATATTCGCTTTTCCATAAAGGGCCTCAAACGCTCCAAATGTCCACTTGCAGATCCTACAGAAAGAGTGGTTCCAAGCTGCTCTGTCAGAATTAAGGTTCAACTCTGTGAGATGAAAGCACCCGTCATGAAGTAGTTGGTCAGAATGCTTCTGTCTACTTTTTATGTGAGGATATCCTGTTTTCCACAAGGGGCCTCAAAGCGCTCCAGAAATCCACTTGCACATTCTAAATAAAGAGTGTTTCCAAACTGCTCAATTGAAAGAAAGGTTCCACTCTGTGAGATGAATGCAACCATCACAAAGAAGTTTGTCAGAGTGCTTCTCTCCAGGTTTTATGTGAAGATACTCCCTTTTCCACAATGGCCCTCAGAGCATTCCAAATGTCCACTAGCAGATTCTGCAGAAAGAGTGTTTCCAAACTCCTCAATTGAAAGGTTCAACTCTGTGAGATTAATGCACCCTTCACAAGGAAGTTTGTCAGACTGCTTCTCTCCAGTTTTTATGTGAAGATATTCCCAATTCCACAATGGGCCTCAAAGAGTTCCAAATGTGCATTTGCAGATTCTACAGAAAGAGGGTGTCCAAACTGCTAAATCAATGGAAAGGTTCGACTCTGTGAGTTGAATGCATGCATTGCAGAGAAGTTTCTCAGAATGCTTATGGATAGTTTTTATGTGAATATACTGTTTTTCATATTAGGCCCCAAAGCGCTCAAATGTCCACTTGCAGATTCTACAGAAAGAGTGTTTCCAAACTGCTCAATGGAAACAAAGATTCAAATCTGGGACAGGAATGCACCCATCACCAAGAAGTCTGGTCAGAATGCTTCTGTCTAGTTTTTATGTGAAGATATTCTGTTCTCTATATTAGGCCTCAAAGTGCTCCAAATGTCCACTGGCAGATTATACAGAGAGTTTCCAAACTGCTCATTGGAAAGAAACTTTCAACTCTGTGCATTGAATGCACCCATCACAAAGTTTGTCAGAATGCTTCTGTCTAGTTTTTATGTGAAGATATTCCATTTTCCACAATGGGCCTAAAAGTGCTCTAAATGTCCACTTGCAGATTCTACAGAAAAAGTGTTTCCAAACTGCTTCTTCAAAAGAAACATTCAACTCTGGAAGATGAATGCACCCATCACCAAGAAGTTTGTCAGAATGCTTCTGTCTAGTGTTTTTTTGAAGATATTCTCTTTTCCACAATGGGCCTCAAAGCGCTCCAAATGTCCACTTGCAGATTCTACAGTAAGAGAGTTTCCAAACTTCTCAATTGACAAAAAGTATCAACTCTGTGCATTGAATGCACACATCACATAGAAGTTTGTCACAATGCTTCTGTCTAGTTTTTATGTGAAGATATTACCTGTTCTACTATGAACCTCAAAGCACTGCCATTGTCGACTTGTAGATTCTACAGAGTGTTTCCAAAGTGCTCAATAGATAGAAAGCTTCAACTCTATGCCATGAATGCCTCCATCACAAAGAAGATTCTCAGAATGATTTTGTCTTGTTTTTATGTGAAGATATTTCTTTTCCACAATGGGCTTCAAAGCTCTCCAAATGTCCACTTGCAGATTCTACATAAAGAGTGTTTCCAAAGAGCTCAATCGAAAGAAACTTTCCAATCTGTGTGATGAATGCACCCTTCACAAGGATTGTGTGTCAGAATGCCTCTTTACTGTTTCTTTGTGAAGATATTTCCTTTTACATCATGGGCCTCAAAGCAATCAAAATGTCCACTTGCAGATTCTACAGAAAGTGTGCTTCCAAATTGCTCAATCAAAAGAAAGGTGCAGCTCTGTGATATGAATGCACCCATCCCAAAGAAGTTTGTCAGAATGCATCTCTCTAGTTTTTGTGTGACGATATTGTCTTTTCCACAATAGGCTTCAAAGCGTTCCAAATATCCACCTGTAGAATCTACAAAAAGACTGTTTCCACACTGCTCAATCAAAAGAAAAGTTCAACTCTGTGTGATGAATGCACTCATCACAAAGAAGTTTGTCAGAATGCTTCTGTCTTACATTTTGTGAAGATATTCCCTTTAACACAATGGGCATAAAAGGCTCTCAAATGCCCACTTGCAGATTCTACAGAAAGAGTGTTTCCAAACTGCTGAGTCAAAGAGAATATCAACTCTGTAAAATGAATGCACTCATCACAAAGAAGTTTGTCAGAATGCTTCTGTCTAGTGTATATGTGAAGATATTCTCTTTTCCACAGTGGGCCTCAAAATGCTCCAAATGTCCACTTGCAGATTCTACAGAAAGAGTGTTTCCAAACTGCTCGATAGAAAGAAATGTTCAACTCTGTAAGATGAATGGACTCATCACAAAAATGTTTGTCAGAATGCCTCTGTCTACTTTTTGTGTGAAGATATTCCATTTTCAACATTGGGCCTCGAAGCTCTCCAAATGTCCACTTGTAGATACTACAGAAAGAGTGTTTCCAAACTGCTCAATTGAAGGAAAGGTTCAACACTGTCAAATTAATGCACCCATCCCAAAGGAGCTTTTCAAAATGCGTCTCTCTAATTTGCATTTGAAGATATTCCCTTTTCCACAATGGACCTCAAAGTGCTCCAAATATCCACTTCCAGATTCAACAGAAAGAGAGTTTCCAAACTGCTCAATTGAAAGAAAGGTTCAACCCTGTGAGATGAATGTACCCATCACACAGGAGCTTGTCAGAATGATTCTTTCTAGTTTTATGTGAAGATATTCTCTTTTCTTCAATGGGCCTCAAAGCTCTCCAAATGTCCACTTGCAGATCCTACAAAAAGAGTGTTTCCAAACTGCTCAATTGAAAGAAGTTTCAACTCTGTGTGTTGAATGCAACCATCACAAAGAAGTTTGTCAGAATGCTTCTCTCTAATTTTTATGTGAAGATATTCCTTTTTTCACAATGGCCCTGAAAGTGCTCCAAAAGTCCACTTACAGATTCTACAGGAAGAGTGTTTCCAAACTGCTCAATTGAAAGAAAGGTTTAACTCTTTGCAATGAATGCACCCATCACAGTGAAGTTTCTCAGAATGTTTTTGTCTGGTTTTTATGTGAAGATACTCCCTTTTCCACAATGGGCCTCAAAGCACTCCAAATATCCACTTGCAGATTCTACAGAAAGAGTGTTTCCAAACTACTGAAGTGAAAGAAAGCTTCTACTGTTTGAGATGAATGCCCCCATCACAAATAAGTTTGTCAGAATGCTTCTGTCTGGTGTATATGTGAAGATATTATCTTTTCCACCATGGGTCTCAAAGTGCTCCAAATGTCCACTTGCAGATTCTACAGAAAGAGTGTTTCCAAACAGCTCAATCCAAACAAAGGTTCAACTCAGTGGGATGAATGCACCCATCACAAAGGACTTTGTCAGAATGCTTTTGTCGTTTTTATGTGATGATACTCCATTTTCCCCAGTGCCTCAAAGTGCTCCAAATATCCACATGCATGTTCTACAGAAAGAGAGTTTGCAAACTGCATAATCAAAAGAAAGGTTCAACTCTCTGAGATGAATGCACCCAACACAAAGAAGTTTCTCAGAATGCTTCTGTCTAGTTTTTATGTGAAGATATTCCCTTTTCGACAATGGGCTTCAAAGAGCTCGAAATGTCCACTTTCAGATTCTACAGAAAGAGTGCTTCCAAACTGATCAATCAAAAGAAAGGTTCAAATCTGTGAGATGAATGCACCCATCACAAAGGAGTTTGTTTGAATGCTTCTGTCTAGCTTTTATGTGAAGATATTCCCTTTTCCACCATGGGACTCAAAATGCTCCAAATGTCCACTTGCAGATTCTACAAAAAGAGAGTTTCAAAATTGCTCAATGCAAAGAAAGCTTCAACCCTGCGAGATGAATGAAACCATCACAAAGAGGTTTGTCAGAATGCCTCTGTCTAGTTTTTATGTGAAGATATCCCCTTTTCCACAATGAGCCTCAAAACCCTAGAAATGTCCACTTGCAGATCCTGCAGGAAGAGCTTTTCCAAACGGCTGAACTGAAAGCAAGGTTCAACTCTGTCACTTGAATGCACACATCACAAAGAAGTTTGTCAGAATGCATATGTCTAAGTTTTATGTGAAGATGTTCCCTTTTCCACAAGTGGCCTCAAAGTGCTCCAAATGTCCACTTGCAGATTTTACAGGAAGAGAGTTTCCAAACTACTCAGTCAAAAGAAATGTCAAACTCTGCGAGATGAATGCACCCATCTCAAAAAAGTTTGAGAGAAACTTCTGTATAGTATTTATGTGAACATATTGCATTTTCCACAAATGGCCTGAAAGAGCTCCAAATGTCCACTTTCAGATTGTACGAAAGAGTGTCTCCAAACTGCTAACTTGAAAGAAAGGTTCAACACTGTGAGATGAATGCACTCATCACAAAGAAGTTTGTCAGAATGCTTCTGTCTAGTTTTTATGTGAAGATATTCCCTTTTCTACAATGGGCCTCAAACCGCTCCAAATGTCCCCTGGCGGATTCTACAGAAAGAGTGTTTCCAAACTGCTCAATCAAAAGAAAGGTTCAACTCTGTGAGATGATTGCATTATCACAAAGAAGTTTGTCAGAATTCTTCTGTCTAGTTTTTATGTGAAGATATTGCCTTTTCCACAATGGGCCTCAAAGCGCTCCAAATGTCCAATTGCAGATACTACAGAAAGAGGGTTTCCAAACTGCACCATTGAAAGAAAGGTTCAACTCTGTGAGTTGAATGCACCCATCATAAAGAAGTTTGTCAGAATGCTTCTGTCCAGTTTTTTTGTGAAGATATTCCCTTTTCCACAGTGGGCCTGAAAGTGCTCCAAAAGTACACTTGCAGATTCTACAGAAACAGTGTTTCAAACTGCTCAAATGAAAGAAAGGTTCAACTCTGTGCAATCAATGCACCCATCACAGAGAAGTTTGTCAGAATGCTTCTGTCTAGTTTTTATGTGAAGATATTCCCTTTTCCTCAATGGGCCTCAAAGCGCTCCAAATGTCCACTTGCAGATTCTTCAGAAAGAGTGTTTCCAAACTGCTCAATTGAAAGGATGGTTCAACTCTGTGCAATGGATGCACCAATTACAAAGAAGTTTGTCAGAAGGCTTCTTTCTAGTTTTTATGTGAATATATCCCCATTTCCACAATCGGCCTCAAAGCGCTCCAAATGTCCACTTGCAGATTCTACAGAAAGAGTGTTTCCAAACTGCTAAATTGAAAGAAAGTTTCGACTCAGTGGGATGAATGCACCCATCAGAAAGCAGTTTGTCAGAATGATTCTGCCTAGTTTTTATATGAAGATATTCCCTTTTCCACAATGGGCCTCAAAGCACTACAAACGTCCTCTGGCAGATTCTACAGAAAGAGTGTTCCCAAACTGCTCAATTGAAAGAAAGGCTGAAGTCTGTGAGATGAATGCACCCATCACAAAGAAGTTTGTCAGAATGCTTCTGTCTTTTATATGAAGATATTCCCTTTTCCACAATGGGCCTCAAAGTGCTCCAAATATCCACTTGCAGATTCTACTGAAAGAGAGTTTTCCAAACTGCTCAATCAATAGAAAAGTTCAACTCTGTGGGATGAATGCACCCATCAAAAGGAAGTTTGTCATAATACTTCTGTCTAGTTTTTATGTGAAGATATTCCCTTTTCCACAGTGAGCTTCAAAGTGCTCCAAATGTCCTCTTGCACATTCTACAGAAAGAGGGTTTCCAAACTGCTCCATTGAAAGAAAAGTTCACCTCGGTGAGATGAATATACCCATCACAAAAAAAGTTTGTCAGAATGCTTCTGTCTAATTTCTATGCAAAGATATTCCCTTTTCCACAATGGGCCTCAAAGCTCTCCACATGTCCCCTTGCAGATTCGACAGAAAGAGTGTTTCCAAGCTGCTCAATGGAAGGAAAGTTTCAACTCTGTGGGACGAATGCACCCATCACAAAGAGGTTTGTCAGAATGATTCTCTCTAGTTTTTATGTGAAGATATTCCCTTTTCCACAATGGGTTTAAAAGTGCTCCAAATGTCCACTTGCACATTCTACAAAAAGAGTGTTTACAAACTGCTCAATCTAAAGAAAGTTTCAACTCTGTGAGATCAATGCACCCATCACAAAGAAGTTTGTCAGAATGCTTCTGTCTAGATTTTATGTGAGGATATTACCTTTTCCACAATGGGCCTCAAAGCACTCCAATTGTCCACTTACAGATTCTACAGAAAGTGTTTCCCAACTGCTCAATCGAAAGAAAGGTACAACTCTTTGAAGTGAATGCCCCCATCATAAAAAAGTTTGTCAGAATGCTTCTGTCTAGTTGTAATGTGAAGATATTCCGTTTTTCAGAATAGTCTTCAAAGCGCTCCAATTGTCCACTAGCAGATCCTACACCAAGTGTGTTTCCAAAATGCTCAATTGAAACAAAGGTTCAACTCTGCTAGATGAATGCACCAATCACAAAGAAGTTTGTCAGAATGCTTCTGTCAAATTTATATGTGGCCGGGCGCGGTGGCTCACGCTTGTAATCCCAGCACTTTGGGAGGCCGAGGCGGGCGGATCACGAGGTCAGGAGATCGAGACCACGGTGAAACCCCGTCTCTACAAAAAAAATACAAAAAATTAGCCGGGCGCGGTGGCGGGCGTCTGTAGTCCCAGCTACTCGGAGGCTGAGGCAGGAGAATGGCGTGAACCCAGGAGGCGGAGCTTGCAGTGAGCCGAGATTGCGCCACTGCACTCTAGCCCGGGCGACAGAGCGAGACTCTGTCTCAAAAAAAAAAAAAAAAAAAATTTATATGTGAAGATATTCCGTGTTCCACAATGGGTCTCAAAGTGCTCCAAATGTCCACTTCCAGATTCTACAGAAGGAGGTTTTCCAAACAGCTCAATGGAAAGAAAGGTTCAACTCTGCAAGATGAATGCACCCAATCAAAAGAAGTTTGTCAGTAGGATTCTGTCTGTTTTTATCTGAAGATATTCCCTTTTTCACCATGAGCCGCAATGCACTCCAAATGTCCACTTGGAGATTCTACAGAAAAAGTGTTTCCAAACTGCTCAATTGAAAGAAAATTTCAACTCTGTGAGGTGAATGCACCCATCACAAAGAAGTTTGTCAGAATGCTTCTGTCTAGTTTTTATGTGAAGATATTTCCTTTTACACAATGGGCCTCAAAGCATTCCAAATGTCCACTTGCAGATCCTACAGAAAGAGTGTTTGCAAATTGCTCCATGGAATGAAAGGTTCAACTCTGAGAGATGAATGCACCCATCACAAAGTAGTTTGTCAGAATGCTTCTGTCTAATTTCTATGTGAAGATATTCCCTTTTCCACAATGGGCCTCAAAGCACTCCAAATGTCCATTGCAGATTCTACAGAAAGAGTGTTTCCAAATTGCTCAATGGAAAGAAATGTTCAACTCTGTGGGAAGAATGTGTACATCACAAAGAAGTTTGACAGAACCCTTCTGGCTAGTTTTTATGTGAAGATATTCTGTTTTCCTCATAGGGCCTCAAAGCGCTCCAAAACTCCACTTGCAGATTCTACAAAAATTGTGTTACCAAACTGCTCAATCAAAAGAAAGGTTCAACTCTCTGAGATGAATGCACCCATCACAAAGAAGTCTTTCAGAATGGTTCTGTCTAGTTTTTAGGTGAAGATATTCCCATTTCTGCAATGTGCCCCAAAGCACTCCAAATGTCCTCTTGCAGGTACTACAGAAAGAATGTTTCCAAACTGCTCAATCAAAAGAAAGTTTCAAACCTGTGAGATCAATGCACCGATCACAAAGAACTTTGTCACAATGATTATGTCTAGTTTTTATGTGACGATATTCCCTTTTCCACAATAGGCCTCAAAGCACTCCAAATGTCCACTTGCAGAATCCACAGAAAGAGTGTTTCAAAACTGCTCAATGGAAAGAAAGTTTCAACTCCATGAGATGCATGTACGCATCACAAAGAAGTTTGTCAGAGTGCGTGTTTCTAATTTTTATGTGAAGATATTCCCTTTTCCACAAGCGGCCTCAAAGTGCTCCAAATATCCATTTGCAGATTCTACAGAAAGAGTGTTTCCAAACTGCTCAATGGAAATAAAGGTTAAACTATGTGCAATGAATGCACCCATCACAAAGAAGAGTCTCAGTATGCTTCTGTCTAGTTTAATGTGAAGATATTTCCTTTTCCACAATGACCCTCAAAATGCTCCAAATGTCCAATTACAGATTCTAAAGAAAGAGTGTTTCCAAACTGCTAACTCGAAAGAAAGGTTCAACACTGTGAGATGAATGCACCCATCACAAAGAAGTTTGTCAGAATGCTTCTGTCTAGTTTTTATGTGAAGATATTCCCTTTTCCACAATGGGCCTCAAACCGCTCCAAATGTCCCCTGGCGGATTCTACAGAAAGAGTGTTTCCAAACTGCTCAATCGAAAGAAAGATTCAACTCTGTGAGATGATTGCACTGCCACAAAGATGTTTGTCAGAATTCTTCTGTCTAGTTTTTATGTGAAGATATTTCCTTTTCCACAATGGGCCTCAAAGCGCTCCAAATGTCCACTTGCAGATACTACAGAAAGAGGGTTTCCAAACTGCACCATTGAAAGAAAGGTTCAACTCTCTGAGTTGAATGCACCTATCATAAAGGAGTTTGTCAGAATGCTTCTGTCTAGTTTTTATGTGAAGGTATTCTCTTATCCACAATTGGCCTCGAAGTGCTCTAAATGTCCACTTGCAGATTCGACAGAAAGAGTGTATCCAAAATGCTGAATTGAATGAAAATTTCAATTCTTTGAGGTGAATTGAAGGTTGTCAAAGAAGGTTGTCAGGATGCTTATGTCTAATTTTTGTGAGAAGATACTCCCTATTCCACAATGAACCTCAAAGCCTTCCAAATGTCCACTTGCAGAGTGGTGTTTGTCAGAATACTTCTGTCAAATTTATATGTGAAGATATTCCGTGTTCCACAATGGGTCTCAAAGTGCTCCAAATGTCCACTTCCAGATTCTACAGAAGGAGGTTTCCCAAACAGCTCAATGGAAAGAAAGGTTCAACTCTGCAAGATGAATGCACCCTCTACAGAGAGTGTTCCCAAACACTCTCTGTAGAGTGTTCCCAAACGATTAAATTGAAAAAAAAGTTCAACACTGTAAGATGAATACACCCATCACAAAGAAGTTTTTCAGAATGCTTCTGTCTAGTTTTTATGTGAAGATATTGCCTTTTCCACAATGGGCCTCAAAGTGCTCACAGTGTCCACTTGCACATTCTACAGAAAGAGTTTTTCCAAACTGCTCAATTGAAACAAAGGTTCACCTCTGAGAGACGAATGCACCCATCATAAAGAAGTTTGTCTGAATGCTTCTGTCTAGTTTTATGTGAAGATATTCCCTTTTCCAAAATGGGCCTCAAAGCACTCCAAATATCCACTTGCAGATTCTAAAGAAAGAGTGTTTCCAAACTGCTCCATTGAAAGAAAAGTTGAACTCTGTGAGATGAATGCCCCATCCAAAGAAGTTTGTGGGAATACTTCTGTCTAGTGTTTATGTGAAGATATCCTCTTTTCCAAAACAGGCCTCAAATGCTCCAAATCTCCATTTGCAGATTCTACAGAAAGACTGTTTACAAACTGCTCAATTGAAAGATAATTTCGACTCAGTGACATGAATGCACCATCACAAAGAAGTTTGTCAGAATGCTTCTGTCTAATTTTTATGTGAAGATATTTCCTATTCCACAATGGGCCCCAAAGCCCTCCAAATGTCCACTTGCAGATTCTACAGGAAGAGTGTTTCCAATCTGCTCAATCGAAAGAAATGCTCAACTCTCTGAGATGAATGCAGCCAACACAAAAATTTTCTCAGAATGCTTCTGTCTATTTTTTATGTGAAGATATTCCCTTTTCCACAATGGGCTTCAAAGCGCTCGAAATATCCACTTTCAGATTCTACAGAAAGAGTGCTTCCAAACTGCTCAATCAAAAGAAAGATTCAAATCTGTGAGATGAATGCACCCATCACAAAGGAGTTTGGCAGAATGCTTCTGTCTAGTTTTTATGTGAAGATATTCCCTTTTCCACAAAGGGACGCAAAACGCTCCAAATGTCCACTTGCAGATTCTACAGAAAGAGTGTTTCCATACTGCTCAATTGAAAGAAAGTTACACCTCTGTGAGGTGAATGCACCCATCATAAAGAAGTTTGTCAGAATACTTTTGTCTAGTTTTTATGTAAAGATATTGCCTTACCGACAATGGGCCACAGAGAGCTTCAAAAGTCCACTTGTAGATGCTACACAAAGGGTGTTTCCAAACTGCTCCATTGAAAGAAGGGTTCAACACTGTGAGATGAAAGCCCTCATCACAAAGAAGTTTTTCAGAATTCTTCTGTCTAGTGTTTATGTGAGGATATTCCCTTTTCCACAATGGGCCTCAAAGCACTCCAAATGTCCACTTGCAGATTCTATAGATAGACTGTTTCCAAACTGCTCCATTGAAAGAAAGGTTCAACTCTGTGAGATGAATGCATGCATCACAAAGAAGTTTCTCAGAATGCTTCTGTCTAACTTTTATGTGAAGATATTTCCTTTTCCACAATGGGCCTCAAAGCACTCCAAATGTCCATTTGCAGATTCTACAGAAAGAGTGTTTCCAAACTACTCCATTGAAAGAAAATTTGAACTTTGTGAGATGAATGCCCCCATCACAAAGAAGTTTGTCAGAATACTTCTTTCTAGTGTTTATGTGAAGATATTCTCTTTTCCACAATGGGCCTCAAACGCACCAAATGTCCACTTGCAGATTATACAGAAAGAGTGTTTTCAAACAGCTCAATTGAAAGATAATTTTGACTCAGTGAGATGAATGCAACCATCACAAAGAAGTTTGTCACTATGCTTCTGTCTAACTTTTATGTGAAGATATTTCCTTTTCCACAATGGGCCTCAAAGCACTCCAAATGTGCACTTGCAGATTCTACAGAATGAGTGTTTCCAAACTGCTTAGTTGAAAGAAAGGTTCAACTCTGTGAGATGAATGCACCCATCACAAAGAAGTTTGTCTGAATGCTACTCTCTAGTTTTTATGTGAAGATACACCCTTTTCTACAATGGGCCTCAAAGAGTTCCAAATGTCCACTTGCAGATTTTACAGAAATAGTTTTTACAAACTGCTCAATTGAAAGAAACGTTCAACTCCGTGAGATGAATGCACCCATCTTGGAGAAGTTTATCAGAATGCTTCTGTCTAGTTTTTATGTGAAGATATTACTTTATCCATAATCGGCCACAAAGCGCTCCAAATGTCCACTTGCAGATGCTATAGAAAGAGTGTTTCCAAACTGCTATATAAAAAGAAAGGTTCAACTCTCTGAGATGAATGCATCCATCACAAAGAAGTTTGTCAGAATGCTTCTGTCTAGTTTTTATGTAAAGATATTTCCTTTTCCACAATAGGCCTCAAAGCACTCCAAATGTCCACTTGCAGATACTACAGAAAGACTGTTTCCAAACTGCTAAATCAAAAGTACTGTTCAACTCTGTGAGATGAATGCACCCATCACCAAGAAGTTTGTCAGAATGGTTTTTGAGTTTCTGTGTGAAGATATTCCCTTTTCCACAATGGGCTTCAAAGTGCTCGAAATGTCCACTTTCAGATTCTACAGAAAGAGTGTTTCAAAACTGCTCAATTGAAAGAATTTTTCAACTCTGTGAGATGAATGCACCCATCACAAAGAAGTTTGTCAGAATGCTTCAGTCTAATTTTTATGTGAAGATATTCCCTTTTCCACTGTGGGCCTCAAAGCGCTCCAAATGTCCACTTGCAGATTCTACAGAAAGAGTATTTCCAAACTGATCAATCTAAAGAAATCTTCAACTCTGTGAGATAAATGCACCCATCACAAAGAAGTTTGTCAGAATGCTTCTGTCTAGTTTTTATGTGAAGATACTGCCTTTTCCACAGTGGGCCACAAAGTGCTCCAAATGTCCACTTGTGGATTCTACAGAATGAGTGTTTCCAAATAACTCAGTTGAAAGAAAGTTTCAACTCTGCGACGTGAATGCACCCATCACAAAGAAGTTTGTCTGAATGCTACTCTCTAGTTTTAATGTGAAGATATTGACTTTTCCACAATGGGCCTCACAGTATTCCAAATGTCCACTTGCAGATTTTACCAAAATAGTTTTTACAAACTGCTCAATTGAAAGAAAGGTTCACCTCTGTGCGATGCATGCACCCATCACAAAGAACTTTGTCAAAATTCTTCTCTCTACTTTTTATGTGAAAATATTCCCTTTTCCACAATGGGCCTCAAAGCGCTCAAAATGGCCACTTGCAGATTCTACAGAGAGTGTTTCCAAGCTGCTATATTGATAGAAAAGTTCAACTCTGTGAGACGAATGCTCCAATCACAAAGAAGTTTTTCAGAATTCTTTTTTCTAGTTTTTATATGAAGATATTCCCTTTTCCACAATGGGCCTCAAAGCGCTCCAAAGTCCACTTGCAGATACTACAGAGTGTTTCCAAACTGCAGAATTGAGAGATAGGTTCAACTCTGTGAGATGAGTGCAACCCTCAGAAAGAAGTTTTTCAGAAAGATTCTGTCTAGTTTTTATGTGAAGATATTCCCTTTTCCTCAATGGGCTTCAAACCTCTCCAATTGTCCACTACAGATTACACAGAGAGAGGGTTTCCAAACTGTTCAATCTAAAGCAAGTTTCAACTCTGTGAGATGAATGCACACATCACAAAAAACTTTCTCAGAATGCTTCTTTCTAGTTTTTATGGGAAGGTATTCCCTTTTCCACAATGGGCCTCTAAGCGTTCCAAATGTCCACTTTCAGATTCTACAAAAAGAGTGTTTCCAAACTGCACAATGGAAAGATATGTTCTACTCGGTGAGATGAATGCATCCATCACAAAGAATTTTCTCAGAATGAGTCTGTCTAGTTTTTATATGAAGTTATTCCCTTTCCCACAGTGGGCCTCAAAGGACTCCAAGTGTCCAATTGCTGATTCTACAGAAAGAGTGTCTCCAAGCTGCTCAATCGAAAGAAAGATTCAACTCTGTGAGATGAATGCACCCATCACAAAAAAGCTTGTCAGAATTCTTCTGTGTAGTTTTTAAGTGAAGATATTCCCTTTTTCCCAATGGGCCTCAAATTGCTCCAAATGTCCACTTGCAGATTTTACAGAAAGAGTGTTTCAAAACTACTCAATTGATAGAAAGATTCACCTCTGTGAGTTGAAGGCACCCCTCACAAAGAAATTTGTCAGAATGCTTCTATTTAGTTTTTATTTGAAGATATTCCCTTTTCCACAACAGGCCTCAAAACGCTCAAAATTTCCACTTGCAGATACTACAGAAAGAGTGTTTCCAAACTGCTCAATTGAAAGAAAGAATCAACTCTGTGAGATGAATGCACCCATTGCAAAGAAGTTTGTCAGAATGCTTCTATTTTTTATTTGAAGTTATTCCGTTTTTCACAATGTGCCTCAAAGTGCTCCAAATGTCCACTTGCAGACTCTACAGAAAGAGGGTTTCCAAACTGCTCAATTGAAAGAAATGTTCAACTCTGTGAGATGAATGCCCCCGTCACAGAGAAGGTTGTCAGAACGCTTCTGTCTTTTTTTAAGTGAAGATATTCCCTTTTCCAGAATGGGCCACAAAGCGTTCAAAATGTCCGAAAGCATATTTTACTGAAAGAGTGTTTCCCAACTGCACAACTGAAAGAAAAGTTCAACTCTGTGAGATGAATGCACCCATCCCAAAAAGTCTGTCAGAATATTTCTCTCTGGTTTTTATGTGAAGGCATTCCCTTTTCCACAATAGGCCTGAAATCACTCCAAATGTCCACTTGCAGAATCTACAGAAAGAACGTTTCCCAACTGCTCAACTGAAGGAAAGTTTCAGCTCTGTGAGATGAATGCACCCATCAGAAAGAAGTTTGTCAGAATGCCTCTGTCTAGTTTTTATGTGAAAATATTCCATTTTCCACAATGGGCCTCAAAGAGCTCCAAATGTCCACTTGCAGATTCTACAGAAAGAATGTTGCCAAGCTGCTCAATTGAAAGAAACGTTCAACTCCATGAGATGAATGCACCCTTTACAAAGGAGTTTGTCAGAATGCTTCTGTCTAGTTTTTACGTAAAGATATTTATTTTTCCACAATGGGCCTCAAAGCACTCCTAATGTCCACTTTCAGTTTCTACAGAAAGAGTGTTTCCAAATGGCTCAATCAAAAGAAATTTTCAACTCTGTGGTGTGAATGCACCCATCACGAAGAAGGTTGTCAGAATGCTTCTGTCTTTTTTTATGTGAAGATATTCCCCTTTCCACAATGGGCCACAAAGTGTTCAAAATGTCCACATGCAGATTTTACTGAGTGTTTCCCAGTTGCACAATTGAAAGAAAAGTTCAACTCCATGAGATGAATGCACCCATCCCAAAAAGTTTGTCAGAATGCTTCTGTCTAGTTTTTATGTGAAGATATCCCCTTTTCCACAATAGGCCTGAAATCACTCCAAATGTCCACTTGCAGAATTCTACAGAAAGAGGGTTTCGAAACTGTTAAATCGAAAGAAAGTTTCAACTCTGTGAGATGAATGCACCCATAACAAAGTGGTTTGTCAGAATGCTTCTGTCTACTTTTATTTGAAATTATTCCCATTTCCACAATGGGCGTCAAAGCACTCCAAATGTCCACTTACAGATTCTACAGAAAGAGGATTTCCACACTGCTCAATCGAAAGAATGGTTCAACCTGTGAGATGAATGCACCCATCACAAAGAAGTTTATCAGAATGAGTCTGTCTAGCTTTTATGTGAAGATATTCCCTTTTCCACAGTGGGACTCAGAGCCCTCCAAATATTCACTTGCAGATTCTACAGAAAGAGTGTTTCCATGCTGCTCTATCGAAAGAAACGTTCAACTCTGTGAGATGAATGCACCCATCACAAAGAAGTTTGTCAGAATTCTTCTGCTACTTTTTAAGTGAAGATAATCCCTTTTCCCCAATGGGCCTCAAAGTGCTCCAAATGTCCACTTGCAGATACTACACAAAGAGTGTTTCCAAACTGTTCAATCGAAAGAAAGGTTGAACGATCTGAGATGAATGCACCCATGACAAAGAAGTTTGTCAGAATGCTTCTGTCCTTTTTTTTGTGAAGATATTCCCTTTCCAAAATGGGCCTCAATGAGCTCCAAATGTCCACTTGGAGATTCTGCTGAAAGAGTGTTTCCAAACTGCTCAATCGAAAGATACTTTCAAGTCTGTGAGATGAACGCACACATCACAAAGTAGTTTTTCTTTTTTTTTAATTATTATTATACTTTAAATTTTAAGGTACATGTGCACAATGCGCAGGTTTGTTACATATGTATCCATGAGCCATGTTGCTTTGCTGCACCCATTGACTCGTCATTTAGCACTAGGTATATCTCCTAATGCTGTCCCTCCCCCCTCCCCCCACCCCAGAGCAGTCCCCAGAGCATGATGTTCCCCTTCCTGGGTCCATGTGTTCTCATCATTCAATTCCCACCTATGAGTGAGAACATGCGGTGTTTGGTTTTTTGTCCTTGTGATAGTTTACTGAGAATGATGGTTTTCAGTTTCATCCATGTCCCTACAAAGGACATGAACTCATCGTTTTTTATGGCTGCATAGTATTCCATGGTGTATATGTGCCACATTTTCTTAATCCAGTCTATTGTTGTTGGACATTTGGGTTGGTTCCAAGTCTTTGCTATTGTGAATAGTGCCACAATAAACATATGCGTGCATGTGTCTTTATAGGAGCATGATTTATAGTCCATTGGGTATATACCCAGTAATGGGATGGCTGGGTCAAATGGTATTTCTAGTTCTAGATCCCTGAGGATTCGCCACACTGACTTCCACAATGGTTGAACTAGTTTACAGTCCCACCAACAGTGTAGAAGTGTTCCCATTTCTCCACATCCTCTCCAGCACCTGTTGTTTCCTGACTTTTTAATGATGGCCATTCTAACTGGTGTGAGATGGTATCTCACTGTGGTTTTGATTTGCATTTCTCTGATGGCCAGTGATGATGAGCATTTTTTCATGTGTTTTTTGGATGCATAAATGTCTTCTTTTGAGAAGTGTCTGTTCATGTCCTTTACCCACTTTTTGATGGGGTGGTTTGTTTTTTTCTTGTAAATTTGTTTGAGTTCATTGTAGATTCTGGATATTAGCCCTTTGTCAGACGAGTAGGTTGCAAAAATTTTCTCCCATTCTGTAGGTTGCCTGTTCACTTTGATGGTAGTTTCTTTTGATGTGCAGAAGCTCTCCCCTTTATCATTTTTTATTGCACCTATTTGGTTCTTCTCTCTCTTCTTCTTCATTAGAGTTGCTAGCAGTCTATCAATTTTGTTGATCCTTTCAAAAAACGAGATCCTGGATTCATTAATTTTTTGAAGGGTTTTTTGTGTCTCTGTTTCCTTCAGTTCTGCTCGATTTTAGTTATTTCTTGCCTTCTGCTAGCTTTTGAATGTCTTTGCTCTTGCTTTTCTTGTTCTTTTAATTGTGATGTTAGGTGTCAATTTTGGATCTTTCCTGCTTTCTCTTGTGGGCAGTTAGTGCTATAAATTTCCCTCTACATACTGCTTTGAACGTGTCCCAGAGATTCTGGTATGTTGTGTCTTTGTTCTCATTGGTTTCAAAGAACATCTTTATTTCTGCCTTCATTTCATTATGTACCCAGTAGTCATTCAGGAGCAGGTTGTTCAGTTTCCATATAGTTGAGCGGTTTTGGGTGAGTTCCTTGATCCTGAGTCCTAGTTTGATTGCACTGTGGTCTGAGAGACAGTTTGTTATAATTTCTGTTCTTTTACATTTGCTGAAGAGAGCTTTACTTCCATCTATGGTCAATTTTGGAATAGGTAGTCTGTGGTGCTGAAAAAAATGTATATTCTGTTGATTTGGGGTGGGGAGTTCTGTAGATGTCTATTAGGTCTGCTTGGTGCAGAGCTGAGTTCCATTCCTGAGTATCCGTCTTAACTTTCTGTCTCGTTGATCTCTCTAATGTTGACAGTGGGGTGTTAAAATCTCCCATCATGATTGTGTGGAAGTTTAAGTCTCTTTGTAGGTCACTCAGGACTTGCTTTATGAATCTGCGTGCTCCTGTGTTGGGTGCATATATATTTAGGATAGTTAGTTCTTCTTGTTGAATTGATCCCTTTACCATTATGTAATGGCCTTCTTTGTCTCTTTTGATCTTTGTTGGTTTAAAGTCTATTTTATCAGAGACCAGGATTGCAACCCCTGCCTTTTTTGTTTTCCATTTGCTTGGTAGATCTTCCCCCATCCCTTTATTTTGAGTCTATATGTGTCTCTGCACGTGAGATGGGTTTCCTGAATACAGCACACTGATGGGACTTGACTCCTTATCCAATTTGCCAGTCTGTGTCTTTTAATTGGAGAATTTAGCCCACTTACATTTAAAGTTAATATTGTTATATGTGAATTTGATTCTGTCATTATGGTGTTAGTTGGTTATGTTGCTAATTAGTTGATGCAGTTTCTTCCTAGCCTCGATGGTCTTTACAATTTGGCATGTTTTTGCAGTGGCTGGTACCGGTTGTTCCTTTCCATGTTTAGTGCTTCCTTCAGGAGCTCTTTTAGGGCAGGCCTGGTGGTGACAAAATCACTCAGCATTTGCTTGTCTGTAAAGTATTTTATTTCTCCTTCACTTATGAAGCTTAGTTTGGCTGGATATGAAATTCTGGGTTGAAAATTCTTTTCTTTAAGAATGTTGAATATCAGCCCCCGTTCTCTTCTGGCTTTTAGAATTTCTGCCGAGAGATCAGCTGTTAGTCTGATGGGCTTCCCTTTGTGGGTAACCCGACCTTTCTCTCTGGCCACCCTTAACATTTTTTCCTTCATTACAACTTTGGTGAATCTGACAATTATGTGTCTTGGAGTTGCTCTTCTCAAGGAGTATCTTTGTGGCGTTCTGTGTATTCCCTGAACCTGAATGTTGGCCTGCCTTGCTAGATTGGGGAAGTTCTCTGGATAATATCTTAAAGAGTGTTTTCCAACTTGGTTCCATTCTCCCCATCACTTTCAGATACACCAATCAGACATAGGTTCGGTCTTTTCACATAGTTCCATATTTCTTGGAGGCTTTTTTCGTTTCTTTTTATTCTTTTCTCTCTAAACTTCTCTTCTCACTTCATTTCATTCATTTCATCTTCCATCGCTGATACCCTTTCTTCCAGTTAATCGCATCGGCTACCGAGGCTTCTACAATCTTCACGTAGTTCTCGAAACTTGGCTTTCAGCTCCATCAGCTCCTTTAACCCCTTCTTTGCATTGGTTATCTTAGTTAAACATTCTTCTGGGTTTTTTTTCAAAGTTTTTAACTTCTTTGACATTGGTTTGAATTTCCTCCTGTAGCTTGGAGTAGCTTGATTATCTGAAGCCTTCTTCTCTCAACTCATCAGTCATTCTCCATCCAGCCTTGTTCCATTACTGGTGAGGAACTGCGTTCCTTTGGAGGAGGAGAGGTGCTCTGCTTTTTAGAATTTCCAGTTTTTCTGCTCTTTTTTTCCCCCATCTTTGTGGTTTTATCTACTTTTGGTCTTTGATGATGGTGACGTACAGATGGGTTTTTGGTGTGGGTGTCCTTTCTGTTTGTTAGCTTTCCTTCTACCAGACAGGACCCTCAGCTGCAGGTCTGTTGGAGTTTCTGGAGGTCCACTCCAGACCCTGTTTTGCTTGGTGTCAGCAGCGGTGGCTGCAGAACAGCGGATATTTGTGGACCACAAATCCAGCTGTCTGATTGTTCCTCTGGAAGTTTTGTCTCAGAAGAGTACCTGGCCGTGTGAGGTGTCAGTCTGTCGCTACTGGGAGGTGCTTCCCAGTTAGGCTGCTCAGGGGGACAGGAACCCACTTTAGGAGGCAGTCTGCCCGTTCTCAGATCTCCAACTGCATGCTGGGAGAACCACTACTCTCGTCAAAGCTGTCAGACAGGGACATTTAAGACTGCAGAGGTTCCTGCTGTCTTTTTGTTTGTCTGTGCCCTACCTTCACCGGTGGAAGCCAGTTCAAGCTTCGTGGCTGCTTTGTTTACCTAAGCAAGCCTGGGCAATGGTGGGCGCCCCTTACCCAGCCTTGCTGCCACCTTGCAGTTTGATCTCAGACTGCTGTGCTAGCAATCAGAGAGAGTCCGTGGGCATAAGACCTCTGAGCCAGGTGCGGGACACAATCTCCTGGTGTGTTGTTTTCCAAGCCTGTTGGAAAAGCACAGTATTAGGGTGGGAGTGACCAGTTTTTCCAGGTGCCATCTGTTACCCTTTTCTTTGATTAGGAAAGGGAACTTCCTGACCCCTTGCACTTCCTGAGTGAGGCAATGCCTCACCCTTCTTTGGCTTCACACGAGGCACTGCACCGACTGTCCTGCACCCACTGTTTGGCACTCCCTACTGAGATGAACCCTGTACCTCAGATGGAAATGCAGAAATCACCTGTCTTCTGCATTGCTCATGCTGGGAGCAGTAGATCAGAGCTGTTCCTATTTGGCCATCTTGGCTCCACCCTCTCATATTGGTAGTGAAGTGACCAAGTTCAATCACAGACACCTCCACTCCAAAATGGGAGAGTTCCCTCCTGCATGGCAGACACACAGAAGGGTAAGGACTTTTGAGGTCTTGGGAGGCAAAACACAAAAAACCCAAAGTAGTTTTTCAGAATGCCTCTGTGTAATTTTTAAGTGAAGATATTCCCTTTCACATAACAGGCCTCATAGCCCTCCAAATGTCCACTTGCAGATTCTACAGAGAGAGTATTTCCAAAATGCTCAATCTGAAGGAAGGTACAACTCTGTGAGATTAATGCACCCATCACAAACAAGTTTATCAGAATGCTTCTGTCTACTTTTTACGTGAAGGTATTCCCTTTTCCACAATGGGCCTCAAACCGCACCAAATGTCCACTTGCAGATTCTACAGAAAAACAGTTTCCAAACTGCTCACTTGAAGGAAAGGTTAAACTCTGTGTGATGAATGCCCCCATAACAAAGTAGTTTTTCAGAATGCTTCTGTCAAGTTTTTATTTGAAGATATTCCCTTTTCCACAATGGGCTTCAAAGGGCTCCAATTGTCCACTTGCAGACTCTACAGAAAGGATGTTTATCAACTGCAAAATCAAAAGAAAGTTTCAAATCTGTGAGATGGATGCACCCATTAAAAGGATTTTGTGAGAATGCTTCTGTCTAATTTTTATGTGAAGATATTCTCTTTTCCACAATGGGCCTCAAAGCGCTCCAAATGTCCACTTGCAGATTCTACAAAAAGAGTGTTTCCAAATTGCTCAATTGAAAGAAAGGTTCAACTGTGTGAGACGAATGCACCCATCACAAAGGAGTTTGTGAGAATGATGCTGCCTAGTTTTCACGTGAAGATATTCCCTTTTCCACATGGGCCTCAAAGTGCTACCAATCTCTAAATGCAGATTCTTCAGAAAGAGTGTTTCCAAACTGCTCCATGCAAACAAAGATTCAACACTGTGAGATGAATGCACCCAACACAAAGAAGTTTGTCACACTGCTTCTCTCTAGTTTTTATGTGAAGATATTCCCTTTTCCACAATGGTCCTGAAAGCACTTCAAATGTCCACTTGCAGATTCTACAGAAAGACTATTTCCAAACTGCTCAATGGAAAGAAAGTTTCAACTCTATGAGACGAATTCAGCCATTGCAGTGAAGTTTGTCAGATGCTTCTCTCCAGTTTTTATGAGAAGATATTCTCTTTTGCACAGTGGGCCTCAAAGTGCTTCAAATATCCACTTCCAGATTCTAAAAAGAGTGTTTCCAAACTTCTAAACCAAAAGAAAGATTCAGGTCTTTGAGATCAATGCATCCATCACAAAGAAGTTTGTCAGAATGCTTCTGTCTGGCTTTTATGTGAAGATATTCCTTTTTCCACCATGGGCCTCAAAGCACTCAAAATGTCCACATGCAGATTCTACAGAAAGAGTGTTTCCAAACTGCTCAATTGAAAGAAAGGTTCAACTCTGAGAGATGAATGGACCCATTATGAAGAAGTTCGGCAGTATGCTTCTGTCTAGTTTTTATGTGAAGATATTCCCTTTTCCAGAATAGATCTCAGAGAGCTCCAAATGTCCTCTTGCAGATTCTACAGAAAGTGTGTTTCCAAACTGCGCAACCGAAAGAAACATACAACTCTGTGAGATGAATGCACCCATCACCAAGAAGTTTGTCAGAATGCTTCTGTCTGCTTTATATGTGAAGATATTCCCTTTTACACAATAGGCCTGAAAGCCCTCCAAATGTCCACTTGCAGATTGTACAGAACGAGTGTGTCCAAACTGCTCAATTGGAAGGAAGATTCAACTCTGTGATATGAATGCACCCATCACAAAGACGTTTGTCAGAATACTTCTGTCTAGTTTTCATGTGAAGATATTCCATTTTTCTCAAAGGACCTCAAAGTGCTCCAAATGTACACTTGCAGATTCTACAGAAAGAGTGTATCCAAATTGCTCAATCAAAAGAAAGGTGCAACTCTGTGAGATGAAAGCACCCATCACAAAGCAGTTTGTCAGAATGCTTCTGTCCAGTTTTTATGTGAAGATATTCCATTTTCCACAATGGGCCTCAAAGTGCTAAAAATGTCCACTTGCAGATACTACAGAAAAAGTGTTTCCAAACTGCTCAATTGAAAGAAGATTTTAACTCTGTGAGATGAATGAACCAATCACAAGGCAATTTGTCAGAATTCTTCTGTCTATGTTTATGTGATGATATTCCCTTTTCCACAATGGGCCCCAAAGTGTTCAAAATGTCCACTTGCAAATTCTACAGAAAGAGTGTTTCCAAACTGCTGAATTGAAAGAAAGGTTCAAATCTGAGAGATAAATGCACTCATCACAAAAATGTTTGTCAGAATGCTTCTGTCTAGTATTTACATGAGGCTATTCTGTTTTCCACAATGGGCCCAAAAGCACTCAAAATATCCACTTATAGAATCTACAGAAAGAGTGTTTCCAAAGTGCTCAATCAGAAGAAACGTTCAACTCTGTGAGATGAATGCACCCATCACATAGAAGTTTGTTTGAATGCTTTTGTCTAGTTTTTATGTGAAGATATTCCCTTTTCCACAATGGGTCTCAAAGCACTCAAAAAGTCCACTTGCAGATACTACAGAAAGAGTGTCCCAAACTGCTCAATGAAAAGGAAGTTTCAACTCAGTGAGATGAATGCACCCATCATAAGGAAGTTTGTCAGAATGTGTCTGTCTAGTTTTTATGTGAAGATATTCCCTTTTCCACAATGGGCCTCAAAGTGCTCCAAATGTCCACTTGAAGATTCTACAAAAAGAGCATTTCCAAACGACTCAATCGAAAGAAAAGTTCAACTCTGTGCAATGAATGCACCCAACAGAAGAAATTTGTTAGAATGCTTCTGTCTAGCTTTTATGTGAAGATATTCCCTTTTCCACAATGGGCCTCAAAAGGCTCCAAATGTCCACTTGCAGGTTCTCCAGAGGGTTTCCAAACTGCTCATTTGAAAGAACAGTTCAACTCTATGAGATGAATGCAGCCATCACAGTGAAGTTTGTGATAATGCCTCTCTCTAGTTT
Organism: Symphalangus syndactylus; assembly: GCF_028878055.3. Classification (NCBI taxonomy): domain Eukaryota; kingdom Metazoa; phylum Chordata; class Mammalia; order Primates; family Hylobatidae; genus Symphalangus; species Symphalangus syndactylus. The sequence continues at coordinate 50,299,011 of NC_072435.2, read as the reverse complement.
TTATGAGAAGATATTCTCTTTTCCACAGTGGGCCTCAAAACGCTTCAAATATCCACTTCCAGATTCTACAAAAAGAGTGTTTCCAAAGTTCTCAATTGAAAGAAACATACAGGTCTTTGAGATGAATGCACTCATCACAAAGAAGTTTGTCAGAATGCTTCTGTCTAGTTTTCATGTGAAGATATTCCCTTTTCCACAATGGGCCACTAAGCGCTCCAAATGTCCACATGCAGATTCTACAGAGGGTTTCCAAACTGCTCATTCAAAAGAATGATTCAACTCTATGAGATGAATGCAGCCATCACAGTGAAGTTTGTGAGAATGCCTCTCTCTAGTTTTTAGGAGAAGATATTCTCTTTTCCACAGTGGACCTAAAAGCGCTTAAAATATCCACTTCTAGATTCTACAAAAAGAGTGTTTCCAAAGTTCTCAATTGAAAGAAATGTACAGGCCTTTGAGATGAATGCACTCATCACAAAGAAGTTTGTCAGAATGCTTCTGTCTGGTTTTTATGTGAAGATATTCCCTTTTCCACAATGGGACTCAAAGCGCTCAAAATTTCCACATGCAAATTCTACAGAAAGAGTGTTTCCAAACAGCTCAATCGAAAGAAAGGTTCAACTCTGGGAGATGAGTGCACTCGTCATGAAGAAGTTTGGCAGTATGCTTCTGTCTAGTTTTTATGTGATGATATTCCCTTTTCCAGAATAGGTCTCAAAGAGCTCCAAATGTCCACTCTCAGATTCTACAGGAAGCATGTTTTCAAACTGCTCAATCAAAAGAAACGTACAACTCTGTGAGATGAGTGCATCCATCACAAAGAAGTTTGTCAGAATGCTTCTGTCTAGTTTATATGTGAATATATTCCCTTTTACACAATAGGCCTGAAAGCCCTCCAAATGTCCACTTGCCGATTCTACAGAAAGAGTGTTTCCAAACTGCTAAATTGAAAGAAACATTCAACTCTATGAGGTGAATGTCCCCATCACAAAGAACTTTGACAGAATGCTTCTGTCTAGTTTGTATGTGTAGATATTCCCTTTTCCACAGTAGGCCTCAAAGCTCTCAAAATCAACTTGCATATTCTACAAAAAGAGTGCTTCCAAACTGCTCAATTGAATGAAAGTTTCAACTCTGTGAGATGAATGCACTCATCTCAAATAAGTTTTTCTGAATGCCTCTGTCTAGTTTTTATGTGAAGATATTCCCTTTTCCACAGTAGGCCACAATGCACTCCAAATGTCCAATTGCAGATTCTACAGAAAGAGTGTTTACAAACGGCTCAATCAGAAGAAAAGTTCAACTCTGTGAGGTGAATGCAATCAACACAAAGAAATTTGTGAGGATGTTTCTATCTAGTTTTAATGTGAAGGTATTCCCTTTTCCACAAGGGGCCTGAAAATGCTAAAAATATCCACTTTCAGATTCTACAGAAAGAGTGGTTCCAAACTGCCCAATCGAAAGAAAGGTTCAACTCTCTGAGATGAATGCACCCATCACAAAGTAGTTTGTCAGAATGCTTCTGTCTAGTTTGTATGTGTAGATAGTCCCTTTTCCACAGTAGGCCTCAAAGCTCTCAAAATCCACTTGCATATTCTACAAAAAGAGTGTTTCCAAACTGCTCAATCGAAAGAAAGATTCAACTTGTGAGGTGAATGCACCCATTGCAAAGAAGTTTCTCAGAATGCTCCTGTCTAGTTTTTATGTGAAGATATTCCCTTTTCCACAGTGGGCCTCAAATCTCCAAAAATGTCCACTTGCAGATTCTACAAAAAGAGTGTTTCCAAACTGCTCAATCCAAAGAAAGGTTCAGGTTTTTTAGATGAATGCACTCATCACAAAGAAGTTTGTCAGAATGCTTCTGTCTAGTTTTTATGTGAAGATATTCTCTTTACCACAATGGGCCTCAAAGCACTCTAAATGTCCACTTGGATTATTCAGAAAGAGTGTTTCCAAAGTGCTCAATTGAAAGAAATGTTCAACTCTTTGAGATGAATACACCCATCAAAAGAAGTCTGTGAGAATGCTTCTGTCTGGTTTTTATGTGAAGATATTCCCCTTTCCACAATGGTCCTGAGACTACTCCACATGTCCACTTGCAGCTTCTACAGAAAGAGTATTTCCAAACTGCTCAATTGAAAGAAAGCTTCAACTCTGTGACATGCATGCACTCATCACAAATAAGTTTTTCAGAATGCTTCAGTCTAGCTTTTATGTGAAGATATTCCTTTTTACACAGTAGGCCTCTATGCGCTCCAAATGTCCACCTGCAGATTCTACAGTAAGAGTGTTTCCAAACTGATCAATCAAAGGAAAGGTTCAGGTCTTTGAGATGAATGCACTCATCTCAAAAAAGTTTGTCAGATTGCTTCTATCTCGTTTTAATCTGAAGATATTCCCTTTTCCACATTGAGCCTCAAAGTGCTCCAAATGTCCACTTGCAGATTCTACAGAAAGAGGGTTTCCAAACTGCTCAATCAAAAGAAAGATTCAACTCTGTGTGATGAATGCACCCATTACAAAGAAGTTTGTGAGAATACTTCTGTCTAGTTTTTATGTGAAGATATTCCCTTTTCCACAATGGGCCTCAAAGCACTCCAAATGTCCACTTGAAGATTTTACAGAAAGCGTGTTTCCAAACTACTCAATCGAAAGAAGCGTTCAACACTGTAAGATGAATGCACCCATCACACAAGTTTGTCAGATTTGTCTTGTTTTTATGTGAAGATATTTCCTTTTACACAATAGGCAACATAGTCCTCCACATTTCCATTTGCACATTCTACAGAAAGATTGTTTCCAAGCTGCTCAATTGGAAGAAAAATTCAACTCTGTGAGATGAATGCACCTATCACAAAAAGGTTTGTCAGGATGTTTCTGACTAGTTTTTATGGGAAGATATTCCCTTTTCCACAATATCCCTCATAGCCCTCAAAATGTCCACTTGCAGATTCTAGAGAAAAAGTGTTTCCAAACTGCTAAATCGAGGAAGGGTTCAACTCTGTGAGATGAATGCACCCATCACAAAGAGGCTTGCTAGAATGCTTCTGTCAGGTTTTCAAGTGAGGATACTCCCTTTTAAACAATAAGTCTCAAAGCTCTCCAAATGTCCACTTGCAGATTCTATCAGAAAGATTGTTTCCAAACTACTCAATTGAAAGAAAGATTCAACTCTATGAGATGAATGCACCCATCAAAAAGAAGTTTGTCAGAATGCTTCTGTCTAGTTTTTATGTGAAGATATTCCATTTCCCACGATGGGCCTCAAAGGGCTCCAAATATCCACTTGCTGATTCTACAGTGTTTCCAAACTGCTAAATCATAAGAAAGGATCAAATCTGTTAGATGAATTTACCCATCACAAAGAAGTTTGTCAGAATGCTTCTTTCTAATTTTTATGTGAAGATATTCCCTTTTCCACAGTGGGCCTCAAAGCACTCCACATGTCCACTTGCAGATTCCACAGAAAGAGTGTTTCCATACTGCTCAATCAAAAGAAAGTTTCAATTGTGTGAGATGAATGCTCCCATCACTAAGAAGTTTTTCATAATGCTTCTGTCTAGTGATGAAAGTATTCCCTTTTACACCATAGTTCTCAATGTGCACAAAACATCCACTTGCAGATCCTACAGAAATAGTGTTTACAAACCACCCAATCAGAAGTAATTTTCAGCTCTGTGAGATCAACGCAACCATCACAAAGAAGTTTGTGAGAATGCTTCTGTCTAGTTTTAATGTGAAGGTATTCCTTTTTCCACAATGGGCCTCAAAGCACTACAAATGTCCACTTTCAGATTCTACAGAAAGAGTGTTTCCAAACTGCTCAATCAAAAGGAAGATTCCACTCTGTGAGATGAATGCACCCATTACAAAGAAGTTTGTCAGAATGCTTCTGTCTAGTTTTTATGTGAAGATATCCCATTTCCCACAATGGGCCTCAAAGCACTCCAAACATTCACTTGCAGATTCTAAAGAGGGTTTCCAAACTGCTCAATCAAAAGAAAGTTTCAACGCTGTGAGATGAAAGCACCCATTGCAAAGAAGTTTGTCAGAATGCTTCTGTCTAATTTTTATGTGAATATATTCTCTTTTCCACAGTGGGCCTCAAAGCGCTCCGAATGTCCACTTGCAGATTCTACAGAAACACTGTTTCCAAACTGCTCAATCGAAAGAAAGGTTCAGGTCTTAGAGATGAATGCACCCATCCCAAAGAAGTTTCTCAGAATGCTTCTGTCTAGTTTGTAGGTGAAGACATTACCTTTTCCACAACAGGCCTCAAAACTCTCCAAATCTCCACTTACAGATTCAACAGAGTGTTTCCAAACTGCTCGATTGAAAGAAAGGTTCAACTCTGTTTGATGAATGCACCCATTACACATAAGTTTGTCAGAGTGCTTCTCTAATTTTTATGTGAAGATATTCCCTTTTCCACAATGGGTCTCAAAGCACTCCAAATGTCCACTTACAGATTATACAGAAAGAGTGTTTCCAATGTGCTCAATCGAAGGAAAGGTTCAACTCTGTGAGATGAATGCACCCATTACAAAGAAGTTTGTGGGAATGCTTCTGTCTAGTTTTTATGTGAAGATATTCCCTTTTCCACAATGGGCCTCAAAGCACTCCAAATGTCAACTTGAAGATTCTACAGAAAGCGTGTTTGCAAACTGCTCAACCAAAAGAAACGTTCAACACTGTAAGATGAATGCACCCATCACAAAGAACTTTGTCAGAATGCTTCTGTCTACTTTTTATGTGAAGATATTCCTTTTTACACAATAGGCAACATAGTCCTCCAAATTTCCACTTGCAGATTCTGCAGAAAGAGTGTTTCCAATATGCTCAATCAGAAGAAAGGTTCAACTCTGTAAGATGTATGTACCCATCACAAAGAAGGTTGTCAGAATTTTTCTGTCTAGTTTTTATGTGAAGATATTCCCTTTTCCATTATAGGCCTCAAAGTGCTCAAAATTTCCACTTGCAGGTTCTATAGAAAGAGTGTTTCCAAAATGCTCAATTGAAAGTAAGGTTCAACTCTCTGGGAATAATGCACCCATCACAAAGAAGTTTCTCCGAATGCTTCTGTATAGTTTTTATGTGAAGATATTCCCTTTTCCATGGTGGGCTTCAAAGCCCTTGAAATGTCCACTTGCATATTCTAGAAAAAGGGTGTTTCCAAACTGTTGAATTGGAAGAAAGTTTCAACTCTGTGAGATGAATGCACCCATCACAAAGAAGTTTGTCACAATGCTTCTGACTAGTTTTTATGTTAAGATATTCACTTTTCTACAACTGGCCACAAAGCACTCCAAATGTCCACTTGCAGATTCTACAGAAAGACTTTTTCCAAACTGCTCAATCGAAAGAAAGATTCAACTTGTGAGGTGAATGCACCCATTGCAAAGAAGTTTGTCGGAATGCTTCTGTCTAGTTTTTATGTGAAGATATTCCCTTTTCCACAGTGGGCCTCAAATCCCCAAAAATGTCCACTTGCAGATTCTACAAAAAGAGTGTTTCCAAACTGCTCGATTGAAAGAAAGGTTCAACTCTGTGAGATGAATGCATTCAACACAAAGAAGTTTGTCAGAATGTTTCTGCCTAGTTTTTATGTGAAGATATTCCCTTTTCCTCACTGGGCCTCAAAACCCTTCAAATGTCCACTTGCAGATTCTACAAAAACAGGGTTTCCAAACTGCTCAATTGAAAGAAAGGTTCAGGTCTTTCAGATGAATGCACTCATCACAGAGAAGTTTGTCAGAATGCTTCTATCTCGTTTTTATGTGAAGATATTCCCTTTTCCACAATGGGCCTCAAAGCACTCCAAATGTCCATTACAGATTCTACAGAAAGAAGGTTTCCAATGTGCTCAATTGAAAGCAAGGTTCAACTCTGTGAGATGAATGCACCTATTATAAAGAAGTTTGTGAGAATGTTACTGTCTAGTTTTTATGTGAAGATATTCCCTTTTCCAAAATGGGCTTCAAAGCGCTTCAAATGTCGACTTGAAGATTCTACAGAAAGCATGTTTGAAAACTGCTCAATTGAAAGAAACGTTCAGCACTGTAAGATGAATGCACCCATCACAAAGAAATTTGTCAGAATGCTTTTGTCTAGTTTTTATGTGAAGATATTCCCTTTTACACAATAGGCAATATAGCCCTCCAAATTTCCACTTGCAGATTCTACAGAAAAAGTGTTTCCAAACTGTTCAAGTGGAAGAAAGGTTCAACTCTGTGAGATGAATGTTCCCATCACAAATAAGTTTGTCAGAATGGTCCTGTCTTATTTTTATGTGAATTTATTCCATTTTCCACAATAGGCCTCAAAGCGCTGCAAATGTACACTTAAAGAGTCTCCAGAAAGCGTGTTTCCAAACTGCTCAATCAAAAGAAACCTTCAACTCTGTGAGATGAATGCACCCATCACAAAGAAGTTTGTCAGAATGCTTCTCTCTAGTTTTTATGTGAACATATACCCTTTTCCACAGTGGGCGTCAAAGAACTCCGAATACCCACTTGCAGATTCTACAGAAAGAGTGTCTCCAAACTGTTCAATTGAAGCAAAGGTTAAACTCTCTGAGATGAATGCACCCATCGCAAAGAAGTTTGTCAGAATGTTTCTATCTTGTTTTTATGTGAAGATATTCCCTTTTCCACAATGGGCCTCAAAGCGCTCCAAATGTGCACTTGAAGATTCTACAGAAAGCGTCTTCACAAACTGCTCAATCGAAAGAAACTTTGAACACTGTAAGATGAATGCATCCACCACAAAGAAGTTTGTCACAATGCTTCTGTCTGGTTTTTTTGTGAAGATATTACCTTTTCCACTAGGGGCTTCAAACTACTCCAAATGTCCACTTGCAGATTCTACAGAAAGAGTGTTTCCAAACTGTTCAATGTGTAGAAAGTTTCAAATCTGTGAGATGAATGCACCCATCACAAAGTAGTTGGTCAGAATGCTTCTGTCTAGTTTTTATTTGAAAACATTCCCTTTTCAACAATTGGCCTCTAAGTGCTCAAAATATCCACTTGCTGGTTCTACAGAAAGAGTGTCTCCAAATTGCTCAATTGAAAGAAAGGTTCAACTCTGTGAGATGAATGTACCCACCACAAAAAGCCGTGGCGGCAGGGGCGAAAAGCCGCGGCAGCAGGGGGCAAAAAGCCACGGCGTTAAAAAGCTGCAGTGGCCAGAGCAAAAAGCCACAGGCACGGGCGCAAAAACGCCGTGGTGGTGGGGGCAAAAAGCCGTGAAGGCCAGGGCAAAAAGCCACAAAAAGCCGTGGTGGCGGGGTAAAAAGCCACGGAAGCAGGGAAAAAACCTGCAAAAAGCCTCAGCGTTGGGGGTTAAAAAACTGCAAAAAGCCATGGCGGGGGGGACAAACACCACGGCGACGGGGTTAAAAAGCAGCAGCACAAAATGAAATATTTCCTTAAAAAAGAAAAAAGCACAGTAATTAAAAAGGGAAATATAGTTAATATTTTTTCTCTCCATTAAGCATGCCATTAACTGAGTAAAAAATCAAGCTGCAATATGTAAACTACATTTTCTAAAACAATAAAGAAAATAAGAAATGAAAAGGGATTTGGGAAAAAAATCCAAAGGTACAGTCAAATACACAAAAAAAGCTTAGTCTCATTAATCATTATGAAAATGCAAATTGTAACTGAAATAAGATAAAACTACAATTCAAAGAGAAAGCCTAAAATTTCAACCCCCAAAAAATTCTGGCTTTTGGAGAGCTGGGATGGAATAAGGCTCCTAACCTTACAACAATGAAAGAACCAAACTAACTTCAAAGTCATGACTTTATTTTTTTATTTTTTTCATGTTATTTTATTATTATTATTATTATTATTATTATACTTTACGTTTTAGGGTACATGTGCACAATGTGCAGGTTTGTTACATGTGTATCCATGTGCCATGTTGGTGTGCTGCACCGATTAACTCATCGTTTAGCATTAGGTATATCTTCTAATGCTGTCTCTACCCCCTCCTCCCACCCCACAACAGTCCCCAGAGCGTGATGTTCCCCTTCCTGGGTCCATGTGTTCTCATTGTTCAATTCCCACCTATGAGTGAGAACATGCGGTGTTTGGTTTTTTGTCCTTGAGATACTTTACTGAGAATGATGGTTTCCAGTTTCATCTATGTCCCTACAAAGGACATGAACTCATCACTTTTTATGGCTGCATAGTATTCCATGGTGTATATGTGCCACATTTTCCTAATCCAGTCTATCGTTGTTGGACATTTGGGTTGGTTCCAAGTCTTTGCTATTGTGAATAGTGCCACAATAAACATACGTGTGCATGTGTCTTTATAGCAGCATGATTTATAGTCCTTTGCGTATACACCCAGTAATGGAATGGCTGGGTCAAATGGTATTTCTAGTTCTAGATCCCGGAGGAATCACCACACTGACTTCCACAATGGTTGAACTAGTTTACAGTCCCACCAACAGTGTAAAAGTGTAAAGAAATAGGAATATTTCTCCACATCCTCTCCAGCACCTGTTGTTTCCTGACTTTTTAATGATGGCCATTCTAACTGGTGTGAGATGGTATCTCATTGTGGTTTTGATTTGCATTTCTCTGATGGCCAGTGATGATGAGCATTGTTTCATGTGTTTTTTGCCTGCATAAATGTCTTCTTTTGAGAAGTGTCTGTACATGTCCTTTGCCCACTTTTTGATGTGGTTGTTTGTTGTTTCTTGTAAATTTGTTTGAGATCATTGTAGATTGTGGATATTAGCCCTTTGTCAGATGAGTATGTTGCGAAAATTTTCTCCCAAATTGTAGGTTGCCTGTTCACTCTGATGGTAGTTTCTTTTGCTGTGCAGAAGCTCTTTAGTTTAAATAGATCCCATTTGTCAATTTTGGCTTTTGTTGCCATTGCTTTTGGTGTTTCAGACATGAAGTCCTTGCCCACGCCTATGTCCTGAATGGTATTGCCTAGGTTTTCTTCTAGGGTTTTTATGGTTTTAGGTCTAATATATAAGTCTTTAATCCATCTTGAATTAATTTTTGTATAAGGTGTAAGGAAGGGATCCAGTTTCAGCTTTCTACATATGGCTAGCCAGGTTTCCCAGCACCATTTATTAAATAAGGAATCCTTTTCCCATTGCTTGTTTTTGTCAGGTTTGTCAAATATCAGATAGTTGTAGATATGTGGCATTATTTCTGAGGGCTCTGTTCTGATCCATTGATCTATGTCTCTGTTGTGATACTGGTACCATGCTGTTTTGGTTACTGTAGCCTTGTAGTATAGTTTGAAGTCAGGTAGCGTGATGACTCCAGCTTTGTTCTTTTGGCTTAGGATTGACTTGGTGATGCAGGCTCTTTTTTGGTTCCATATGAACTTTAAAGTAGTTTTTTCCAATTCTGTGAAGAAAGTCATTGGTAGCTTGATGGGGATGGCATTGAATCTATAAATTACCTTGGGCAGTATGGCCATTTTCACGATATTGATTCTTCCAACCCATGAGCATGGAATGTTCTTCCATTTGTTTGTTTCCTCTTTTATTTCATGATTATCTCAATAGATGCAGAAAAGGCCTTTGACAAAATTCAACAACGCTTCATGCTAAAAACCCTCAATAAATTAGGTATTGATGGGACATATCTCAAAATAATAAGAGCTATCTATGACAAACCCACAGCCAATATCGTACTGAATGGGCAAAAACTGGAAGCATTCCCTTTGAAAACTGGCACAAAACAGGGATGCCATCTCTCACCACTCCTATTCAACATAGTGCTGGAAGTTCTGGCCAGGGCAATCAGGCAGGAGAAGAAGAGAGGAAGTCAAATTGTCCCTGTTTGCAGACGATATGATTGTATATCTAGAAAACCCCATTGTCTCAGCCCAAAATCTCCTTAAGCTGATAAGCAACTTCAGCAGTCTCAGGATACAAAATCAATGTAAAAAATCACAAGCATTCTTGTACACCAATCACAGACAAACAGAGAGCCAAATCATGAGTGAACTCCCATTCACAATTGCTTCAAAGAGAATAAAATACCTAGGAATCCAACTTACAAGAGATGTGAAGGACCTCTTCAAGGAGAACTACAAACCACTGCTTAATAAAATAAAAGAGGATACAAACAAATGACTTTATTTTTATAGCAACCAGTTTGCCAAGATCTGAGTCAAAATGTGAGGGAAAACAAGCACCCACAAGGAGAAAGAGGACAGATGCACTTACACAGGAGAGATGCAAATAGACAGCACTATGACAAGTAAAGCTGGAATAATCAATAAATTCCTAAAGACAAAGTGGGGCTGGTCAGATTGGGAGACTGCTGACAGCTTCAGTAGTTGGGAAAGATCCATCACCTTGAAAACTTTTTCCCCACAAACCCACTGTGATCTCTCAAGCAATTGGTAAGGAATCCAAGACAGTCTGTATATGATACAGATCAGGGAGAGCAGAACACTTGGGAGGTGACTAGGTCTTGGGGGCCAAGCCCTTATGAATAGGATTAGCGCCTTTATAAAAGAAGCTCAGTGGAGTTCTTGTGTGCCTTCCACTATGTGGGGACATAGAAAGAAGGCACCATCTATGAACCGTGAGATGGGCTGTCATCAACACTGAATTTGTGAGCATCTTGACCTGAGATCTTACAGCCTGAAGAAGTGTGAAAAAAATATCTGTTGTTTTTTAGTCACCCAGTTTATGTTTTTTTGTTGTAAGAGTCCAAATAGACCAAGATATTCCACTTAATATGTAGGGGAAGGCAACACAAACTGCCACAGTTAGAATACTCCTGATGCTGGGAGTATGCAAACAGGAAAAACAAAACAAAACTGCTCTTGAAGGTGAAGGAGGAATATCACTGAGCTCAGCAACACAGCCAGGAAAAGAACAGAAGTGTGAGAAGGCTACATTCCTGAGACTCTGAGAAAAAGTACCTGCATAAGACTGAGGTGAAATTACCCACCTTAGTTATAATTGAAATCCCAAAAACAAAAGAGGGAAAAATAATGGAGCAAAAGAAATATTTTTCAAAATAACTACCAAAAATATTCTAAAAGAAGTGACAGAAAATCGAACTTCAGATATAGGAAACTCAGAGAATGTCAAATAGAACAAAAATAAATAGGAATTACATCTTGAAAAATCTTTAAAAAATCAACTCTAAATTTTATATCTTGCTCCAAATATATAGAGATATAAATAGGTTATAATCAAGATATGGAGAAAGCCATATCATGGAAACACTAAAATAAAGTTGTGGAAGGACTACATTGATATTAGACACAACAGAGTTCAGAACAAGAAGTAGTATCAGAGATCATAGATAATAAATAATATAATAATCAATTCTCAAGAGGATGTAAACATCCTCCTAATTAGGGTATGCAGCTAACAACAGAACCTCCAAATACATGAGGTAAAACATGAAAGAAATCAAAGATGAACTAGAAAAATCCAAAGTTATATTTGCAGACTTCAGCACTTTTGTCTTAGTAATGGACAGACTAGGCACAAACTGAGTAATCATATGGAAGATAAGAACAACAATATCACCGACAAGACATCCAATCTTCAATGGCAGATACTCTTTCCTTTCAAGTGAAAAAAAAAACACAGTATGGCATATTCTCTAACAAACCCAGAATTTCTAGTATTTGCAGTCTTCCTTCCTTCTTTCCATCTTCCTTTCTCTTCTCTTCCCTTCCCTTGCCTTCTTCCTTCCTTCTTTTCCTCTTTCTTTTCTTTTTTCTTTTCTTTCTTCTTTTCTTTCTTTTGTCTCCTTCCTTCTTTCTTTCCTCTTATTCTTCCTTCCGTCCTCCCTCCCTTCCTTTCTCCCTCCCTTCTTTTCTTCCTTCTTTTCTCTTATTCTTTCTTTCTCACTTTCTTGCTTTCTTTCTTTTTTCTCCGTTCCTCCCTCCCTCCTATTCTTCCTTCCTCTCTCCCTTCCTTTCCTCCTTTTTCCTTCCCTCCTTCTTTTCTTAATTCCTTCCTTCTCCTCTTTATTTTCTTTGTTTCTTTGCCTTCCTCCCTTTTAACATTCTCTCTTCCTCCTTTCCCTCTTCCTTTCCTGCTTCCTTCCTTCCTTTCTTTCTTTCTTCCTCTCTCTCCCTCTTTCTTTCTTTTTTTCTTTCTTTCTCTTTCTTTCTGTGTTATTAGTTCCTTTTTTCTCCCTTCCTGCCTTTCTCCCTGCCTCCCTCCCTCCCATCCTTCTTTCTCTCATTTCCTCCTTCTTTTCTTTCTTCTTTCTTTCTTTCTTTGCTTCCTTCTTTCCTTCCTTCTTTTTTCTTTCTTTTCTTTTCTTTCTTTCTCTTTACTACAATTCATATTATTTAAAAAAATTGAGAGGGAGGCAGAAAAATAAAGAACACTTTCATCTGCAGGTAAATAGATTATGTCTGCTGTAGACAAAATAATGGCCTCCCAAAAATGTTCATGTCTAAATTCCCAGAGTCTAACATACAAATATGTTAGGTTGCATGGCAGGGGGAAATTAGATTTCAAGTTGTGGAAAAGGAAAAATCTTCACATAAAAACTAGACAGAAGCACTCTTAGAAACTTCTTTGTGGTGTTTGCATTCATCTCAAAGAGTTGAACATTTCTTTTGATTGAGCAGTTTTGAAACACTCTTTTTCTAGAATCTGCAAGTAGACATTTTGAGCACTTTGAGGCCTATAGAGGAAAAAGAAATACCTTCACATAAAAACTAAACAGAAGCATTCTGAGAAAATACTTTGTGGTGTGTGCATTCACCTCACAGAGTTGAACATTTCTTTGGATTGAGCAGTTTTGAAGCACTCTTTTTGTAGAATCTGCAGGTGGACATTTGGAGTGCTTTGAGGCCTATTGTGGAAGTGGAAATATCTTCACATAAAAATTGGACAAAATCATTCTGAGAAAATTCTTTCTGTTGTGTGCATTCATCTCACAGTGTTAAAACTTTCCTTTGATTGAACAGTTTTGAAACAAACTTTTTGAAGAATCTGCAATTGGACAATTGGAACGCTTTGTGGCCTATTGTGGAAAAGAAAATATCTTCCCATAAAAACTAGACAGAAGCATCCTGAGAAACTTCTTTGTTGTGTGTGCTTTCATCTCACTGAGTTGAACCTTTCTTTTGATTGCGCAGTTTTGAAACACTCTTTTTGTATAAACTGCAAGTGGACATTTGGAGCGCTTTGAGGCCTATTGTGGAAAAGGAAGTATCTTCACAAAAAAACTAGACAGAATCATTCTGAGAAACTTCTTTCTGTTGTGTGCATTCATCTCACAGGGTTGAAACTTTCCTTTAATTGAGCAGTTTTGAAACACTCTTTTTGTAGAATCAGCAAGTGGACATTTGGAGCGCTCTGAGGCCTACTGTGGAAAAGGAAATATCTTCACATTAAAACTAGACAGAAGCAATCTGAGAAAATACTTTGTGGTGTGTGTATTCACTTCACAGAGTTGAAACTTTCTTTTTCTTGAGCAGTTTTGAAGCACTCTTTTTGTAGAATCTGCAAGTGTACATTTGCAGGGCTTTGAGGCTTATTTTTGAAAAGGAAATATCTTCACATAAAAACTAGTAGAAGCACTCTCAGAAACTTCTTCGTGGTGTTTGCATTCATCTCACAGAGTTGAACATTTCTTTTGATTGAGCATTTTTGAAACACTTTTTCTAGAATCTGAAAGTGGACATTTTGAGCACTTTGAGGCTTACTGAGGAAAAATAAATATCTTCACATAAAAACCAAATAGAAGCACTCTGAGAAACTTCTTTGTGGTGTTTGCATTCATCTCACAGAGTCGAACCGTTCTTTTAATTGAGCAGTTTTTAAAAACTCTCTTTGTAGAATCTGCAAATGGATATTTGGAGCGCTTTGAGGCCTATTGTGGAAAAGGAAATATCTTCACATAAAAACTAGACAGAAGCATCCTGAGAAACTTCTTTGTTGTGTGTGCTTTCATCTCACAGAGTTGAACCTTTCTTTTGATTGAACAGGTTTGAAACAGTCTTTTTGTAGAATACACAAGGGGACATTTTGTGCGCTTTGTGGCATACTGTGGAAAAGGAAATATCTTCACATAAAAACTAGACAGAAGCATTATGAGAAACTTCACTGTGGTCTGTGCATTCATCTCACAGAGTTCAACCTTTCTTTTGATTGAGCAGTTTTGAAACACTCTTTTTTTTCATTGATACAATTATTTTATTTACTATTTTTTTGTTTGTTTTATTGTTATTATACTTTAAGTTTTAGGGTACATGTGCATAATGTGCAGGTTTGTTACATATGTATCCATGTGACATGTTGGTGTGCTGTGCCCATTAACTCCTCATTTAGCATTACGTATATCTCCTAATGCTGTCCCACACCCCCAACCCCACAATCGTCCCTGGAGTGTAATGTTCCCCTTCCTGTGTCCATGTGTTCTCATTGTTCAATTCCCACCTGTGAGTGAGAACATACAGTGTTTGGTTTTTTGTCCTTGTGATAGTTTACTGAGAATGATGGCTTCCAGTTTCATCCATGTCCCTGCAAAGGACATGAACTCATCTTTTTTTATGGCTGCATAGTATTCCATGGTGTATATGTACCACATTTTCTTAAACCAGTCTATCATTGTTGGGCATTTGGGTTGGTTCCAAGTCTATGACAAACCCACAGCCAGTATCATACTGAATGGGCAAAAACTGGAAGCATTCCCTTTAAACACTGGCACAAGACATGGATGACGTCTCTCACCACTCCTATTCAACATAGTGCTGGAAGTTCTGGCCAGGGCAATCAGGCAGGAGAAGAAGAGAGGAAGTCAAATTGTCCCTGTTTGCAGATGATATGATTGTATATCTAGAAAACCCCATTGTCTTAGCCCAAAATCCCCTTAAGCTGATAAGCAACTTCAGCAAAGTCTCAGGATACAAAATCAGTGTACAAAAATCACAAGCATTCTTGTACACCAATCACAGACAAACAGAAAGCCAAATCATGAGTGAAATCCCATTCACAATTGCTTCAAAGAGAATAAAATACCTAGGAATCCAACTAACAAGGGATGTGAAGGACCTTTTCAAGGAGAACTACAAACCACTGCTTAATGAAATAAAAGAGGATAAAAACAAATGGAAGATTATTCCATGCTCATGGGTTGGAAGAATCAATATCATGAAAATGGCCATACTGCCCAAGGTAATTTATAGATTCAGTGCCATCCCCATCAAGCTACCAATGACTTTCTTCACAGAATTGGAAAAAACAACTTTAAAGTTCATGTGGAACCACAAAAGAGTCCGCATCCCCAAGTCAATCCTAAGCCAAAAGAACAAAGCTGGAGGCATCACACTACCTGACTTCAAACTATACTACAAGGCTACAGTAACCAAAACAGCATGGTACTGGTACCACAACAGAGACATAGATCAATGGAACAGAACAGAGCCCTCAGAAATAATGCCACATATCTACATCTATCTGATCTTTGACAAACCTGACAAAAACAAGAAATGGGGAAAGGATTCCTTATTTAATAAATGGTTCTGGGAAACCAGGATAGCCATATGTAGAAAGCTGAAACTGGATCCCTTCCTTACACCTTATACAAAAATTAATTCAAGATGGATTAAAGACTTATATGTCAGATCTAAAACCATCAAAACCCTAGAAGAAAACCTAGGCAATACCATTCAGGACATAGGCATGGGCAAGGACTTCATGTCTAAAACACTAAAAGCAATGGCAAGAAAAGCCAAAATTGACAAATGGGATCTAATTAAACTAAAGAGCTTCTGCACAGCAAAAGAAACTACCATCAGAGTGAACAGGCAACCTACAAATTGGTTAACACTCTTTTTGTAGTATCTGCAAGTGGACATTTGGAGCGATTTGGGGCCTATTGTGGAAAAGGAAATATCTTCACATAAGAATTAGACGGAAGCATCCTGAGAAACTTCTTTGTGGTGTGTGCATTCATCACACACAGTTGAACCTTTCTTTTGATTGAGCAGTTTTGAAAAACTCTTTTTGAAGAATGTGCAAGTGGACATTTGGAGGGCTTTGAGGCCTATTGTGGAAAAGGAAATATCTTCACATAAAAACTAGACAGAAACATTCTGAGAAACTTCTTTCTGTTGTGTGCATTCATCTCACAGGGTTGAAACTTTCCTTTGATTGAGCACCTTTGAAACAATCTTTTTGTAGAATGTGCAGTGGACATTTGGAGCGCTTTATGGCCAATTGTGGAAAAGGAAATATCTTAACATAAAAACTAGACAGAAGCATTCTCAGAAACTTCTTAGTGGTGTGTCCATTCATCTCACAGAATTGAAACTTTTTTTGATTGAGCAGTTTTGAAACACTCTTTTTGTAGAATCTGCAAGTGGATATTTGCAGCTCTTTGAGGCCTATTGTGGAAAAGGAAATATCTTCACATAAAAATTAGACAGAAGCACTCTGAGAAACTTATTTGTGGTGTTTGCACTCATCTCACAGAGTTGAAACTTTCTTTTGATTGAGCAGTTTTGAAGCACTCTTTTTGTAGAATCTGTAAGTGGTAATTTGGAGTGCTTTGAGGCCTATTTCTGAAAAGGAAATACCTTCGCATAAAAACTAGACAGAAGCATTCCGAGAAACTTCTTTCTGTTGTGTGCATTCATCTCACAGGGTTTAACCTTTGCTTAGATTGAGCAGTTTTGAAACACTCCTTTGTAGATTCTGTAAGTGGACCTTTGGAGTGCTTTGTGGCCTATTGTGGAAAAGGAAATATCTTCACATAAAAACTAGATGGAGGCATTCTGAGAAACATCTTTGTGGTGTGTTCATTCATCCCACAGACGTGAAACTTTCTTTTGACTGAGTAGTTTTGAAACAGTCTTTCTGTAGAATCCAGAAGTGGAGATTTGGATTGCTTTGAGGCCTGTTGTGGCAAAGGAAATATCTTTACGTAAAAACTAGACAGAAGCATTCTGAGGAAATTCTTTGTGGTGTGTGTGTTCTTTTCAAATAGTTGAACCTTTCTTTTGATAAGGAATTTTGAAACACTCTTTTTGTAGAATGTGCAAGTGGACACTTGGAGCGCTCTGGGGCCTATTGTGGAAAAGGATATGTCTTCAGATATAAACTAGACAGAAGCATTCTGAGAAACTTCTTTGTGATGTGTGCATTCATCTCAATTAGTTGAACCTTTATTTTGACTGGGCAGTTTTGAAACACTCTTTTTCTAGAATCTGCAAGTGGACATTTGGAGCACTTTGAGGCTTACTGTGGAAAAGGAAGTATCTTCACATAAAAACTAGACAGAAGCATCCTGATAAACTTCCTCGTGATTTTTGCATTCATCTCACAGAGTTGAAACTTTCTTTTGATTGAGCAGTTTTGAAACAGTCTTTTGTAGAATCCGCAACTGGACATTTGGTGTGCTGTGTGGCATATTGTGGAAAAGGAAATATCTTTACATAAAAACTATACAGAAGCATTATGAGAAACTTCTCTGTGGTGTGTGCATTCATCTTACAGAGTTCAACCTTTCTTTTAATTGAACAGTTCTGAAGCACTGTTTTTGAAGAATCTGCATGTGGACATTTGGAGCACTTTGAGGCCAATTGTGGAACAGGGAATATCTTCACATAAAAACTAGATAGAAGCACTCAGAGAAACTACTTTCTGTTCTGTTCATTCTTCACAGAGGGTTGAATATTTCCTTTGATTGAGCAGTTTTGAAACAATCTTTTTGTAGAATCTACAGTGGACATTTTAAGCGCATTATGGCCTGTTGTGGAAAAGGAAATATCTTAAAATAAAAACTAGGCAGAAGCATTCTGATAAACTTCATAGGAGTGTGTCCATTCATCTCACAGAATTGAACCTTTTTTTTGATTGAGCTGTTTTGAAACACTCTTTATGTAGAATCTGCAAGTGGACATTTGGAGCGCTTTGAGGTCTATTGCAAAAAAGGGAATATCTTCACATATAAACTAGACAGAAGCATTCTGAGAAACTTCTTTCTGTTGTGTGCATTCAACTCACAGGGTTGAATCTTTCCTTTGATTGAACAGTTTTGAAACACTCTTTTTGTAGAATCTGCAAGTGGACATTTGGAGCGCTTTGTTGCGTATTGTGGAAAAGGAAATATTTTCACATAAAAACTAGACAGAAGCACTCCAAGAAACCTCTTTGTGGTGTTTGCATTTATCTCAGAGTTGAACCTTTCTTTGATTGAGCAGTTTTGAAGCATTATTTTCATACCATATGCAAGTGGACATTTGGAGCGCTTTGAGGCCTATTGTTGAAAAGGAAAAATCTTCACATAAAAATTAGAGAGAAGCAGCCTGAGAAATTTCTTTGTGGTGTGTGCATTCATCTCACAGAGTTGAACCTTTCTTTTGATTGAGCAGTTTTGAAACACTCTTTTTGTAGAATCTGCAAGTGGACATTTGGTGTGCTGTGTGGCATATTGTGAAAAAGGAAATATCTTCACATAAAAACTAGACTGAAGCATTATGAGAAACTTCTCTGCGTATGTGTATTCATCTCACAGAGTTGAACCTTTCTTTTGATTGAGCAGTTTATAAACACTCTTTTTGTAGAATCTGCAAGTGGACATTTGGAGCCCTTTATGGCCTATTGTGGAAAAGGAAATATCTTCACATAAAAACCAGAAAGAAGCATTCTGAGAAACTTCTTTCTGTTGTGTGCATTCATCTCACAAGGTTTAAACTTTCCTTATATTGAGCAGTTTTGAAACACTCCTTTGTAGATTCTGCAAGTGGACATTTGGAGCGCTTTGTGGCCTATTGTGGAAAAGGAAATATCTTCACATAAAAACTGGACAGAAGCAATCTGAGAAATTACTTTGTGGTGTGTGCATTCACCACACAGAGTTGAACCTTTCTTTTCATTGAGCAGCTTTGAAGCACTCTTTTTGTAGAAACTTCAAGTGGACACTTGCAGCGCTTTGAGGCCTATTGTGGAAAATGAAATATCTCCACATAAAAACTAGACAGAAGCACTATGGGAAACTTCTTTGTGGTGTTTGCACTCATCTCGCAGAGTTGAACATTTCTTTTGATTGAGAAGTTTTGAAACACTCTTTTTCTAGAATCTGCAAGTGGACATTTTGAGCACTTTGAGGCCTATTGAGCAAAAAGAAATATCTTCAAATAAAAACTAAACAGAAGCACTCTGAGAAACTTCTTTGTGGTGTTTTCATTCATCTCACAGGATTGAAATTTTCTTTTGGTTGAGCAGTTTGGAACAGTCTTTATGTAGAATCTGCAAGTGGACATTTGGAGTGCTTTTGAGGCCTATTGCGGAAAAGGAAATACCCTCAATAAAAACATGGCAGAAGCATTCTGAGAAACCTCTTAGTGCTGTGTCCATTCATCTCACAGAATTCAATCATTTTTGATTCAGCGGTTTTGAAACACTCTTTATGCAGAATCTGCCAGTGGACATTTGGAGCTCTTTGATGCCTATTGCGGAAAAGGAAATATCTTCACATAAAAACTAGACAGAAGCATTCTGAGAAATTTCTTTCTATTGTGTGCATTCATCTGACAGGGTTTAACCTTTCCTTAGATTGAGCAGTTTTGAAACACTCCTTTGTAGATTCTGCAAGTGGAAATTTGGAGCACTTTGTGACCTATTGTAGAAAAGGAAATATCTTCACATAAAAACTAGACAGAAGCATTCTGAGAAAATACTTTATGGTATGTTCATTCACATCACAGAGTTGAACGTTTCTTTTGATTGAGCAGTTTTGAAGCTCTCTTTTTGTAGAATCTGCAAGTGGACATTTGGAGCACTTTGAGGCCTATTTTGGAAAAGGAAATATCTTATAAAAACTAGAGAGAAGCACTCTGAGAAAGTTCTCTGTGGTGTGCATTCATCTCACAGAGTTCAACCTTTCTTTTAATTGAGCAGTTTTGAAACACTCTTTTTGTAGAATCTGCAAGTGGACATTTGGAGTGCTTTGAGGCCTATTGTGGAAAAGGAAATATCTTCAAATAAAAACTAGACAGAAGCACTCTGAGAAACTTCTCTGTGGTGTGTGCATTCATCTCACAGAGTTCAACCTTTCTTTTAATTGAGAAGTTTTGAAACACTCTTTTTGTAGAATCTGCAAGTGGACATTTGGATCGCTTTGAGGCCTGATGTGGAAAAGGAAATATCTTCACATAAAAACTAGACAGAAGCATTCTGAGAAACTTCTTTCTGTTGTGTGCATTCATCTAACAGGGTTGAACCTTTCCTTTGATTGAGCAGTTTTGAAACACTCTTTTTGTAGAATCTGCAGTGGACATTTGCAGCACTTTATGAGCTATTGTGGAAAAGGAAATATCTTAGCATAAAAATTAGGCAGAAGCATTCTAAGAAACTTCTTAGTGGTGTGTCCATTAATCTCACAGAATTGAACCTTTTTTTCATTGAACAGTTTTGAAACACTCTTTATGTAGAATCTGCAAGTGGACATTTGGAGCGCTTTGAGTCCTATTGCAGAAAAGGAAATATCTTCACATAAAAACTAGACAGAAGCATTCTATGAAATTTCTTTCTGTTGTGTGCATTCATCTCACAGGGCTTAACCTTTCCTTAGATTAAGCAGTTTTAAAACACTCCTTTGTAGATTCTGCAAGTGGACATTTGGAGCTGTTTGTGGCCTATTGTGGAAAAGGAAATATCTTCACATAAAAACTAGACAGAAGCAATCTGAGAAAATACTTTGAGGTGTGTGCATTCACCTCACAGAGTTGAACTGTTCCTTTGACGGAGCAGATTTGAAGCACTCTTTTTGTAGAATCTGCAAGTGGACATTTGGAATGCTTTGAAGCTTATTGTGGAAAAGGAAATATCTTCACATAAAAACTAGACAGAAGGACTCTGAGAAACTTCTTCATGGTGTTTGCATTCATCTCATAGAGTTGAACATTTCTTTTGATTGAGCAGTTTTGAAACACTCTTTTTGTAGAATCTGCAAGTGGACATTTTGAGCACTTTGAGGCCTATTGAGGGAAAAGCAGTATCTTCACATAAAAACTAAACGGAAACACTCTGAGAAACTTCTTTGTGGTGTTTTCATTCATCTCACAGAGTTGAAACTTTCTTTTGATTGAGCAATTTTGAAACACTCTTTTTGTAGAATCTGCAGGTGGATATTTGGAGTGCTTTGGGGCATATTGTGGTAAAGGAAATCTCTTCACATAAGAACTAGACAGAAGCATTATGAGAAACTACTCTGTGGTGTGTGCATTCATCTCACTGATTTGAACCTTTCCTTTGATGGAGCAGTTTTGAAAGAATCTTTTTGTAGTATCTGCAGTGGACATTTGGAGCGCTTTATGGCCTATTGTGGAAAACGAAATATCTTCACAAAAATACTAGATAGAAGCAGTCTGAGAAAATACTTTGTGATGTGTGCATTCATCTCACAGAATTGAACTTTTTTTTGATTGAGCAGTTTTGAAACACTCTTTATGTAGAATCTGCAAGTGGATATTTGGAATGCTTTGAGGAATATTGCGGGAAAGGAAATATCTTCACATAAAAACTAGACAGAAGCACTCTGAGAAACTTCTTTGTGGTGTGTGCATTCATCTCATAGAGTTGAACCTTTCCTTTGATTGAGCAGTTTTGAAACACTCTTTTTGTAGAATCTGCACGTGGACATTTGGAGCGCTCTCTGGCCTATTGTGGAAAAGGCAATATCTCAGCATAAAAACTAGGCAGAAGCATTCTGATAAACTTCTTCATGGTGTGTCCATTCATCTCACAGAATTAAACCTTTTTTTTGTGCAGTTTTGAAACACTCTTTATGTAGAATCTGCCAGTGGACATTTGGAGCTCTTTGATGCCTATTGCGGAAAAGGAAATATCTTCACATAAAAACTAGTAGAAGCACTCTGAGAAACTTCTTTCTGGTGTTTGCAATCATCTCACAGAGTTGAACATTTCCTTTTCTTGAGCAGTTTTGAAGCACTCTTTTTGTAGAATCTGCAAGTGAACATTTGTAGCGCTTTGTGGCCTATTGTAGAAAAGGAAATATCTTCACATAGACAAACATTAACAACCTCATAGCATTGTTCTCGAGTCGCATGTGAGGAACAAACTCGCTGAACACAGCAGTGGTGTTTTGGAATCACATGTGAAGTACAAACACTCAGGACCCAGCAGCGGTGTTTTGGAATCGCATGTGAGGGACAAACACTAAGAAACCAGCAGCAGTGTTCTAGAATCCTGTGTGACAGACAAACATTCACAATGTCATAGCAGTGTTCTGGTATCCCATGTGAGTGACAAACACTAAGAACCCAGTATCAGTGCACAAGAATCCTATGTGAGGAACAAACACTCAGACCCAGCAACAGGATTGTGGAATCCTATGTGAGGGACAAACACTGAAAACACAGCAGCAGTGTTCTGGAATACTATGTGAAGGACAAACACTCAGAACCCAGCAGCAGCGTTCTGGAATCCTATGTGAGGAGCAAACACTCAGAACCCAGAAGGAGTGTTCCGGAATCCTATATGAGGACAAACACTAGAATCCAGTAGCAGTGTTCTGAAATCCTATTTGAGGGACAAACGCTCAGAACCCAGAAGCAGTGTTCCAGAATCCTATATGAGGACAAACACTCAGAACCCAGTAGCAGTGTTCTGAACTCCTATGTGAGGGACAAGTGCTCAGAACCCAGAAGCAGTGTTCCAGAATCCTATATGAGGACAAACACTCAGAACCCAGTAGCAGTGTTCCGAAATCCTATGTGAGGGAGAAACACTCAGAACCCAGAAGCAGTGTTCCAGAATCCTATATGAGGACAAACACTCAGAACCCAGTAACAGTGTTCCAAAATCCTATGTGAGGGACAAATGCTCAGAACCCAGAAACAGTGTTCCAGAATCCTATATGAATGACAAACAATCTGAACCCAGTAGCAGTGTTCCAAAATCCTATGTGAGGGACAAACACTCAGAACCCAGCAGCAGTGTTCTACAATCCTTTGTGAGGGGCAAACATTAAGAACCTCATAGCAGTGTTCTGGAATCATATGTGAGGGACACTCTGAACCCAGCAGCAATGTTTTGGAATCCCATGTGAGGGACAAACACTAAGAAACCAGCAGCAGTGTTCTAGAATCCTTTGTGATGGACAAACATTTACAATGTCGTAGCAGTGTTCTGGTATCCTATGTGAGTGACAAACAGTAAGAACCCAGCATCAGTGTACTAGAATCCTATGTGAGGTACAAACACTCAGAACCCAGCAGCAGTGTTATAGAATCCTTTGTGACAGACAAACTTTCAGACCGTCATAGCAGTGTTCTCGTATCCTATGTGAGGGACAAACACTCAGAAACCAGCATCAGTGTTCTAGAATCCTATGTGGGGGACAAACACTCAGACCCCAGCAAAAAGGTTCTGGAAGCCTATGTGAGGGACAAACACTCAAAACCCAGTAGCAGTGTTCTGGAATTCTTTGCGGGTGACAAATACTCAGAACATAGCCACTTTGTTCTGGAATCCTATCTGAAGGACAAATGTTCAGAAACTCGTAGAAGTGTTCTTGAATCCTACGTGAATGACAAACACACAGAAACGATCAGCAGTGCTTTGGAGTCCTTCGTGAGGGACAAACTTTCGGCACCCAGCAGCAGTGTTCTGGAATCCTTTGTGAGGGACAAACTTTCAGATCCTCAAAGCAGTGTTCTGTAATCCTATGTGAGGGACAACCACCCAGAACCCAGCAGCAGGTTTCTGGAATCCTATGTGAAGGACAAACACTCAGAACCCAGTAGCAGTGTTCTAGAATCCTTTGTGATGGACAAACTTTCAGACCATCGTAGATGTGTTCTGGTATCCTATGTGAGGGACAAACACTCAGAACCCAGCATTAGTGTTCTAGAATCCTATGTGAGGGACAAACACTCAGAACCTAGCAACAGGTTTCTGTAATCCTATGTGAGGGACAATCACTCAAAACCCAGCAGCAGTATTCTGGAATCCTTTGTGAGTGACAAACACTCAAAACCCAGCCACTTGATTCTGGAATCCTATCTGAGGGACAAATATTGAGACACTCACAGAAGTGTTCTGGAAATCTATGTGAGGGACAAACACTCAGAATCCATCAGCAGTGCTCTGGAATCCTTCTTGAGGGACAAACAAACAGCACCCAGCAGCAGTGTAGTGGAATTCTATATGTGCAACAATCAGTCAGAAACCAGCAGCAGTGTTCTGGAATCCTTTGTAATGAAGAAACATTCAGACCCTCGTAGCAGTGTTCTGAAATCCTATGTGAGGGAAAAACACTCAGAATCCAGCAGCAGTGCTCTGGAATCCTCTGTAACGGACAACCACGCAGACCCAGCAGTAGTGTTCTGGAATCATATGTGAGGGACAAACACTCAGAATCCAGCCACTGTGTAATGGAATCCAATCTGAGGGACAAACATTCAGATACTCGCTGAATTCTTCTGGAATCCTATGTGAGGGACAAGCAATCAGAGCCCAGCCACTGTGTTCTGGATTTCTATCGGAGGGACAAACATTCAGACACCCGTAGAAGTGTTCTGTAATCCTTTGTGAGGGACAAACACTTAGAACCCAACAGCAGTGTTCTGGAATCCTTTGTGCGGGACAAATATTCAGAACTTCGTAGCAATGTTCTGGAATCCTAAGTGAGGAACAAACACCCAGAACCCAGAAGCAGTGTTCAGGAATCCTATATGAGGGACAAACATTCCAAACCCAGTAGCAGTGTTCTGGAATCATATGTGAGGGACAAACACTCAGAACCCAGTACCAGTGTTCTGGAATCCTCTGTGAGGGGCAAACTCTCAGAACCCAGCAGCACTGTTCTGGAATCCTATGTGAGGGACAAACACTCAGAACCCAATAGCAGAGATCTGGAATCCTACGTGAGGGACAAACACTGAGAGCACAGCAGCAGTGTTCTAGAATCATTTGTGAGGGGCAAACACTCAGAACCCAGCTGCAGTGTTCTAGAATCCTTTGTGAGGGACAAAAACTCAGAACTCAGTAGCAGAGTTCTGGAATCCTCTGTGAGGGACAAACACTCAGTACCCAGCAGTAGTGCTCAGGGATCCTATGTGAGGGACAGACACTCAGAATACAGTAGCTCTGTTCCGGAATCCTATGTGAGGGACAAACACTCAGAACCCAGCAGCAGTGTTCTAGAATGCTTTGTGTGGGACAAACACTCAGAAACCAGCAGTGGTGTTCTAGAAACTTTTCTGAGGGACAAACATTAAGAAACTCGTAGCGGTGTTGTGGAATCGTCTGTGAGGGACAAGCACTCTGAACCCAGCAGCAGTGTTCTGGAATCCTATTTGAGGGACAAACACTCAGAACCCAGCAGCAGGGTTCTGGAATCCTATGTGAAGGACAAAAATTCAGAACCCAGCAGCAGTGTTCTACAATTCTTTGTGATGGATACAGATTCAGACGGTTGTTGCAGTGTTCTGGTATCCTATGTGAGGGACAAAGATTCAGACCCTCGTAGAAGTCTTCAGGAATCCTATGTGAGGGACAAACACTCAGAACCCAGCCACTGTGTCCTGGAATCCTATACGTGGAAGAAACATTCAGACACTCGTAGAAGTGTTCTGGAATCCTATGTGAGAAACAAACACTCAGAACCCAGCAGCAATGTTCTAGAATCCTTTGTGAGGGACAAATATTCAGACCCTCGAAGCAGTGTTCTGGAATCCCGTGTGAGGGACAAACACTCAGAACCCAGCTTCAGTGTTCTGGAATCCGTTGTGATGGACAAACATTCAGACCCTCGAAACAGTGCTCTGGAATCCTATGGGAGTGACAAACACCCAGCAGCAGTGTCCTAGAATCCATTGGGTGGGACAAATATTCAGACCTTCTAAGTAGCATTCTGGAATCCTATGTGAGGGACAAAGACTCAGAACCCAGCAGCAGTGTTCTGGAATCATCTGTGAGGGGCAAACACTCAGAACCCAGCAGCTGTGTTCTGGAATCCTATGTGAGGGACACTCAGAACCCAGTAGCAGTGTTCTGGAATCCTATATGAGAGACAAACACTCAGAACCCAGCAGCAGTGTTCTAGAATACTTTGTCAGGGACAAACACTCAGAACCCAGCAGCAGAGTTCTAGCATCCTTTGTGAGGGACAAACATTAAGAAACTTGTTGCAGTGTTCTGGAATCCTATGTGAGGGACAGACACTGAGAATCCTGCAGCAGTGTTCTTGAATCCTTTGTAATGGAGAAACATTCAGACCCTCGTAGCAGTGTTCTGAAATCATATGTGAGGGACAAACCCTCAGAATCCAGCAGCAGTGTTCTGAAATCCTCTGTGAGGGACAAACACTCAGACCCAGCAGTAGTGTTCTGGAATCCTATGTGAGGAATAAACACTCAGAACCCAACAGCAGTGTTCTGCAATCCTATGAGAGGGAAAAACACTCAGAACCCAGCCACTGTGTTCTGAATCCTATCTGACAAATATTCAGACACTCTTAGAAGTCTTCTGGAATCCTACGTGGGGGACAAACCTTCAGAACCCAGGCACTGTGTTCTGGAATCCTATCTGAGGGATAATCATTCAGACACTCGTAGAAGTCTTCTGTAATCCTTTGTGAGGGACACACTCAGAAACCAGCAGCAGTGTTTTGGAATCCCATGTGAGGGACAAACACTCAGAACCCAGAAGCAGTGTTCTAGAATCCTTTGTGAGGGGCAAACATTAAGAATCTCTTAGCAGTGTTCAGGAATCCTATGTGAGGGCCAAAACTCTGAACCCAGCAGCAGTGTTTTGGAATCCCATGTGAGGGACAAACACTCAGAACCCAGCAGCAGTGTTCTAGAATAATTTGAGATGGAAAAACACTCAGAACCCAGCAGTAGTGTTCTAGAATAATTTGAGACGGACAATCACTCAGAACCCAGCAGTAATGTTCTAGAATACTCTTATTTCTTTACTTGCCGATTTGTCCTGCATAAAACCTTTAGTACAATGTTGACTAGAAGAGGTCAAAGTATATGTCATATTCTTATCTCTGACCATAGCGGGAAAGTATCCTATCTTTCACCATTAAGTTGAATGTATGCTGTTGTCTCTTCACAGGTGCCATGCATCTGGTGTAGAAAGTTCTCTATTCCTGGTTCATTGAGTTTTTATTTTTAATCATTAAACATTTGGATTTTCTTAAATGTCTTTCCTGAATCTATCGAGATGATCACGCAATTCTTCTTTCTTATTCTATGGATAAGATGTATTACCTTAATGGATTTTGGGCTGTTAAACCAACCTAGGATTACTAGTATAAATTTCACTTTCTCATAGTGTATAATTCTTTTATATGTTACTAGATTTGATTTGTTAGTATTTTTAAAGGAATTTTGCATTTATACTTTTAGTAGTTTTATTTTTCTATGTTCTTTGGACTAATTTTTGTATCAAGGTAACACTGGCCCCACAGAATAAATTGGGAAGTGAATATTTCTCTTTTTGAAAAAAGCCAATCAAGAATTAATATCAATTATTCAATACTAACAAATATTAATATTATAAATTATTAATTTCTCTAATTTTTATTTTCTTCTTTCTGCTTGTTTTAGGTTTAGTATGCTATTTTTTCCAGTGCCTTAATGTGGAAGGTCATCTTATCTCATCCTTTCATTTGTCTTTTCATTTTCTAAATAGTGTCTTTTTAGCATCAGGTGAGCTCCCCACGTTGGTAGTACTCCATGTTTATTGCTGTACAACAATGACAGGTAATATGTCCTGAAGACAATGGAAACTTAACATTCAAAATCCTCCTAGATTCCACCTTAGATGATATGTCTCTTCCTTTGATTAGTCCTAATTTCTACCCTTTCTCTATTATAAACCATGAGTACAATACCATTCAATGAGTTCTGTGAGTCTTTCTAGTAAATTCTTGAAAGTGAGGGTGTTCTGGGGAAACTCCTGAACTGGCAGTTGGTGTCAGAAGTGAGAATAGTCTTATATGGCCTCTTCCTTTGAAGTTTGCAGCTGGACCCAAACTCTGCACAATTTGGGCCAGAAGTCTCATGTTGACTTTGCAGCCTCAAGTATCTTGCAGTCTGTGTAACCCTCAATAAATTTGCTTTCATCAAATATTGTATTTGTTATCCCTAAATTACCATCATGTTTTTTTCTCCAAATAACTAACATTGGGAGAAATAGCCAGCTGAAACTGTAATTCAACAGAAACAAGTGATCCATATACCATATAAGTGGCCATTTCATTTTGCCTCCTTCCACCAAATCTCAGCAACCTCAACAATTGCCATGAGCCACTGTAGGCCTACCGGCTACAAACAAACAAGTATCTTTTAAAAACACTTCATACTCCCATTTGATAAATTTACCAGCAAAGAGATGCCTACTTTAACTCTATGCAAGTGGCTCATATTCACGAAGTCTGGAGATATTATCAATGTAGTGTGAGAAAATCATGCCAGTGATGCCAGCACATTCTCCTTCCCATGATCTGCTTAGTTTGCAAACATATTCAGGCCATGGGTGAGAGATTTGTATTTCACAGTATAACAATTTTATGGAGGGCATTGAAACTAGGATTGAGCATTTTAGTACAGTCACCCATCACTGAATGATAGGGATATGTTCTAAGAGATGCATCCATAGGCAATTTCATCATTTTGCAAACATCGAAGAGAATATTACAAACACCTAGATTGTACAACCTACCACGTCTAGGTGATATGGTATAGCCTCTCTCTCCTAGGCTGCAAACCTGTGTACTACATTACTGTATTGAATACTGCAGGCAATAAGAACACAGTGGTAAGAGTTCATGTATCTAAACATACTTGAACATAGAAAAGTGTGTAAAAATATGTATTATAATCTCATGGGACCACTTTTGTATATGTAATCCATCTTTGACTGAAATGTTATTATGCATGACATGACTCTATGATAAAAATAAAATAACACATTGTAAAAAATGTACATATGTATCAAACATAAATATTATAAAAATAAAAATATTCTGTGTAAGAATTTGTAATGATCACAGAATATTCACAGCTTATATTTTAGTAGAGTTTCAAATGTCTAGTTTAATTACTATTTATTTCATTGTGTATTTTAAACATGTATATAATAAATATTTTTCAGGTTCAACTATATATCAATCCCACTGGCTCTTATAAATATTAGTTAAAATCAATTAGTAAATTCATGTATATATATATACACGTGTATCAGTGAGTGTGTGTGCATGCATGGGTGTGTAAATGTAATTGTACGTGTGTGTAAATGTAATTGGATGCATCCTAATATTTACCCTTACCTACAAGATTTCCAAGATTAATTTATTGTCTTTAGATGATGCGCATTTAAAGATTTACCAAATAAAACTGTAATCGTGGAAAATATCAAGATGTTATTATTCATCTTGTGCACATAATGGTTTCTTTCAATTTATGTTTCTTGCAAAACCTGCAGTAATGCTCATGCACAAAATAATTTTCTAAATAAAAAATAAAAACGTTCTCAGTCATTAATTCTTAATAAATATTTCTCCGCAACAATTAATGAGAATTAATTCTTAATTCTTTTTTTTTTTTTTTTTTTTTTTTTGAGACGGAGTCTCGCTCTGTCACCCAGGCTGGAGTGCAGTGGCGCAATCTCGGCTCACTGCAAGCTCCGGCTCC
Organism: Symphalangus syndactylus; assembly: GCF_028878055.3. Classification (NCBI taxonomy): domain Eukaryota; kingdom Metazoa; phylum Chordata; class Mammalia; order Primates; family Hylobatidae; genus Symphalangus; species Symphalangus syndactylus. The sequence goes on along the minus strand of NC_072435.2, from coordinate 50,269,362 downwards.
CGGGTTCACGCCATTCTCCTACCTCAGCCTCTCCGAGTAGCTGGGACTACAGGCGCCTGCCACCACGCCCGGCTAATTTTTTGTATTTTTAGTAGAGACAGGGTTTCAACCGTGGTCTCGAGCTCCTGACCTCGTGATCCGCCCGCCTCGGCCTCCCAAAGTGCTGGGATTACAAGCGTGAGCCACCGCGCCCGGCCTAATTCTTAATTCTTAATTATAGAATAATATTGCCCTTCAGAGTTCTGAATCTTTTGCATATTGTATACATTTCACTAACTAGAACAACTTCTGAAATACTGGCATTAATTAATTTCACTCAGCAATTATTAATTTCAAAGAAATTAAATACCATTCATATTCTGAATCACAAGGGTACTTTGGCATCTAATTTAATCAAGCTCTTTGTATCATCATCTACACTTTAATTACTTAACAAACATTTCTCTGTGTGAGAAAGATTGAGCAGGTTATTGCCCTTCTTTAAGACGCAACTTTTGCTTAATCTAGAGATAGGCAATGCTCCCTATAAGGGACAAAGAGAAAACTGAATGAGCAATAGAGATGTGACAGGCATGGAAAAAGACAACACATTTATAAAACAAACAGGGCCACAGATGACGATAAGGGGGATCAAATCTTGAGACACTGACTCACGTTATAACCGCACTGTATAGTAGAGCAAATCATTTGTTAATTTTTTTACAAATAAAATTTAATTTAATTAAGATGAATACAGTGTTTTAAACAAGGCAGGTCATCTTAAAATAAAATAATGGAATAAAGTGATAAAACCAATGTAAAAATCATAAACATTATATAAGGAACTTTTTTCATGTAATTTAATATTTATGTGATTTAAAATCACCCAAAACAAAATAATTATATCTTAATTAACAAATAATCATCAGAAGTTAATTTTTACTTTATAATACTAGGTTTAAAAATTCTTAACTATATTTTTAATCATATATGCTTATATATAAAATAGACACAGGATATATATTTACATGTTCACAATATTATATTGTAATTGTTCCTATGGATGTGGTTTTTCAATAGAATTAATAAGTCCTTTTAAAAATTTTCAATTTCAATGATATATGTGTTTCATTTTTCCTTGATAAAGCATAAATATATTGATAGGTAATAATGTGAAAATCTTCTAAAGACATTACAGGAACATGAAAATGTAATTACTCAACCATTTGTAATGTTTTATGTAACTGGAACCCATTTAACTGAAAATTGCTTTTATATAATACTCAAACGAGACTAAAAACATATTAAATAGCAGAGTAAGTCTTCAAATTGATAATCTGAACTATATAAGAGGAGAAACTTCAGGCACTAAAATATTTGAAATGCTACAAAATATATAAACTATTATTTAATTTATTTCTAGAGTGCTATAGAGTAATCAATATAAAGGGCATCTCAAGTCTTTCTGTAGCTTTGACCACATTTACCTCCAAATTTTAATTATTAATATGTTGGAGCAGTGCATACAACTAGATTCCGATCTTCCTTTTTATTTTTATTTTTTTAACTTTTTTATTATTATTATTATACTTTAAGTTTTAGGGTACATGTGCACAATGTGCAGGTTTGTTACATATGTATCCATGTGCCATGTTGTTTTGCTGCACCCATTAACTCGTCATTTAGCATTAGGTATATCTCCTAATGCTGCCCCCCGCTCCCCCCACCCCACAACAGTCCCCGGAGTGTGATGTTCCCCTTCCTGTGTCCATGAGTTCTCATTGTTCAGTTCCCACCTATGAGTGAGAACATGTGGTGTTTGGTTTTTTGTCCTTGCAATAGTTTACTGAGAATGATGGTTTCCAGCTTCATCCATGTCCCTACAAAGGACATGAACTCATCATTTTTATGGCTGCATAATATTCCATGGTGTATATGTGCCACATTTTCTTAATCCAGTCTATCGTTGTTGGACATTTGGGTTGGTTCCAACTCTTTGCTATTGTGCATAGTGCTGCAATAAACATACGTGTGCATGTGTTTTTACAGCAGCATGATTTACAGTCCTTTGGGTATATACCCAGTAATGGGATGGCTGGGTCAAATGGTATTTCTAGTTCTAGATCCCTGAGGAATCGCCACACTGACTTCCACAATGGTTGAACTAGTTTACAGTCCCACCAACAGTGTAAAAGTGTTCCTATTTCTCCACATCCTCTCCAGCACCTGTTGTTTCCTGACTTCTTATTGATGGCCATTCTAACTGGTGTGAGATAGTATCTCACTGTGGTTTTGATTTGCATTTCTTTGATAGCCAGTGATGATGGGCATTTTTTCATATGTTTTTTGGCGGCATAAATGTCTTCTTTTGAGAAGTGTCTGTTCATGTCCTTTGCCCACTTTTTGATGGGGTTGTTTGTTTTTTTCTTGTAAATTTGTTTGAGTTCATTGTAGATTCTGGATATTAGCCCTTTGTCAGATGAGTAGGTTGCAAAAATTTTCTCCCATTCTGTAGGTTGCCTGTTCACTCTGATGGTAGTTTCTTTTGCTGTGCAGAAGCTCTTTAGTTTAATTAGATCCCATTTGTCAATTTTGGCTTTTCTTGACATTGCTTTTGGTGTTTTAGTCATAAAGTCCTTGCCCACGCCTATGTCCTGAAAGGTATTGCCTAGGTTTTCTTGTAGGATTTTAATGGTTTTAGGTCTAACATTTAAGTCTTTAATCCATCTTGAATTAATTTTTGTATAAGGTGTAAGGAAGGGATCCAGTTTTAGCTTTCTACATATGGCTAGCCAGTTTTCCTAGCACCATTTATTAAATAGGGAATCCTTTCCCCATTTCTTGTTTTTGTCAGGTTTGTCAAAGATCAGATAGTTGTAGTCATGCGGCATGATTTCTGAGGGCTCTGTTCTGTTCCATTGATCTATGTCTCTGTTGTGGTACCAGTACCATGCTGCTTTGGTTACCGTAGCCTTGTAGTATAGTTTGAAGTCAGGTAGCGTGATGCCTCCAGCTTTGGTCTTTTGGCTTAGGATTGACTTGGCAATGTGGGCTCTTTTTTGGTTCCATATGAACTTTAAAGTAGTTTTTTCCAATTCTGTGAAGAAAGTCATTGGTAGCTTGATGGGGATGGCACTGAATCTATAAATTACCTTGGGCAGTATGGCCTCCTTCTTAATGAGTAAAAATATGTCCTTTGAGACAGCATTAAAGAAAGAGCACCTTGTATAAATTCAATGCCAAGAGACAAGATATTCTTGATTCTGAAGTCTTATTCTTTTATACAGCAATGTAATTAATAATAAGAAAAGCAGGACATAGATGTGGAGTCTATTTTAATCAAAAATTGTATATAGATTTTGATGATAAAATTTAAAAATCTACTATATTTAGTTAGTTAAAAAAACCAGGTTGTGGGAACACATTTTGTCAATAAAACACCCCTACCAAATGCTGACAAGAAAAAGAGGTACCAACTTTCTTCTTTGCAGATGGCCTGAGATGGGTTAATTTGAAAGAATGCTTCCAAACCTGAGGTGACCCCTGAGAACAGCATAATCCACTGCTGTCTCCTACATTCAGTTTCTCAGTTTGTGCTCTTTTAATTTTGGGGGGAGGGAAGCCAGTCCTTTAAACTGATCTTCAGCATGATGGCAGAGCCAAGGAGTGTGGACAGGTGGCACGTGTCTGACTTTGTTCCTGCAGCCACTTGGGCTTTCTCTGGGTCTTCTCTGCCCTAGGGATAGCACCACTATTGAAAACATGTCTGCGACATTCTCTATGCCAGGAACTCCCAACATATTTTCCTTGAAACTGGTGAAATGAATAAAAATAAACCAAGAGGTGTGCTGTTTGCTTCTGTTTCCTCCTTTCTGCAGCCCTTATTGATCATCTAATATTTTTAAATACATTGTCGATCAACAAAAGGAGCATACGGGGTATACTGATTTGTACCAGATGTATTAATAGCCCAGCCCCTATTCCTTACCTGTAGCTGCTGGGAAGAAAACCATTCTTAACACTCTACAAGGTCTTATCTCCAGAATTTGCACCTGTTTCTAGCTGAGGACTTTAGCAGCATGGGAGCTTGTTACTGGGCATGTAGTGGGAATAAAAGGTGAGGGTAACTGAGAAGAATCTCCCTGGATTCAGTGATGTCATTCTGAGGCATGTTCCACATAGCTTCCCATAGAATTAAGCCCAGATATCTAACACAGGAACTTGTGTCTTAACACATGTGCTATTGGCTTTTCTATCTTTCCTGTTTTATTTTGTTCTCTCTTCCTTGTCTCACTTTCACTGTGTCCTCACTCCTGCTTTAAGAATACCCAAACAAATACATTCGTTTATTTTTTTAAACTCTCAGAACACAGTTGATAGTTGAACTTGTAATCTATGATAATCAGCTTGGATGCTATACTGACAGGAAGATGGTGAACTCACAATGTGTAATTAAGATAAAATTAAAAAATATATTGATTCATGTCCAAAGATTTAAAAAACCTAGGCAGCAGTGTCACAATTTCTTCTTTTTAGTTTACATGGTTTCTTAAATGCCTACAATTATTTTAAAGGAAGCCTTGTGTCTAGGAAAAATTGAGACGTATGGAATAAATTACTAGCCCATTTCTCCTTGAAATCCATTAGATGCTTGATGATTTTTCACATATATTTCTGAATTGAAAAGCTAGTTGCGAATTATTTTTTTTTATTATACTTTAGGGTTTTAGGGTACATGTGCACAATGTGCAGGTTTGTTACATATGTATCCATGTGCCATGTTGATTTCCTGCACCCATTAACTCGTCATTTAGCATTAGGTGTATCTCCTAATGCTGTCCCTCCCACCTCCCCCCACCCCACAACAGTCCCTGGAGCGTGATGTTCCCCTTCCTGTGTCCATGAGTTCTCATTGTTCAATTCCCATCTATGAGTGAGAACATGCGGTGTTTGGTTTTTTGTCCTTGCGATAGTTTACTGAGAATGATGTTTTCCAGTTTCATCCATGTCCCTACAAAGGACACGAACTCATCATTTTTTATGGCTGCATAGTATTCCATGGTGTATATGTGCCACATTTTCTTAATCCATTCCTCAGGGATCTAGAACTAGAAATACCATTTGACCCAGCCATCCCATTACTGGGTATATACCCAAAGGACTATAAATCATGCTGCTATAAAGACACATGCACACGTATGTTTATTGCGGCACTATTCACAATAGCAAAGAGTTGGAACCAACCCAAATGTCCAACAACGATAGACTGGATTAAGAAAATGTGGCGAATTATTTTTATAAGCATATCCTTATGTAATATTTTGCTTTTAACAGTGAATTGAAGGTTTAAAGATTATTCTATCCAGAGAATGAAAAGCAATTATTTCACAAGGAAAACATGTACATGTTGACACGACATTTTAAAATAGGTCCCATATATTTTTGAGTCAATTAGGATATGTTTGTATCAGTCTGTCTATAGTTTTACACCTGTCAAAATGTACTTGAACTACAACAAGTACCTTGAACAATTTTGAAATTTATTATTCCTCTGAAACTGATTACGAGAATTATGGTAGAGTGAAATTCTGATTGGCATAATTTGGGAGAGGAATTATTCCTTGGAGATCAACCTCTGCCAACATAGTTTATAATGACATTGAGACTTTTTGATTTACAAAATTTGTTATATAAAAAATACAAAGATAATGACAGATAATACACAGACTTTAATTAAAATTGTGCTAAAATTAAATGTCTAAATAAATTAGAAGGGTACATGGTACATCTAATTGTATGTTTATATACTTTATTTGTGCATTTTATTCCTAGGGTTGCTTTTGTTTAGTTTGTAAAACGTTCTTATTTTTATGATAATGTAGTATATACTAAATAAAGAAAAATCAGGAAATAGAAAATGAAGAAGAAAACATTAGCTATTGTCAACCAAATAAAAATTGTGCAATCTCTAAGCACATGAAGTATGTATTATTTGTACAGCATGTACAATGTTATGCTTCACAGGGTGAGGTAGAGACTGCAAAATATTTAACCTGGGACAAATAAGAAAGTAAGGAAATTTTCACAATATATTAATATTATACAAAATGTTGAACTTTACAGTTAAGATAAAAGCAGTGAAAATGATAGTATTAAAGGAGATCTAGAAAATTTAATCTATATCTGTAACGTGTGAGAAGTATTAGAATAATGCTTGCATTTCTGGATTGGCATCGATTTCTATTGAGACTGGAAACACAATAGAAGTGAGGGAAAAAGAATTTAAATTGTGGATACTTCAGTTTTATACCTAGGAGTTCGAGAAATATATTTTGTTACTATCAAAGCAGTTGGCACAAGAGTGTACAAAATTCCCTAATTGTGTCTATGTGGAGAAGACATAGACAAAGAATAGCAAAACAGAAATAGCAAAAAAGCACAAATAAATTTCACCTGTATTTTTATGTAAAAGCCAATTAGAGTAGGAAAACATGAAATTTGTGTTTTACCAAAATTGTTCTCTTTATTATAATATAGATGGTGATATTACTGGAAAAAAATTGAAGCATTGGTATGTTCACAAAAAAAAGTAAAATATAAGGTCAAAACCATGAGAATGCAGGGAGAAGACAAAATATACTAAATACCAAAACTGATTTTGCCTACGGACATGTACCAAAATGAATGAGTGCGGATTCCTACTGTCATACATCACATAGGACAGTAAAGAAATACATAGTTTTTCCCAAGATAGGGCATCACACAGGAGCTCCTCCCTAAAGCTAGGACCAAAATTTATATCCTCAGCATAAAGAAGAATCAGAGGTAAATTAGTCCCATTTCACATTCCCTGGAAATGGCAAATAAAAATGACTTGAGATTGGACAGATTTAAAGAAACTCAATCATTAATGATTTACAGCAATTAATTTAAAAATTGTTTAAATGTGCAGTCCAAACATATGTCCAAACACCTTTCGGCCAAGAATTAACATCGTGTGGTTGCAGCATGGTGGTGCCTTTAGTAGACTCACAAAAAAATTCAAATTCTCTTTGGCAAATTTTCTTCTTAATAATCCTCAAAAGTGCACAAAAATAATTTTCAAAGAAAAATAAATGTTTGTCATTCAAAGGCATCTAAGTACACAAGGAAATGATATTCCACCATTTGAAAGGAAAGCAGAAAAAGAGTACAAACAGATCCACAAAGGTTCATTAGTAGAAATATCACTGTTAGATTATAAAGCACATTTGCTTTAAAAATTTTTTTAAAAAATGAATATATTTTTAGGAGACTAAAAAAATTGATGTAGCAAATTTGAAAAGCAGTTTGTATAAAAATATAATATTTTAAATTAAAAACTCAAAAATGAACTCATCAGATTAGACATGGCCATGGTGAGAGTTAATAAATATTTCAGAATGCATTACAGATAATTTTAAAAAAATGCAAAATGTGGACAGAATCATTAAAAGACATGGAAGATAAAATGAGAAAGTGTAGCATGTGTTTAGTGACTGTTCTCATAGAAGAAAGGAACTGGGAAGGGACAATATGTGATGGTATTTTGGCTGAAAGTTCTCTAGATTTTTGTAAGACACTAATCTGCATATTCAAAGCAAGCTACAATGGAGATAAACCTACAACTACGTATCTCCTAGAGAAATGGTAAACAATCAGGAAGGGAAAAATATTTCAATTAGCACTAGAAAAATCAAATTACCTTTAATCATATTGAAATCTGAAAGAATGAAAGGTAAAATGAACAATATTATTTCTTTTTTTTAAATTATACTTTAGGTTTTAGGGTACATGTGCACAATGTGCAGGTTTGTTACACAAGTATCCATGTGCCATGTTGTTTTGCTGCACCCATTAACTCGTCATTTAGCATTAGGTATATCTCCAAATGCTGTCCCTCCCCCCTCCCCCCACCTCACAACAGTCCCCAGAGTGTGATGTTCCCCTTCCTGTGTCCATGAGTTCTCATTATTCAATTCCCACCTATGAGTGAGAACATGGGGTGTTTGGTATTTTGTCCTTGCAATAGTTAACTGAGAATGATGTTTTCCAGTTTCATCTATGTCACTACAAAGGACATGAACTCATCATTTTTCATGGTGTATATGTGCCACATTTTCTTAATCCAGTCTAGCGTTGTTGGACATTTGGGTTGGTTCCAACTCTTTGCTATTGTGAATAGTGCCACAATAAACATATGTGTGCATGTGTCTTTATAGCAGCATGATTTATAGTCCTTTGGGTATATACCCAGTAATGGGATGGCTGAGTCAAATGGTATTTCTAGTTCTAGATCCCTGAGGAATCACCACACTGACTTCCACAATGGTTGAACTAGTTTACAGTCCCACCAACAGTGTAAAAGTGTTCCTATTTCTCCACATCTTCTCCAGCACCTGTTGTTTCCTGACTTTTTAATGATGGCCATTCTAACTGGTATGAGATGGTATCTCACTGTGGTTTTGATTTGCATTTCTCTGATGGCCAGTGATGATGAGCATTTTTTCATGTGTTTTTGGCTGCACAAATGTCTTCTTTTGAGAAGTGTCTGTTCATGTCCTTTGCCCACTTTTTGATGGGGTTGTTTGTTTTTTTCTTGTAAATTTGTTTGAGTTCACTGTAGATTCTGGCTATTAGCCCTTTGTCAGATGAGTAGGTTGCAAAAATTTTCTCCCATTCTGTAGACTACAAGGCTACAGTAACCAAAACAGCATGGTACTGGTACCACAACAGAGACATAGATCAATGGAACAGAACTGAGCCCTCAGAAATAATGCCGCATATCTACAACTATCTGATCTTTGACAAACCTGACAAAAACAAGAAATAGGGAAAGGATTCCCTATTTAACAAATGGTGCTGGGAAAACTTGCTAGCCATATGTAGAAAGCTGAAACTGGATCCCTTCCTTACACCTTATACAAAAATTAATTCAAGATGGATTAAAGACTTAAATGTTAGACCTAAAACCATTAAAACCCTACAAGAAAATCTAGGCAATACCATTCAGGACATAGGCGTGGGCAAGGACTTCATGTCTAAAACACCAAAAGCAATGGCAACAAAAGCCAAAATTGACAAATGGGATCTAATTAAACTAAAGAGCTTCCGCACAGCAAAAGAAACTACCACCAGAGTGAATAAACAATATTATTTCTTAAGAATAATAATGCCATCCTGAAATTCTCAACCAAGAAAAATATTCATCAACCTATGGCTAAATAACATATTTAGAGACAAAAAACAAAACGCCACCAGCAGGATTCCACTAAAGAAACTAAAAAGAAACTCTGAAAACATGTTTCAGAAAGATCGAAGTTCTGAAATCAAAGAATGAACAAAGAGCAAAATATATTGTAAACATAAAGATAGATCTAAATAAAAAATTAGGTGTTGAAACAAAAAGATATTTAAAATTAGATAAGCACTGCAATATGTATGTTAGGAAGCAAATTATTAGGGCTGAAGTATTCAAAGACCCCTTAATTTTCTCACAAGAGCAGAAAGGTGAGTACGACTTTGCAACTTTTTTTTTTTTTTGAGAAGGAGTCTCACTCACTCTTTCACCCAGGCTGGAGTGCAGTGGCGCCATCTCGGCTCACTGCAACCTCTGCCTCCCAGGTTCAAGCAATTCTTCTGCTTCCGCCTCCTGAGTAGCGGGGATGACAGCCACGTGCCACCATGCCTGGCTAATTTTTGTATTTTTAGTAGAGACGGGGTTTCACCATGTTGGTCAGGCTAGTCTCCAACTCCTGACCTCCTGATCCACACGTCTCGGCCTCCCAAAGTCTTGAGATTACAGGCGTGAGCCACTGTGCGTGGCCGACTTTGTAACTTTAATAAATTCACTGGACATTATGCATTTCTCTGTTGTATCTATGAAAATAATAAAAATAAAAGTCATGATTTAAAAACAAGAAGACAGAAACCGATAGGAGAAAATGAGACATTATATATATATATATACAACAAATTAATAAAACAAATTAAGTATAAATGATCAAAGATTAACTTAAACCTAAGTAGACAATGTTTTTGTTAAAATACAAATATTGGCAAAATTAAAAATATCCATCTCTATCATAGTTACAAGAGAGGCAAATAATATATAAATTTACAGAAACTTTGAAGTTCAAACAATACAGATACTGTGTATATATGATATACATACAAACATACTACATGAATATAATTTTTTAAATACTTGCTATGTAGACAAAATAGAATGTAAGTTAGAAATATTTATTAAAATAAGTTAGTCTAACCAGTGTGATAAAAGTTTTAAGTTATTAAGATGTGATGACTTTAATGTGCATTAGCCTGATACATATATACATATATATGCACACACCACACACTCACTCTCTCACACACACACACACACAATTTAGAGAGTCAAATTATATAAAGTAAAAATATCAGAAAGTAAATAGAAATGGATAAGCCCCCAAATCATTATAGACATTTCAAACACACATCTTTCAGTAATAGATAAAAGAAAAAACTAAAAGAGTAAGTTTTAAAAGAAGCTAGTGGATTTTAAAAAGGGCAAATGTTATATAAGGAACATGAATATTATAATTCATGTTATTTTCATGTTCATACAGAATACTTATAAAAATTAACATTTTCTAGACCATACCAGAAATTCAAACAATTTTCACGGAAATAACGTGACAGAGAATATATTTCCTAAACAAACAGCAATACAAAAAAGAAAGCTAGAAACATAAGTCTAATAATATTGGTTGGAAGTTATTTTAATGAATATTCAAATATTTTAAAGGTGAATAGTCAATACAAATGAACCAAACACTTTTGTAAGGCCACTAAGATGCATGTGTAATGTGTAATGCCTCCTTTTATAAGGAGTAAATCTGTAACATCACCTGGGCTATTTGACAACTGCAAAGTGAATGTGAGAAGGAGAGAAACAGCGAGAAAGAGAGAGAGAGAGAGAGAGAGAGATAAAACCAGTAAAATAAACATAAAGAATGAAGGAAATAGCCAGGCGCCATGGTTCAAGCCTGTAATCCCAGCACTTTGGGAGGCCGAGGCAGGTGGATCACCTGAGGTCAGGAGTTCGAGACCAGCCTGGTCCAACATGGTGAAACCCACTCTCTACTAAATATACAAAAATTAGCCTAGCATGGTGGCATGCACCTGTAATCCCAGCTATTCGGGAGGCTGAGGTGGGAGAATTGCTTGAACGTGGTGGAGGTTGCAGTCAGTAGAGATCATGTCACTGCACTCCAGCTTGGGCGACAGAGCAAGACTCCGTCTCAAAAAAAAAAAAAAGGAGGAAATAAGCAGAATTAAAGCAACTGAGTATGTATTTAAAAATGCAAAAGCTCACTTTTTCAGAAAAATATTAAAATATTAAATCTAACAAATATCTAGGTAGACTGATGGAGAAAAATACAGAAAATGCACAAAAAACCAATTACCTGGAATGTGAAGGGTACAAAACCTCAGCAGTTGTAGATTTTAAATAAGCAATGACTTTGAGTTCAACCATGATGGGGTATATTGAAAAGAATCTCTCAGAAAAAAAGAAAAAGAAAACTGCTATAAATCTATGTACAAAATGTGAAGCACTATTGAAGTCTTCCAATTCTACCAGTTATGGAGTTATTGGTCTTGGACTAACTCTGCTGAAAAGAAAAAAACAAAACAAAACCTAAAAACCTGGATAAAATAGCCTACCGTGGGCACTGGCAATGCAGCCAAGCAGGTACGACATGGGTGCTACATTCTCTTTATCAGAACACGAAGCATTCACTCTTCTCACCCTCACTCTCACCTTTTAATCTTAGATATACTATTAAATGTATTCAACGTTACTATCAATCCTTTGGTCAAAATTTCTTTACTCACATTTTCTTGATGCACTTGGATAGACTGTTCAAGAAAGTGTGAGTAGTGAATTCCTCAAACTCTTGCATATTTAAAATTACATTTCTGAATCTTGATGCTTGAAGTGTAGCTTGGGTAATGAGTGGGCTTTAAGCCAATTTTGGCATGCAAGAGGTTGAGTTTATTAGGCATCAGCACCTCTGAAAATTGTGGGGATGCAGGCTTAATTTCAACACTATTCTAAGTACTTGAAAGATATTATGTAATTGTTTAATGAACTCCTGTGTCTACAAATGGTTCAGATTAACTCAATATCCATGATTAGACATCTATAAAAATCAAGGCACTGTTATTTAGTGGAGACTTGCTGGCTATTCTATGAGAGGAGGTATTGTTATTGTAATCTCACCCTCTCATAAAAGTGCATCATATTACTCATAACTAGCCCTTCATATTCTATTCCTATTTTGGTATTTTAAAATAAGATATCTTTGAAACACTTGAATTCAAAGAGGGAATCTGAATAGTTTTTAAAATGTCAATGAAATGCCATTTCTTCATGCTTGAACAACTAAAAATTGACTAAAGTGCTTCTCTTCAAACTTTCTGGAACATTTTTTATCTAAATTCTAAGAACAATCACAATAGGTTTTAACCACCAATGTGAGAATATTTTAAATATTAGGGTGGAAAAACTTTTTAAATAATTTTATAGTAATTTTTTTCATCATAGTGACAGTGTGCTAAATTTTTTTAAGTCAAATATTACTGTAGATATTTAAGTCAAGATTCTAAGAAGCTGTTCTAAAGTCCAAAATTTAGTTTCATATACAATGATATTATATATATTTGCATATAAAATTAATATATGTGAGCCATGTTTCAAATAGTTGAGAGATTATTATATCAATGATTCTTGATTATATAAAATGCCAATTACTTATAGGCACACAAGCTTTAAATAATTACAAAGGCAGTTGTGGTTGATTCTATTCTTGCTACTGGCATTTATATGGACATAACATTATGGTCTGAAGAATA